>NW_008751658.1:3431888-3481806 GCF_000715545.1 Opisthorchis viverrini | reverse complement strand
GTTGAATTTGTGGTCTTCCTGGTCCTCGTGTATGGATATCAAAGACAGGGGGTCATGCCTCCTGACAGCCGCGTTGTGTTCCTTTATTCGTGTTTCAACTCACCCATCCTGCAGAAATCTTTATACTGAAAAAGCTCCAGGAGCGGTTTTCGCCTTTTGTATTAGAAGGCAACTACGGTTATGACACTGCTTAAGTAGGAGTTGCTACTGCTGACTGTAGTTGGATATCTTATCTGATATCACAGTGGGATTTATTCTCGTTTAAGAAACTTGGCAGTATTCATTCTACCACCCAATCCAAAGGACGGAAGTTTTTTTTAATTTTGTAACCATGGCGAAAATAATATCACAGTGGGATTTATTCTCGTTTAAGAAACTTGGCAGTATTCATTCTACCACCCAATCCAAAGGACGGAAGTTTTTTTTAATTTTGAAGGCTGCCGTCATCTATTTTGCTAACTGATGGGTTGAAAGTTGTAACCATTGATGGCGAAAATACTATGACGTCTGCTGCAGTCATTTTGTAAGTACGTACTCCTCAAATCAAGGTTGCTGAGCTTCTGAATAATGCGAGGCAATGCACGTGGATGTAAGAGCAATCATAAAGACACCAATAGGTTGCAACCTACGTTTTACGTCCGGAATCTTCCGGGCAAACATGGTGAACATGTTCTGGTACGTAGACAACAAGATATCTGACACTAGTGCTGTCACATTTTGTAAAGTGTAGCTCNAGATATCTGACACTAGTGCTGTCACATTTTGTAATAGTGTAGCTCAGCAGGAATCCCAGTGTCAGTCTCAAGTGGATGTGAAAATCATAGTAGCTTCAGTCAACCACTGCTATACTAAACGCTTATTATTCATACCCTGGTTGCTGCTAACCTTAAGGCTAAGAGCGCAATAGATTTGCCGCAAATGAACTCTAGTAGAGTGCCAATTCTCCTCGTGTCTTTGTTGTTCCTCCATTGCTCGCTTTCAGAAAGGAACTAGGAGGAATACCATACGTTGCAGCCAACAAAAAAGTCTTGGGACTGCGCAAACAGAGGAGCAAACAACTTCCTGTCTTGGTCGGCGTTTGGCAAGGATCCGAGCCCAACTGGACTAACTCTGTTAGAAAAATCTCCAAACTTGAGTCCTACAGCCTGATGCGACAAACGTAACCAAGGACTCGACAGTCAAGCCTCAGAATTTTCATTTGTTCTAGGGAACTCTTTTGGGATATCGCTGAAACCTGAATCATTCTATCTGCAGCTGGTTCACAAATAACCTGTGTAGTATATACTTCAACAGATGGAACAGGAAGTGAATGAGAATGGGAATGATTTTAACTATCGTACAGTAAATCCATCCTCTTGTTTGCAAACCCAAAACGGTCGATTATGATAAGGACAGTTAACTGCCGGTAAAATAGCGTAGAACCATTTCTCTGCCACCATAGAAAAGACAATTTAAGGGCAGTGACAAAATTTGACAGACGCAAAGCATATAATAGGTACTCTCAAAACGCCTTTTGCGTTTAGCTCACTCTGACAAGCCTTTTTAACAGCCTTATTAAATAATGTTTTTTCATGTATAGCTCACTACATTACTCATTTAATAATCCCGGAGATGTCTCTGTTGAGCGTTTGACGCGGATTCGCAGACAGTTTTCCAGAGAACAGTGCGAACTTATCAAGGGTACATACGAAAAAGAAATTAACAAACTATTTCGTGTCTTGCAGATTGCTGGAGGGCTTACGTAACACTCACAACTGCCTAATGTTGCAGGCAATTTGAAAATGTCTGTTTAGATTGTGGAAGCATTCTCTGCTTAGCCAAAGCCGGGCGAACATCTAAATTACCACCCAAGGACAAGAAAAATAGTTTCTTTCAAAGACGACCGAAAGGTCAACGTATAGCTCACGGTTGAAAATGCTCCTTCGTGCTTGTATGTGAAAATTTATGTGGCATACGGCCGAGGAATGTTGAAATTCATGATCCTTATTAGCCGAATAATGCTCCACTTTTCCGATCCATACGATTTACGCTCCCGGAAACGTAACGCAAATGTGAATAGTTCATGACTGTCATTGCGTGTCACTCCCAACATGCGGTAGACAATAGGGTTATCTGCTCAGTTGAAAGACGATTCTGCTATCCAAGTTATTCTGGAACCTCTCGCAACCTCTTACGCTCCCCATAGTTGCGGGGAAAGCTCTAATTTCCCTGTCAATAGGAGTTCCGTGATGGCTTCAAGAGAGATTTCTCTTTCTTCTTCACCGTCAAAAGTAATTAAGCCTATTATGGCTATTACATCATTTCAATCCAAAACCAAATGTCAGTACTTAAGCATAGTTTCAGGTGAGAGAAGTACTAGGAGAAACAAATTTCCCTCCCTCCAAAGACACACTTCAGTCTCTTAAAAGGCACTTTTTGTGTGCGTTAGGGTATGCGTTTGAGAACATTGGTGGCAAATTACATGCAGGATCAACACTTATCTTTGGAGATAGAAGAACTGCTCGGATTAGCGAAATCGCACCGATTTTCGAAACCCCCAGGCAATATCACACACTATTCACTGCTACTCATCACTAGTCGTCACGAAATGAGATCTGCAGATATGAACACGCTTACAACCTTTAAAGAGACCTAATTAAGATGCTGGGTGGAGTAGGTGGAGAATAAGATTAACCACAATGTATGTCTCAATTTGGACAAACAAACCTAACTCAAAAGCTGAAAGACCCATCAGGCTTTTTTATTAGGTGTTGCTACACAGCGATCAAGAAATCAAAGGTGGTTTCATTCTACTGTATAAAGTCGCTTCCGAACCAGAACACTCATTTTCGAGATCAACCTTATTGAGATGATCATGACTCAGCAAACAACCAGTTTGTCTGGACTACTAGTAACACATTTGTTTACTTTGTATGCACAGCTCCCAAAACAATTTACCTCCGAAATCGGTTCTTATTCTTTTCTGATGCTAGTAAAACACCGCTTCGTATTCACCTGTGGGATAAATCTCGAAAATCACATAGAGCTCAACAACAATCTTTCTAAACTACATTCATCTACCACATTCTGTGGGGAGATAGAGACCAGTATCTGAATAATCATACAACAAGTCAATCAAATTGACCAACTACATCAACGACTACATCCGTAGGCCGTATCCCAGAATCACGCATGTAGCAACTCCCCGGCTAACGGGTACTACTGAAGAGCGCTTTTGAAATGATTTTAATCCAAGTTAAGTTCATAAGCATGCAAATGGAATTCAACCAGCTCCGTGTACCGATGATATGTAACTTTGGTTCAAATTACTAAGTAGGGGTTGCAAATGACGATTTTAAATCCGGCTAACTTTCGGATAGCATAGATACTTAGTTTGGAGGATAGTGCAGTGTTGCAGTGATGAATTAAGTCTTTGACATAAGATAAGGGCACCAAACTCATGCATGTGGGCAAGACATTTAACTAGATAAGGGCACCAAACTCATGCATGTGGGAAGACATTTAACCTGAATGCTGGGACTAGCGCAGGGATATAAAGTCATGTCGGCAGCATCTGTGACAGTCAACTCGCAAGCGTGCATCTTTGGGTCCGTTGCCGATTTAGTGGACTGCACTAAGGCTGAATATCAGGTACTCTCCAATGTGAGTCCTGACGGCAAATATTTGTAGCCTCTTTGGACCGATATTCAATTTTTGAACAGTAAAAACGAAAAAAACATGATAAAATGGTGTGCAAAGCTCAATAAATGGGGCATTTTTCAGGCGACAACAATAAAGTACTTCTAGATTTATTTTAATGAGCTTGACAGAACTGCTGGATGCTGTAATCGTTTCTGGTTAGGGGCAGTTTACAGAAACATTTTGTGATGCCGCGTAGAAGGACACACTCTGTTAAGGCTTCATAATGCTAAGGGACCAATAATCTACAGTTAGGTGCTTATATTAAGAGCTGTCGCTCTTGGGACTTGCCTTTTACAAAGAAACGGTGGCCCAGAAATGTGACAAAATGCTGCGCAACTGTTCTTGGTCATTGTAACGTACTTAAATCTTACGCGTCCACTGAATGGTAAATTGGAACAGTTCGTGTCCAACATGCTAAAACAATTTAGGATGCCTTGCTGCCATGCCTAAGGATGGAACACGAGACGGATACACACTAGAATTCAGGTTGTCACCGGTAAAAACAATGCCGTTTCTGGTTTTTGAGGTCATATGCAATGACGCTAAGCAGTTAGCTAGGAAAACGGATCATGATAAATGGTTTTGCTTCGAGTCTTATACGTTCATGTTTTTTGTCCCGAGGAACCCGGACATTGCCGACGTCAGGCAGGACGCGCCTTCTAATGCAGTTGACTTAATATTCACAAGTCATTGTGAGAGATTGGGAGCCTGGGTATCCCAACTAGTTTAGCGTCCAGTTGTTCAGTGGAAGTCGAGTGTAGTGACATCCCGGTCGTCCATATTTACATTCAAACGAAACAAGAGGGAAGATGGGGAAGTGTCCGTAACTAATATAAACCGGACAGACCACTAAGCTTTTAAACCACATCGCTGAAAAATGCGGATGACAGATATTCAAGGTCACTTGAATGCAAGAGCACGTGTATCACCAACCTTGCTCATGTTGAACAGTTTTTCGGAGTTGGAACCACAAACTTTTATGGGAAAAACATTAGATTTCAGTACATTTCAAAAGACTGGGTGGTAAAGTGTTACATAACTTTAGATCTTGTCTAGAGTTAGGCTATTTTGTGAATAGGTTTATGTTGAAGGCTTGGATTATCCGTGGAAGCTGACCATGATTGTGAGGACTACAACCTCCATGTAGTGAGGAACAAAAACATGAATGGCTGGTTCACGTGTTTTGCGGCCGCACAAGGCACACTACTTATGGAGATGCTCAGAAATGCAATTGATTTGGTCATCACTTCTACCTGCTTGCTATATGACGGTCAAAGGCTCTCCACAGTGGTCAGGTCATTGAGTTACCTTAGATTACGGGTGGCGAAGGCATTCCACCATTCCACGTAGCTAGCTCTGCAAGTGGACTCTGTGAATAGCGATAGCCATTCGTTGTCTTTTTTCCTTGCTTTGTACTCACTTCTTTTAGGGTTCTCAGAGACCAAGTTGAAAATACTGCCAGAAGTGCTGCCGAATGACTACCTCTTGTTATCTTTATATGTATCGTGTTTACTGAATTCGATTTCTCAACAGCCTCACCAAACCTTACCGATTAATGTGAATTCAAATGAAGCGCTATGGTAGAAGTATGTCAAATTGCCAGTTGTTGAAAGTGTTTTCAGCAAACTTACTACAGAAGAAGATTGAACGATTTAGTCTGTCGGGGCAACCTGTTTGGGTGGATGAGTTAGCTTCAATAGTATTAGGAAGTATGGTTTCAAAACGGCATACTACCATTAACCGACGTGTTTACTTGTGGTTGACGGGTCACAGAATTGGGGGTGATTCGACCCACCTCTTATTCTTTTTGTAAGACTCGTGCCAAAAAGAATCTATAACGAATGTTAAGTGAATGAATATCGTTTTAAGCTAAGTAAGTAATAAGGTGATACTAACTGCAATTTACTCGAGTGAGTTTGAAAAAATGAGTAAGTGACACATTTATCTTCTGGGTAGGAAAGAAACGTCTATAATCTCCGGGGTTAAAGATTTATCTACTTTCACAAGCAGTGAGTGGGTCCCGTAACAAAACTGAACAAAGAAGCCAACTGTCTGGTCACTGCACACACGTCTCAGTTTCACCTGTCTGCCAAGTTATATTCACCGCACTTGCCAAAGCAACCCTCAACTTCGAAAAAGCCACAGCTAAGCAAAAATCAGAGGTGAGAAGTCAATGTTCTGCAGAACCGTGAGCGTACATTTTATACTGAATTGTCTGCAGAAAACAAAGATGTGAACACAGGTTAAAAAAGAGTTGACCATGACATTCGTAAACAGTTTTTATTTCTCAGCTTATCCAATGTAGATTGGCTAGATGACGTTACTTACTGACTGTGTGTTTGCATCTTCTTAGCCAATTACCAGCGTGGTTACATATATGCCAGGTTATAAAACAGAGCATTTTACAGCTGATGGACAATTACCGGAAACAACCGATACAAAACACTTCGTTTCACCACAGAATCCATTGTAGACTCACTTTTACCGTTACTCAGTTTGGTGTATTCGTCATACTCAGCGTGTGTTGAAACGTCCTGGTGAGGAGATTGCTCGTTGACGTTGGCATGAGCAAAAGAAAGTCCTGAGTGTAGAGTAGGTGGCATAATCATCGTAAGTCGGGTTGAAAATACGGGTTATTCTTGTTGCCGATTGCACTGGCAAGCCGTACCTGGTATGGATGTCACAAGTGCACCCATCTGGTTGGAGCTGAGTTTCAACAACAGTTGATTATGTGATTTGGGGTAGTCGACAGGTTTCTCGCAGTAAGTTGGTAGCAGGCAGGGGCTTGCCATTGAGTACTGCGCGACACACAAACAAATATTGCACTGCTGCAGTTTCGCCCTGTAGTGCGTTGGCATTCATTTGTCTATGCATTTTACGTAAAATCTTACACTTGTTGAGACTATGACGTTTGTTTGAATATACCCATCATTGGAATCCAAATCCTTTCTGAATGGTCTTTCGAGTCCCAGCATGATAGAAACTCAAACCTCGGCGATCCTTATGGTGACATTGGTGAAAATTCAGACCACTTATTATTAAAACTGGGAAAAATAAAGTTCGAATCGTGTAGTGGCTGAGTTAGTGAGTGTACTTAGCCTCGTTAGAACACTCGCTCTTTTACCTAAGAAGGGCTAAAGCTCGATAATTAAGAGGCGACAGACGTGTTATCATTGTTTCTAGAGCTGCCGATTTCCCACAAACTGTGATCAAGAGAATCCAGTTGTGCGTAGAAGTGGCCCGTTTGGATCTGTTACTGCTGCAGAAAGTAATTTTCCCTTAAATTCTCCGCGCGAAAAGTCCAACAGTTTAGTTTTGGCTCAAAATGGGTTGCAATGGCAGTGAAAACGCCATAGAAATTTTGATTCTTTAGTGTATTACATAAAGCGCAGGCTAAAAATTCACGGCCAAGGAATTCGTAGAACATGGTGAATGACGTTCAGATGTACTCTTTGTAACAGACACCTCTCCTGTGTGTCTCTTTCAAAGGCGATTTCAACTAACCCAAAAGCAGCTAACGGCTGATAACTATGCAACCAAATTAAAAATAAACGGGCAGCCTCCAGATGCAGTTCTTCTTCCGCTTTGAAGTCAGAATCGATCCATTCGCTTGAAAGGGGTGCATGTTATCAGCCACAAAAAGATCACGTTACCGCATCCAAGAGATTATGTGCGTCAAACAAATGTTGCTGTAGTGTGACGCATTTCCCGTGTACGAAAAATGGTTGACTCTTTCTAGGTTGGCTGGCATAAATTAACACTTCCACTGAGAGTTGAGCTGTGACTGAGTTGGGTATGTCAACATGAAAATGCGATCACCTTGTCACTTTGTCATCAAATTATTGATTGATCTCATGGTTTGTTTCAGGAAAACTCAGTGTCTTCTAAACATAACATTCTTTTTGATAGCTGGCATAAATTTTCAGCTACAAAATATGAGCAACGTTTATCCATGGAAACCCCCCTTTGCCAAGTGAGAAATAAAAATTGCCGAGAGATAAATGGAAACTTTCACTGTCTGGTGTCTCTTGAGCGTTTTCCATATGGTTGATGTACAATTAACCAGTGTGAGCAACCTTATACAATACCTTTTATTTTTGTTGGACTCAGTATGAATGACTACTGCACCAAAGCTAGAGTTTTGCGGATTCTGTCCAGCTTGTGGTTTAATACCTAGATTCCGTTCTTCTTTTGCCGAACCGAATGTTGCCGTTCCTTCTACTTGTAACATAGCGTCAGCCTTGCTTTCATTTAGTTGCTCCCGTCATAATTAAGTCACCCGAAATCGTCAAAATCTCATTTTGCACTCTGGTGCCCAAGCTTTGTGAGAGCGATAACCCAACTCTCTGAGTTGATTAGTTTGGGTTTTTTCACAAATCAAGACCACATCATCTGTGCGTTCTTTCCATAAACGAGAATGTCGCGCCAACTAGTGCCAAGATAGCCGCAAGGAAACTGACGAGTTCATCGGGAAGACCAACAAGAATGATTGTATACTTAGCCAGCAAATTCTTTTAGATTGCAACTGCCAGGTCACCTGGGTAGGTTAGACTCATTCGTGTGTTCTACTATCACTGTTTAATGTCTCTGAACTATCAGGCAGAAGAACCAGAGTAATTGCCACTGTATTGCTCAGAATTTGCAAGTTCTTGGGTTATTGCAGCTGTGACCAGGGGCAGAAAATGTCAGGTTTATCACCTTAGGTATACGACAGTCCATCGTTGCTCGAATAAAGGTACTGTACAAGGAAATCGCTACCTAATATACTATTAACGCTGATGGTCTATGGTTTCTGCACATAAATATGATGGCGATCTCCTGCCCATGGAAAATTGATGGATATGTAATACATTGGTTCTTGGACCAAACTGTGGACACTGTAGTAATAATCAATGCAGAGTTACTAATGAGGGAAGATAAAAAAAATCCTATATTTTAGTCTAATTTATACGCATGTACTTAGCGTCCGTCCAAAAATAAATGCGTCTGTCCTTTTGCTGGGCACTTTTCAACAGCCCTGACGTTGGTTTTGTTATAAAATTTCAAGAAAGTCACAACGAACGCTTCAAAGTACTTTATAGGGGCGTGCAGTGTTTCCGTATTCTTTGGCCATTAGAGTACATTAAGCCCGATGCATAAGGCCCAAATACCCTACTTTTGTGGATAACGGTTTTGCTTAAAAGTTTTCACTTTATTTTGTCACCTGGACAAACAAAAAATGCATGAATGTATTTCACCGTTGATATTCACCAAATTAAATAGGGATTTGAAACTTCCCTTAGTGGAGAGGTGTATTTCGCCAACTTTTCTCTATGGACAGCAGTATGATTTCTATAAGCCTTTATGTCATACGGTGCGGCATCCTGAACAACGCAGTTGCATACCATTTGTCCTGGTGTTGGCTAGTTTTGATTACACCAGAACACAATCTAATCAGACGAGAAATGACAGACTGTTAACCAGATTGATCAAACCTGTATGCAATTTAATCGCCATTTATTCTCACCACGCTGACAGAAGACTGGAAACATTTTGTGCTCACCCTTAACTTGTTTTAATGACACTCTATAAACTGTTATGGTCGCTGGTTTAAGCATACGCAAATATAGCTAGATATTTTTTCACCTGAAATCCCCTATACAGCTGCCCCAATTTTGCTGTGTTCATTCGAATTCCACTGTCTGTTTAAGCAAACAATTATAATTTCCGCAACAGCACCGAATTTTGCCGCTGTGGGGATAAATCTCTATTCTCTGTTGGTTCATCACGCGTGCTGCTAAATTACATATACTTATGACACAACACCTAAATGCTAGTACTGTTTTATTCAGAGTGGTTGAGTTGGGCGTGTTCCGACGTGTGGCCGATTCTCGGATAGAGGCACGTTGAACATATCTAAAAATCAGGGTGGAAGTGCCTAAATGAAGGGCTTGGTGATTATAAAGAGGCTAACTTCATTATTTTCTAAGGGCTTTCCACATGTTAATATTAGTTTAACGTAGTTAGGTTATTAGTGTTCGATGCAGCGATTCGTCGTTTCAGTAGCTAAGTTCCATTAGCTGGTCGGTGAGTATCCTCTGTTCTACTTTCCAGGCTTGGCCTCCGGCTTGCAAACGCTGCGTCACCATTCCAGTAGACATCCTCATGACCCAAGCTGAGTGGGTCCTAGAATGGTAACGAAACGTTTGGAAGCGGAACGTCAATCTCGGCAAACTAGCCAACAGTCCTCCGGTCAGCGTGCAGTGTTAAGGCGCTCCGCTTAATTTGAGATCAAAAAATCTCACACGAAAAACGGGCACAATAACTCCACTGACACTCTCAGTGAAACTAGATATGTAGCAGAATGAGAGCAATAAGTGAAGCAGCCAATAAACTTAGGGGATCAAACTAGGCTCACTGGGTCGAAAGTGGTTTGAACTAGATTCATCTATAATAATGCTTATTGCGGTCAGGCTTCATGTTTTAAGATTCATAACTAGATTCACAAGTATTGATTCTAATGTTCATACTGCTTCCTTCTGCTAACTCACACTTACTGACACCATTAAGACCAACGAAATGTCCTCTTTCAATTACGGGATCCTTGTTTTTTGAAGTCAGATACCATCCGGTCATATTCGTTGAATTTGCAAAGGGATTCTACAAAGTATAGACATTCATGTGAGTGATTGTTTGTAGTCGTCAAGGGTATTTCGATCTATTTCGGTACTCGGTCAACTCGCAGCAGCGTCAACCAAAAAAATAATACCTCACCACCCGTAAAACGTGGACGTTACTGTTACTGACCGACTAGTCCCTCGGTTGACATAATCAAGAACTACCCATACTATCAAGTTCCGTATCCTTTTGTGGCCGATCCCGGATTGTTATTTCCCGACTCCTTATCGATGGGGGATAAACACATATTTGCACATGCGGAAAACGTAGTATTTTTTTAAGTGGTAGTTTCATTTATTCTCACTTTCCAGCCAAACTCTGATTTAATGCTTTGGCTTTCATCTGGAACAATCAAGCAAATACCACACAAAGTAATGATTATTTCCGTGGTGTCCGCCATGGCTAAACACGAACAAAAATTCTGCATCGCTTCAAAATTTGAGAGTAATGGGATGGTGGAAAATACGGCAGCACTGTGAGTTCAATAAATTACCCGGTTAACCAATAAACAATTAACAATTATGATGTCTTGCTACCATAGCATATGAGTAATTTTTTTGAACTGTGCCAACGGCTGCAGAAAACGGATCCTCCGTCGATCATGAAGACTTGACTTCACTCTTTCACGGCTTCAACAAAAAGCTTGATGGTAGTTTCTCGGGAGTATTATTCGAAGATGAGTAATAAAAGTTACTTTTATGAATAGTTCAACCTGTCAAGTAGAGAATTACGGGCGCATTACACATCCAGAGGACAATCAGTATCATTCATCACGTTCGAACCTAATCAAAGATCGTAAAGTGTACAAGGATCAGGACCGTTGTTGTATTCTAGCAAGCTTATAAACAAAATGTAATGGCGGTTATGACCGAAGCAGGTGGTTGCATTTTTTGTCACTCAAAAGCTGCTTGTTTTTGGTAAAAGGTGTGAACGCGTTGGGCACTGTAATGAGTTAAGCCCTAGTCCACAAACGATCTCTGGGTTACGGTGGCATCTCGAAAAGTTATTATCTTTTTGGTGGTTTAACTCAAGAGTCCATGGAACATTTTTATTGCACGAGGAAATACATGTGTTTGTTTAAGACACTCTTTGGTCAAAGCAATTGAAGGGAAGGTTCATCCAGCTGACGCTCGCCCTTTGATGGAATTCGACTGAAATCGAACAGTTCTGTTAGAATTTCTGACAGTACTTCAGGACACAGTTGTCACGGGCAATGATTTCGGTCAAGGTCAAACCAGACAGATATATCCGTACACAGGTCTAAAAATTACACACCTAAGAAGAAATATTTTGTTGGTAGAGAATTCAAAAAATATATTAATACCAAATTGGGACTGCTAGAATGTGAGTCATTGGTTGACCAATATGAAGTAAATGTCTTCATGTGTAGTAAGAACGACGTTTGCCGTTTCCCAAATGTAATCACTTCTACTCGTTCCAGCGCGTTTTGGTAACCACGTAATGTTAATTAGTAACTCATGTTAAACAATTCGATCGGGTTAATTTGGCAGTTTGCAAGGATCAGGTGTTTTGTGGTGACCCCAGTCACATGTTCAGCCACTGATTCTAAAGTGTGACGGTAGCTCTCTAGTACACATTAGGATAGACACTAGATCGTAAACCGATATGGCCTGCAGATCGCTTTTGCTGGATGAACAGAATTACATTGGAGAATCATGCACTAAATATCTATTGAAATGATCGTTTGTCAATGAGAAAGAAACTGGTTATGTTGCATTACGTGTAATTTTGCAAGCTTATAAACAAGTTGTAGCTGTACCAAAAACAGCATCCTTTATAACTGGCAACGTTATGTAGGAGGATTACTTACTGTTGGGATATTGCTTTGGTATCCCTTCTGAATGAGACGTCTCAGATGTTCGCTAATGAACATCTCCGTGTGTCTATTTGCAGCCAGGACTATTGTGATAAACGTACGTTTTGCGTCAGGAAGTTTACTTGCAGATTAGGCACGCTGGTTCGATGCACAACTACTTATAGTCCCTTTGCAGTTCATAAAATGAAATTCTTGTGCCAAAAAATCAGGTTTTACGTGGTTCCCCGTCTGTCATCATTGTCAGGCCCGCCTAAAATATGTCGAAACCTTTAACGAAATACGCATAGACATATTAGCTATTGGTAGAATGATTTCGTAATCCAGTAAAAATAATTCCTCTGTTACTGCTTGTATAGGACGGCAAACCACAAGAACTAGACATGAAACCTTCACTGACAAAATAGCCCGTTAAAATTGTCTGTGGTTCTCACTGAAATTTCGCAATAAGCTGACATGTTATCCAAATAGATTCATACAAGAATAATTCTTTAAAAAGTAGTTCATGGAGATATTGCGCTGATGGGCTGAATGTTTTTTGCGTATTCAACTCTAAAACATGCCAGTCAGGCCATATGCACAGTGGTTTCATTTTACTGGTCAGTTAATTCCTTAGGGTATCGTTAAGCCGCATCGCAAGGCGGGCTGATATAGACATGAAAGAGTGCAACTGAAGGCCTGGCTCGTGCATTTGAGAAAACCTTAGATGATCTGAGTAATGATGTCACATTCTGACTTTTAGACTGTGTTTGTTTATTGGATGAAGCCTTCTATCTCATTTAAGGTGGCCGGTTTTTATTTGTCGCCATTGTATTTTCTTTATCCTGTACCCTGGAGATTTTATTTATTGGTTTGGGACTGAGCGTTTAGCACAATCGATAAATACGGTGCCTGACTTCCTACCTATCCAACATGTATCTTTGGCGTACCTCTGTAAAACGGTAGACAGCAAGTCATTTACTGTTGTGGGTAGTCCCTGACTGGAGTCTGAATGCGTCCAGCTGCTGCCGCCTAATATAACACAAAGTGGCTGCTGAACAGCATCCATAAAATTTATGTTGAAAGCGGAAAATAAGCTTTCCTTCCTGGATTGGTGTTGACGGCAAAATTATCGATTTGGCCACTGCAGACGATTATTGGTTTTATATCGCAAACTGATAAGCCTTTCTGAACACTCAAAAATCCACTGGGTCATAGCCAACTGGGCAAGACGTTGTTCCATAGACAACCACTTCAGTAGAGAATTTGAAACACTACAGTCAAACACGTACTCTCACAAAGCTTACTCCTAACAATTAACTGAAATCAACAACTTTAAAACGTGACACCATACATCATAGCGGAATAGCGAAATCCGGTTGTCTGAATAATCTCGCAGTTATCCAGTACGTAAGCGAGACAGCGTAAAGGTACGCGCGATGCATGGTAACATTGACGTCGCCGTATATGCATAGCTGCCAGCTTGAAAATCATTTCAGTTTCACAACCTGGACCTGGGACCAAGCCGATTGTTTACGGTCTAGGCATCAGGCATCTCACGTGACTCTGGCACGCGATGCCATGCACCGACAAGGAGGCATTGATCTAACAATCGAAACATTACTTACTGCACTCCATATCCTCTTCTGACTCTGACTGCTGTTAAAGGCTTTCAGTTCCCTAAACGTATTCAACTTAGAAAAGGCTTAAAGAACGAAGTTTGTGAGTAAACTTGGAGCCAAAAGAAGACCCTATTGGACTTTCTTTTGAGTCAAAATGATGAGCTTTGAGTTGCCTAACTTAATTTTACTTCCCCCATATCACCACCTTAATCACTGTGTGATCATTACCGTGAGAATCATCATCGTCGTAATCTCATCAACTAAGTCAGGCAAATCACGAAACCCAGTTACTATAGCGCCTTTCATTATTACCGATAGACTGTGAGATGAACGAGAAAGTATGGAAAGCTGCGGTTGTTACCGCGGAAGAGCGAATATATAGGTATATCCCGTCAGCTGTATGGTCTTCATATGGTAGAGAATTTGGGGATACAACTTTGCTTTGAAGGCCTAAATTATCCTATTTATTCGGGTAAAACATAATGGATTTAAAGTATTGAATCCTGTTTGTTCCTTTTCACATCTAATCGGCTACTCAAAACATGTCAGACAAGCGTAAATCATGGCTTCTTCAAACGACAATACGCAGCTCTCCAGCATTCTTTAAGTAAACTACGAACTCAAGTGAACAGACCTCATGCTGACAATTTCAAGACTTTAGCAGAATAAAAGTTTCACGTGCTCACGCCCGGCTTGCACATGTGATGGTGACATCCGGATAGTGACACTGAAACTGTTTATGATAAGGGTCTTTACGATTGATCAGAGCATCATGATTATCCGGCTGTGTTCAATAGCACGGTTCAGAATACCATACCAATGAACAAATGAACGTCAAGCACAAATTTTGACGCTTTTTTCCAAACGGGAACATTTTTAAGTAATTACGTTGAGAAAGGGGCTTTTTAAAGTGGAATTTCTCATGCAAGGATAAATTTAAGTTCAAATTCTGTGAAGGAGCATGTACCTTCATGCCATGTGGTTTGTAAAACAGCAAAATCATGCTTAGTCTCATTGGGCATATTTTGGCGACCTTATCTTGATAACGGATCGCCGTTGTTTTGCTAAAGTGTTTTGCTTCCAAACAAACCACAATAAGAGATTAGGTTGACAACCAAAATTAAAAGTATGCATTTTGAATTATGCTAACTTACCCGTATCAAAGATATAGAAGGTGAAAGCCGGCTTTGTTTTCACAATTCCGTAAAACGGCGAAGTAACGCTCAGTATTTACGGTTTTGATTACTATATGCAAAAGAAAATGTTCACAAATTACTTTAAAAGTACGTCTGTCAGTATGATCATTCAGGGCAATTACGAAACTTCTCTTTATTGTATAGTGATCATGATAGAAGCGCAGGGTTTTACGTTTTCACAACTAGCAACAACTGCCAGTCCTCTTTAAGTTTTGCTTTATTGAATGGGGACATTTAAGACCCGCAGTATGAAAATAATGAATGTAAGCAAGATAATTATGCGATTTTCTATAAATGGCCATCATTTTGTATCACCTCACATGAAGACAAACTTTCTCATACCTGAGGTTACTGGAATGGTGGATCATAAGCAAAATCTATGCAAGTGTCAAAGCCTGAAATTCAATCAACAAAAGTGGGAAGCTAAAAATGGCTCTAGCTTTCCAAACGATATTTTAGCCTGGGCCTGATTAATTCATTTACGGAGATGGCTAGAAAGCTGACTGTTGATTTTGGTTTCTGTGTTTCGTTAAAACAACGTTTACGAGTGGTATGCGTGGAACGATCCGAAGTCTTTTGCTACACATACGCTATCTATTGGGAAACGTGGAGGAAATTAATCGCGTCCATGTCACGTGACACGGTAGTTTGACTTCCCCATATGAATCAAATGCACTTACGTTGCACACTGAGATTGTAACGGCTAAGTGAGGCAGCAGGATGCATTTTTACCGATAGAATACTGCGAGGATGGCTGTAATGATACGCATATTCACCATGCGTGTGTTACGCCTATAGATAAAGAGACTACACAAAACCCTAGAAACAGCTGACAAGCTGGCGGACATCAAATGTAGAGATCTTTATCCGTATTATCAGGGTAGTTTTAACACTATTTTTGTTTTGTACTTAGATCTTTCCCCATACACTTTGGCAAACAACAATACCGAGATTCAGTGCAATGATCCTAGATAAAAAACTTTCACGAAAAAATGACACGCAAAAATGTTGCAGAAAATACTTGTTGACCGATCAACTGCGATCAAACAAGATGTTAGCATTTTCCAGAACTGTTCTGCACAAGATTTTCTTCACAGTTGTCTGAGCCGTCTCAGAAGGAGTTTTCTTTTGATTTGTAATTTTGTCCATTATGACCAGAATAGGTTTTTTCAATAAAGACTTTAGGACTTTAAGACTTTAAGAATTTTTCTCGAATATCCTACTTGAAGTAAAATGAATTTCGCTGTAATAAAACTGCACTACGTCGCCATTTTGTTTACCTGTGCAAATGTGTAAAAATGGTTTGGAATCCACTTTCTTTGAGGACGTGTTAGGGCAAATTTCCGCTAAGCTGAACAGTTTTAAATAGCAAGTAATATGATTGAACAAAGGATGCCGTGGATGGTTCCCCTGTGGAGGCTGGGAGGTTTTGGGACAAAGGAAAATATATTTTTTCAAACAGTGCCGGTAAAGAGGTTTTGCTATAGACTTTGTATATAAACTTCTTTGTGTTAATAATAGCTGGCGGGGGGTTTGAAGGATGCCATTGGTTGCCAGTTCAGGAAAACCTTAAATCCTTTTCTTCTGCAAAGTGTGACTTTGTTGAGTCAGCTCCTGCCAGCATAATTTAAGCGTGTATTTCTGCCTGCTGTATCGAACAAGCGTCGGTGATCAGTGCGCGTCATTAATGCCAGTCAGGATTTCTTGAACTATCCTGTCTCTGGGTAGTATGCGTATAACGCCATAAATTATTCTGGGTCTGGAAGGACACGGAAGACACTGAGTGCCTCTCACTTAGATGTATGAGGGGGTGATAATATATACTGTCCGTAATAATCCTCCGTCTTCTTACCAAACTCCTTGTCTCTGTTTCTTTTTTTAACTTTTTGTAACCCTTTATTTTTTACAGTTTCGAGCTGTACTGATAATATCTGGCAGCACACGTCACTGCTAGGCTGCCGGCAAAGCGTTGTCAGAGGCGGTAGGCACGTTGCGGCTTAGGTTAGCAGCGGCAAGTGGATATCGTTAGCTTCTCATGACAGAGGATGGGTGAATATATTTCAACTTAAAGGTGCTAAGCGGATATTTACTAAACATGAAAGCCTCAGCGACTTCAGAACTTTTTCTGACCACCGTCACGTAACCAGATTGTTTTGAAAGAATGTTCACTATGTTCACTATGTTCACTTGTAATGACAATATGTTTGTGGAGCCGAAAAGCTCAGTTTCGCCAGTGCCTTTGTTGTTATTATGACTCATCAGCTGTATTCAGAGAAATCGAACACGTGAACCACTCTTTGGGAGTTGGGGGTTGTTGCACACGTTGCCCTGATCGCCTGTCTCCAAGCGGGTTTTTCTGCATACATGACAGCCAGTTTAAATGAAGCTTCCTGCCTAACTGACTTTCGTTAGATGCTCAAAACAGTAGAGAAAGGCATAGCCCTGTCACTTGCTCGGACCTTCCGCATTTAATTAATAGTTCAATAAGGGCGACACTGTTGAGATTTTTGCGATCCAACAAAACCGTCAAATAGTTTCTGTGCAGTTCCGGTGATTTCATTTTCCCGAAGAATGATTAAAGGGACAAACATTCCATTTTTCCTCACAAAGAATATCTTTGTCTACAGGATGTTTCCACTGGAAATGAATCTGTATGGAATTGAGGGAGAATGGTAACAAGAAAACTGTGTAGCTAAATGTTTTGCATTTAGGCTTGGACAGTGTCTCACTGTTGATGAAGAGCCAACGGTCGTTTTCAAACACTTGACGTGTAGAACTATATAACTGCTCCCAGAATTACATTACAGAACTATCTCTGCCAGACCGTTTAAACCGATAATGGCTAGCTTTCCTAGACAGCAAGAATCTCAACAAGATGAACATTCCACCTGTGCGCCACGCAACGACTTTTCTTGGTATGGTAATTACTGGATGTACGTGAACATTCTCTCGATTTAAAAACAGAGCTTAATACATTCACTGAAGCAGACGTTCAAAATCCATGTGTCAATCACATGCTAGTCATATTTGGATAGCAATACTCTTGTTTTTTATGCATCAAGATCTAATTGCTAAATAATTTGCACTCTGTGAAAGCATCGCCCGAGTCTACCTAATATAACTCAGGTTCATGATGAACAGATGTTAGTTCCACAACGTCAATTTGCATGACCATGTGAAAGTGTTATACTTCGGTTGAGTACAACTGCTTAGGTTGAGAGGAACGTGACCTTCAAGTAGCGAGTCACGTAACACGCGGTTTTCTACGAGCAAGTGATATAATACACGTAACTTAGCAACGTTTATTTTGCAAGAACAAACGGACCATCAAAATTCATTCCTTTTGGATTGTCCCTAAGTCCACAACACATCCTCATTTAAGATAGATAATATACATGCTAATGTCTTGATGTACAACATGGTGAGTTTGATTCTAGCCAACCACTCACACAAAAATTCTCTTACCAACTGAAGTGACGCCGTCAGTGAACACTCCGAATCTGTTGTGTTACGAGAATGTCGTTTCTAACCGGCTTGCCTGGAATATGACCAACATAAAATGCAGACAATCATGATCGACTTCCTATGTAGTTAACAGTTAAATCAGGCAGTTATTCACTCCCACATTGGGACGTTTTTTCCCTATTTAGACCCACTTTTCGAGCGAAACTAAAGAGGAAACTACTGTATGCTTAAACTTCCTTGTCACATTTAGAATGTGGTTATTAAATTAGGTTTCATTTTAGCGTCGATTGCAGCATCCGAACGGGCGACCTACGCATATGAATTAGTAATAAATAATAAGTCTACTATAGAGAAAAATGTTGGTAGCTCAGGTAGCGTAGATGGTCGCTGGCTGGTTCGTTGAGCTAGGCAGTTCGATCGCAAACGTTTCATTACCAATCGAAGTGACATCATCAGTGCGTTATTCGGGAGCGCAGTGGTGCGTAGCGGTGCGTTACAAGTAAGAGTGTTTTGGTGAGGTGGGAATCTCAATGGCATACGAGTCAGCAGCCAACAATTTTATGCTCTGACCGATTTTTTTCACGATCAAGCAGGTTTTTAAAAAACATGGTTGTCTAGGAAGTATTTATATTCAGAACACAGCCTGCTACTGCTGAAACTTTCATAGCGTGATGATAAGGTTTGAAATGGTTAGCAGTCTTTTTAATGGCTGAGAATGATTAAAAGGGCCACAGTGTCCCAGATTCAAATGTCATTTGAAGTCCACAAACATGACCTACAAGTGTATATTCTTTTTTCGAGATCCGTATTGCAGCTGACATGATGCAAAATTAGGTCAGTCCAAGTTGCACCTTCTTTCAAAACTCAACCCTGAGGGAACTCAGGCGATTGAAGGACAGTTGTAGCGCAGAGAATACTATTTCCTCTGTAGATATCCGTTTTTTGAGGCGGAGTTCCCAAACTTTTTGGGACATCTTCGGTCCTCCACAATGTGCAAATCAGATTCTAGCCCTCGTCTTGTTGCATTTGCCTTCTGGCCATTTAAAATTCACCACTTTTTAAGGTGGCATCTTTTTTCTACATTTCCATTAATCCTTTAAGTTGTGGTCTTGGAAGGATGAGTGGTAATGTCCGTCGTTATAGTGGCTTGCGGGCAAAATAGTCCAAACATACGGTGTGCGGGCCGTTCCATGATAGCGAAAAACACTCCTACACTAAAAACTTCGAGCCTATAATTGGATTTTTGGAGCCATTGAAATTTCGCGTCATGAATTGTTTTTTTTCAAATTTTTAGAATTCCATCCGATACCAAAGGAGCTTATATAACTGGAGCCTTCACTTTCTTCGGTATCGCTCTTAGTATTTTAGTTTTATTGGATATTTCAAAATCTGCTTCCAGAATTGAGAGGTTTCATCTAAGAGGATGCATTTTGTGGTGTCTAGAAGATCTTAACACAGGTTACATTATCTTTACTGACCAAAAGTCAAATCACTCCGCCATTTCAAAAAAGTATTCTTGGTGACATCGTTATGTGGCCTATGGTTTATACGGACAATTTCTGAAGTTCTCTTTATTCCTCGTCTTCAATCCGTTCGAAAAAATTTCAGGCACTTATTGTTGACTGATCTACAGCTGCATGACAGTAGATCTGACAGAATATACCACCATTTCACGACGCCATATCTCTGCGTCCATCCCACATATCCATGATTTTTGTTTTAATCGACACTGCGCATCAAGCGTATGGTGAGAAGTGTCCTGAGACCTCTTTTGGAAAGTAATATAGTCCGACAAGTATACAAGTCCATAAACTGTACCGGTACAGGTGGCTGTAAGCGCTTTTTGACTGTGAAACTAATGACAGGAAGCCAATGGCCAGGCGCGTCTTAAGGAGTCTGTTTGTCAGAACCGCTCGGAAGGGCACAATATTATGATAGGCTTGGGTGATTAAGTGCCCCAGACAAATTTAATAAAAATAATGACACACTGTGGAACAAACAGTCCAAATGCTGCATATCCCTATAGGCCAGGTGCTTTACCTTTGTGGCTAGGTAGACTTAGTGCAGTAAAATCTGTGTATTTTTCACCTCCATCCAAGAAGTGTTCTAATGTTCCGAGTTGCCGGATAAATGGAACGCATCTCTATTTATCCTGGTCTTGACTACCAATAAGCATTTTTTGAAATCTCTGATACTTAACAGTTTTCCTTATCCTTTGGGTCAAGTGTCGGGGCCATAAACTAAACGCTCACTGGTAGTTCAGGCTTGATAATGCATAGTATAGCATATATCTTTCGTACCACTTGCTAGCGCACAATACAGGATGGTCTTAATATACGCCGGTCGTTTGGTTTTCGGTAGTGTCTTGACCGCATTTGACAGCCGTCACCGTGAATGGCTCGACGATTGAAGTTTGCTCGTATAGAGGCGATTCTCAAAGGCTTGCGGGAAAATCGTAATACCAGGCTAAATTCTTGTGCCCCTAAATTAGTGAGTATGAAACTTTAACTTCTAAAGACTTGCAATATTTCGATTGAATATGATCTACTACAACATTTTTGAACGTTTTGAGAAAGCTAGGCAAAAATTTTGGTATACAGTAGCTTAAAGTAAATGCTGCTCAAAGGTGAATATCACTACTATTGATTTTGAATTTACATGGATAACTTGATAAATGCGACTGCAACAAAGATACGATGTAACGTTAGGGAAAGTGGGCGGTTCATACTCCACACGCTGTTTGGCCTCAGTCCAAGCGGGATACTTTCCTTCAAATTCTTAGTTTATTCTAACAACACAGACACAATGGCGTAATCCACCGCTGTTTTTTAAGCCATCGTCTTTTCCTGAGTAATGTAAATGCAACCAATATCAACAAAAACTGCAGACGGCTTCCAAGATATATCCCACAAGTGAGCATTTTATGGCAGTTTATTTTTGCTTACAACTCAATCGCACTCATAACAAATAGATTCAAATTTTAGTTTTGACTTAAACTTTTCTTGGAAACCTTGTGTCATTTTAACAAGTGAACGAAATACTTACGTATAAACTCTCAGTTTTCAAGTGGCTGCTTCCAATTTCTCGTCAAATTTGAGGATAGCCGGATAGAAATTTTTTCAGTACTCTGGAAAATCATTGAGTATACATGACTGGAACGTGTTTGTACTGTTTGATGGAGTTGTCCAACAACCCTGGTATGATTAACGATTAACCGAATGTGCATAACAAACATTCAGCATTATATTAGACCGGTCAGCCTTACCTCTTCAAAAATAGATCCTTCCATTTTGAAGAGCTTTCTACCTTGATGATTTATTCCATATAATTTGGCCAAACCGAAAGTATTATTTCCACAGCATCAGCCTTTATTTTACTTAGCGCTAGTGTGTGACAACGCATGTTCGGAACAGAGTTCTATACAAATTGGGATATAATGTGTAAGAAGATCACAATACACAATCTTCTGTATCATCAAGGTATCAAACAAAACTAAAGGCACGTTTTTACAACACAAAGAAGGATGAGAGGATATATTTACCCACAACGCCTTCCTCGTCCTTGCAGGGTCATCCCATCACCAGTTTTCTCGACTATTCTGTGGAAAAAGTCAGCTCATTCCTAAATGTGGCAGCTTGCCGCTCAAATTCAATTTAGCTTCAGCAATAGTGTATTATATGGACATTCATTATTGTTCCCTCTGGGGGGCAAAAAATTAGTGTACAAGAAAGTAAGTCTGTAAACGTTGGTGCAATGTCTTCACGTGAATGCTAAAAATTACTGCAAAAAAAACTAGGATAATCGATATTGAAAGCGCTGCCTTCACCAGCGTTGTTTGCATGCTTAGGGTGATACATTAATTCGGTTGTTTCTTTTGAAATGATACGTCACGGAAATGTAAGGCGCTGACCAGCTTTTGGATTCAGATAAAGTGGAGAGATTATGTCCTGGGTTTGTGATCTGTGAAGTTTCATCAGGAACCAAATCCAGTTCATAAAGGCTACCAGCCACAGGAAAATTATGCAACACACAGATTCTAGTAATCAAGTTGAAAGTCCCTTTTTGGCTTCCCTCGTTATTGTGATTAGAGGTTTATTTATTCATAATAAAACGCCTATGGCCGTTTTAACTTTTATTCAGCTGCAGATGTGAATGACGGTTTTACCGTTTTGGTGTGCTCACACTCTTAGTTTGCGGCGAATTGGTTATCGACTTTGAAGCAATTCGTACTTTAAGACGCCAATTATTTATTATTATGTGAATTTTTCCGGACTTATTGAGAAGTTTCATTACTTTCTAACATGGTTTTGTATGGGATTTTAACCCACATCTCGGGCCCCACACATCTCCGCAAAAGACATGTATAAAGCAAAGGTGAGATGTAAGCTACCTGTTTATGTATAACTATCACGAAGTGAAAAATCTGTAAAAAAGCAGTCAGTATTAGCTCAGTTGCGATTTAGGGTTTTAAATGTGAGTTGGATAAAAATGTTGAACGTAACTGCAACCTTAGTCAATCAGTGGACTATTTCGCTTTAATCACATGACGGTGTATTTATTATTAGTTGTTTGTTACTCATATGCAGACCAAATTTGCTAGAATTGCGTCAGAATTTACCATTGGAAGCGGCGGTAGAGATAGCGAATAGACACAACATCAAAGTTTACTTACCCATTAATTAATTATTTACTTTATTTAGCTGTGGTAATTTTAATTCAAGCATATCTGGTATCAGGTACAGAGGCTTGAAAAGAAAGTAAAATCATAATGAACGAGTCCATTTTGATAGCATAGTACTTGTCTATTAGATTAGTACGCCTTAATTTTGTGGTTAGTTACGAAAAACGTTGCGGTTGGGGCGATATAAAGTTTCAGCTGTCATTAAGATAATAAAATCAACATTAGCTTCAGGCACCCTGGTTTTGAGTGTGAGTCCTAATAGATCGAATCTACCTATTAATGTTTCAACATAGCTGTACAGAGTTGAATAAGAAAGATAAATACTACCGCTTGAAGCAGCAAATGTTAGCGTGGACGCATCAGGTAAATCCGTTATCTGGAGAGGAGTTAAAACACCCATATCTCTAAAACCGCTTACAATTTGAAATCAATCAAGCATGCAAAATATCTGATTTGATCGTATTTCAAAACTTTATTGGTGATGCCTTTCAGATGTCAGACAACAGTGAATGGCTCTCCCGACGCTTAACAATGGCTTAGCTGGAGCTTGCTAAAAGAGGTCATCTTAATGTCTCTTCCCGGAGCACTAACCACAAAATAGAAAAACAAAAATAAAGTAAATTTCAGTTCACATACACACAAGAAATTCAAAATGCAACACTTTAACCAGATTTAACTAAACGTAGGAAAGTTGCGAATGGAAGACAGTTTTCCGCCACAGGCACTGAAATCTGACAAGTGAAGTGCAGAATGTATATTTTGGAGCCTATTTATGAAACCTGATTTTTCACCTGCTCTATCGTCCTCAAAATCGACTGGGCTATCATTTGGCAAGCGAACGCAAAATGAGGTCTTTTAGCTGAATGCGGCAAACAAATACACACCAACAGATGTTAGCTAGTATAAAAATGTGCCTCCTCCAACCAAAAAATAGCCGTGAACAAGGACAAGTTTCACTACAAGGACAACCGACAACCCTGTTGGCTGAATGTTGCACAGGATTAGGAAATTCCATCAACAAATGTCACACCTTCAAAGGATGTTTTAAAATATCCTCACAATGATATAAAAGACTGTGATCTCCGAGGCCATTCGAAAGACGCGGCACACATTCCCTTACACCGCAAAACATGAAAAACAAACTGGCAAAGATGTACAATATCATACAGCTTGCAACATTTACACACGTCAGAGTCTGACCAATCAGCAAGACCCTCAAATCCTCCTGAGCATAACAAGCATTCAGGGAATTTCAATCCATATGACCGCTTGCTTCTTCAGACCTGCGAGGGTGACATGAGCGCAGCTCTGGCTGTTGTGCGATAAGATGTCGGGCAGTCTACCTCTGACCTGACTTTGATGAGCGCCGGCAGATGTGGCATAAAATTTTGCGCACGTACCATTTTGCTCAACTCTCAAGTTTTCCGTCGGTCATACCATTGTCATTTTATAATGTATCATTGTCATTTATTTTTGAAGAGCACGGCGACAGACATAAAAAGTAAATGCGAGCGACGAATGTGAAAGGGTAACACTTGCAGATGAGCTGGTGGGCGAAGAGTCTCGTGGATTCGGGTAACGTTGAGAGTATGAGAGGCCCGTGTTTACGCCCTTGTACACAAGTGTACTGCCTGAAAAATCCGATGCCATGTCGGCTGAGATAATCAAACGATGTGATCGTTAGTGAGAGTAGCGCCAAAATGAATAGCATTTTACCTTGTTGAGAGTGGCGATTCATGGAAGGCATTTGAAGCAAGGTACACTTCAAAGAAGCAATCAACGCAATTGTTTGTTCTAGAGCAAATCGAATCTCTGGTAGTTCAACTTATTTTAATCTGCCTGTCTTGGAAAAATCCTTGAAGGAAAAACACCTGAGTTCGTCAAACGATCCATGAAAATTTTTTACGAGGAACACGGGAGTTAACTTGAGCCGAAGGGAGACCCAACAAGAGACTCCATATTGTGTTCGAACTGCGAAAAATTTTCAGCCGACACTTTTCAACGTTTATGTGGCAAACAGCAGGACACAGTTTCATTGTTAATGGTGTGAAATGCTTTTTGATTACGCTACATTGTTGTTTGGTTTCGTCTCCTAAACTGAGTTCATTGTGCTTAAGCCTGTAGGTTTTCATACACTTCATCTTTCCTACTGCCCAAATCCCTACAAACCCACTGTTCTAAAGGGTAGCATTTTGGATGGCATTAGTTCACCGTTTCACTCTCCAGACAAACTGCTGATAGACAGAGTTAAATTTAAATCCACAAAATAAATTTTAACCAAATTATTTGAAATGCATACCGTGTGTAACATATTTAGTCACTTAAGCTGCATGTACCGCTCAGTTAATGTCGAACTAACTGCTATAAACTTTGGATGCTTGGTGTAGTTAACCATTCTTGGTGATGACTATCAGTGCTTTTCCATATGGTACGCGTCTGCTAACCTGCTATCGTCATTTGCCTAAACCTGACGCTTTGTAGTGACAGGTATGGCCGTGTCAATGAACACACGACGAATACGAGATGTGTTCTAAAATGCCTTTTTTGTAACTTTAGCCAAGTGCCCATCAAAATTAATCCTGCTTCTCTTGTCGAACTGGCTATATGGTGACTGGGTATATATATAAGGATAGATTTCAGCCACAATCATTTCAGGGGAAACTATGTAGTTTTATCGTTCAAAAAGTTTTTTTCTATTTCGTGGTTGTGCTTTCTCTCTTGTGTTGAGGAGAAATTTAAATAAAAATAAATTAGTTTTGTCATGAAATTATAGGTTAAAAAACTGCTTTCGTGTTTTTTCGGGACTTGTCATCCCAGAAAGCGTGATATAGTTTGTGTTTTCAATTTCACCTATTATTTTGCTAAATGAACTCACCCTGCGTGATCAAGACAGGTGAACATTCATTTCTCTCTGCTCAACCATCACACCAGCCATCTTATCCTTTTATTTTTCGTGTTTCTTTAAACACCGCCTTTAGGTTCTTTTGATAAACTAACTACCAGTCACTTGGCACAGTGGCTTACATTTGGGTTCACTGTGAGTCTCAGTTCACTTGTTTTGCTGGTGCCTGGTCCACTGACATTAAGACAAACACCGGACCCACCCCGCTATCTCTAGTGCTATTCCTACTGAAGGACACTCAAGCCACTGGCCATTATAAAAAAGTATATTCTTAATTTGTAAAAAACCCTGAAGTTGCAATTTCACTCACGGGGTTACGCAGAAATGTTTCGGTTTGTAACCTGTAAAAAAGACTTGAAACATCGTGTAGCTTTACCGATGTTATTTATGAAAGCAGTGTGTCTGACGATTTCGGTTTCAGCACAGAGATAAAAGAATGGTCTACGTAGGCAAAGAATTAGCATGATTCTTTTAGAGCAAGCATTTGTTTCACCGGTGGATACTTTGTTTCTGGTAGTGCTAAACATAGCCCAAGGATAACACACTGTTTTCACATCCAGTTATGCTATCTTTGTGTATCATTCCGTGCTTTACCCAAGTACTGTGCTCGCCTTCGATTTGGTTCCGTAATTTTAGCAGTGAAATTGTTATTGAATCTGTCTGAGGTCGTGAACCTTGAAAATTCGTCTGTACTCGAGCTATTTCTCTAACGTTCCTTCTTCCTTTCCTATTGATCATAAATCACAAAGCGGTCTGTTTTCTTCACATCCACACAAGCACAACCCAACACCGAAATCCCAGTAGGAAGGAGCAGAAACGTAATGTTTTCCGCTGACCACCACGAGGCGTAAAAGTGTTATGATTTTTCTCGGTGACCCAGACCAGGCAACAGATCCATATTCGTGATAAATAGCTGTGCAACGCACATCGCACAGTAAACCAATCCTCATTTTTGCACATTGGTGTTCAAAGCTGCCTAAGCCACCAGTTGGGATACCATTTGGCTAGACAGTTGATGCAGATAAGTTGTCGGTTGTGCACACTGCTGTCCAGGCAGTTAGACTACAAGAGTGTGAATAGTTGAAATTTTCCACTGGAGTGTGCGATACCGATGCTTAACTTCATCGACAAGGAGAAAAGTGATGACAGTCAGGTCCGTAAAAATTAATTACACACGTCGGAGTTTGAAGAAGTTCTTCCTTCAAAAGTTGTTTCTCTGACTTTTCCCACCCCTTCTTAATGCTGAAAACTGTGCTGTGGAAGCAAATGTCTAAAATTTTGAGGAGTGCGTAGACATTCTAGCCACCTAAACCGATGACATTACACCTCAGACAGCACAGTCCTTTTATTTGTACTTTCGGCGGTCTGTTCGAAACTAACCACTTTGAGGAAATTTACTAGACACCTGGCATCACACGCGCTTCCTAGATCATACCTTAGAAGCGACCAGCTTAATTCACAGTGCTTCCGCCTTGGACTTCAGAATGGTCATACTGTCTGCTTTGTTACTAAAGATAGCAACAGGATGGTTAGCTTGTTGAAAGCGTTGAAATCTCAAAAAGGTGTTTTTAGGGGAACTCCCTACTAAATCCCTCTATAAGCAGTGGCCAGGGTGCATTCTGACCTGATCAAGGAGAAATAAACCGAACATTACCTGTTAGGTTTGTGAATGGGGGATAATGGCATTGCGGATGCCTTTCGAAAGTTTCTAGACCGATTCTCACGTGAGAAAATCCATGAGTTCCCAATCCTCCGCCCAAAGAGAAGAGCGAAAATCATGTGTCTTGATACGTACTCGAAGCGGAAATTATTCAGGTATCCTTGTGTTGTACAATGAAGTCATTTTAGAGAAGTTCATCGATCACATATGCATTGCGCGCCACTGAGTGCAGAACGACATCTTCCCAAGAAAGGATAATAGCATTGCTTGCTTCAGGCCTGGTTACCAATTTTTATCGACCAACAAGAAAGTAAACGAAATACGAGCTCGAGATTGCAACATCATGCAATATGCTTTCCTGAAGTTTATATGCTTAGTATGGGCGGTTGGACTGCATTGGAGCTGCTTCGCGCCTTTGTTATTTTCCAGTAAATAAGCGAAAGCAAGACAAATGGCAGAATGGGGAACCCAATGCCTTTGCCAGTGTCTGAATCAGCACAACAACCATAAATTTCTATGCAACGTGAGCACACTACTCACCCGTTTGTCAGTACCTGGAGTGACGTTCTCAATTAATTGTGCAAACGGACAATACCTCTTCAGAGGCAGTGCTAAAAGTGTCTGGAGTAAAATATATGGTTTAAGGAACTGAAGAATACCACTACTCGGTACGCTCTAGAAAGGGCAAAACCCACACTAGGTTGTCAGTATATTTTCACAAGCAGTGCGTTCCCCCGCACAGCTTCTCCGTTTGGAATGAAAAGGGAGCACCCTACTTCTCCTAAAAACTCATTTGGTGACTTGAGGACATAGTTTTTGTACGGAGGATTTACGATAATTTTTCTCCCTAATCAGTGAGTCAGTTATATCAGAGGTCTTCCCTACTGTTATCCTCCTCTATCATGTCCACATCAACTCTTCCGTGTCCGATACCAGTGTTGCGATTAGGGAAGCGAATTTCTGGTTCGAGCTGGTTGTACGTCATTTCAGTTCACCTATTTTACCAATAAATGTTATATTCTTTCTAACGTACCTAGTGAGCTGCGCTACATCAACAGTGCTAGCTGCGTGCAAACTGCGCTCCTTTTACGTACTTCACTACCTTTAGTTTGCTTACTGGGGTGCTCTCTTTTCCGGCAGATGCAGTTTGGACTAGATATTTTAGGAATCCGTAAACGTAAATCACGGAAGCAAATCAGTTGCTGCAAACAAAATCAACTGTTCATGGTTTATTTATGTAAGGTGTGTATGGCGACTTATTTCCAATTCCTTTGGGAATCTGTGTAGGGTTATTCTACTACAAAAACAGTGGAATCAGGCCTAGGAGAGCTTGAGGTGAGTTGATGCTAAACAACTGTGCGGCCGATGTACTGTACTAACTTGATAAAAGCCCATAAATGTTGCAGTTTCGCAGTACCAAAAGGATTGAGTTCATGTTTCTGGATCAGTTGATCTTGGTAAATGGATGCACTATGTTGTGAATCCTGTTAGTGGAGGTCTAAAATTTGCTTTCTGTGGCGGGATGGATCATTAATTAACAATATATTTGCAAACAAACTGAACGACTTGGCGCGAATCTGTGTCTTCCTATAAGCAGCTAGTCTTTTCTCTTCCTCAGTTATGGTGACTGACTGACATGAATGTGTTTGAACGAAATATACCGCATATACGTTGACATTAAAGAAACATGTGCAATCACCTCCAGTGGCTGATATCTGCCAGCTCACTGACCTTGCCAATATCAGGAAGTCTCTTAAATCAAACTTGCCAATGCCTAGTGCATAGTCATTCATTATGAACGTCTTCAGCAACCTGTAATGCGTACCACTTCTAAATCCCCAGTAAAGCACTTTAATGGCGTCTTCTTGGTTTGCCAAGGCAGTCAGGTGCCCGAGGCATGTGACCAGAAAAGGGCTTCCTTGGCAAAAAAGAGTTAGATTTTCGTACTATGCGCTGGCGGGTAGCACACAGCAACATAATGTTCTTTGTTTACAAATTTAGTAACCAAATTATTTGCTGATGTTTCTGTAAGCCGCGTTCGTTGGATAAGTTGGCTAACGGACTTTCTTATTACTTGTCAGAATTTCAACAATCCCCTGATATTTCCGGAATTACCAAGCGAAATGCTACGCGATGAGTTTAAAAACTGCTCGACTGCGTATAGCAATGCCCAACTTATTATAATTCGAAAGCGACCGAATTGGTTGGCCTCATAAATGTTTGTCTTTAATTGCACACTGAGTTTCCACATTTTTGTGGCATTTTTTTGTAGCACAAGTTTACTTGCAGGACCTCTAAGCAGGATGTCCGTTTTCGGCAATAGAGAACAGATAGTCTTTTTCTGAGGCGAATTTCACATCGTGTACATCTAGCACACCCTTCTCTCTGGTTGATCATGTTTTTTGGATGCTAAGTCTTACGCCAAATAAGATTCCACTTATTTCATAGTTTGCTTAGAAGGCATACCACATGTCTTTGTTTAACTTCCTCTAGATGACGTGTAGGAATCGACAGCATATTCTCCTAGACCCGCCATCCTTTTGAAATCGATTATTTTCGCTGCAAAATGTGGATCAGTGCTTGGTACGTCAATGGAAGGGGCACCGTTCTCCTTGATAGGACCCAATAATTCGACTTTCAGAATGACTATTGTACGAGTGCTATGACAACTCGGACGAGCATCTATCAGGACAAATACCTGATCTCTCTTACTACAAAATCAATAGACGGCTGTTCACAAGTTTAATTATCCCACACCTTACTCGTTCACTGATGAGAACCAACTACATGTTCTAATGTAATTTCCTTTAGACGCTCTATAGATATCCCTTTCTCATACACAGTGATAGAAACAGGGGTTTCTAGAATAGCTACCGCATGATAAAATAGGCCATTGCTTGCCATTACTAGTCTACCCCAAGGGAGAACCTGCCCTGCGTGCCAGATTAGTTGTTACAGTATTTTCCGAATGGCCAGAACACAGCTGTCTTTTTCCAGTTGTACACTAAATTTGAGATGAAAGGTCATTAGTAGATGACTTCCAATACATTCATTCCCCCTTATATTTTGTCTGCTATAATTTTTCTCTCTGTGTGCATCATCTGGTTTTGGCCCTGTAAAACCATTATGGGTGTTTTAATTGGAGTTAACGTTTCTCCTCCTATTACTGTCCATGTTGAGTATCCAGAAACTTTCGAACATAGCATGCATCTCTCTTTGGCACGTACATGAAATTGTGTCTAGACTCAGAAGTGACGGTAGAGCCGTTAGGTTGCTCATGGTCACTGCAGAGTTCTACAGCATGTACTGAGAATCCAGTTACGATTGGCGGATTTGAGATTCCTTACTCTGATCACTGGTACCAAACATTTTAAATCTTGCCATTTGTGAAACAGAATTTACGCATTTATGGCACAGTTGGGAAATCATTTTATATCAAGCATGAAGATTTCCCTCATCCTCCTTTGTTGACTTATTCAAATTACGATTCAACATAGTTAAATTCCTCAAATAGAACGTTTTAGGTAGGAGGCAACACACTGCATTAATTGACATTGGTTGCTTGTTAACTTTCGCACAAAGAATGGAGACATCCTGCTTAACCAGAAAAAGGAGCAATGAACACTGCTTCTGAAAAAATCAATTTGTAAAGTAGTGGTAGCTTCCTCACGTAATATTCACGTTAGTCATGCCAACTCAGAGATACGTGGGTGAATGCGTCCAGGATGCAAAATACCGCTGCAATATTGTATTATGACCGCAATTTCTAAGGACCAAAATTTGAATAATATTTCTAGCCTATTTAGTCTCCCGCCGACGCCTTCAGATGGTCACCTCAATGCCTGCTTCACTGACATATCACCAGCTGAAACAAAGGGCTACATTCCGTGTGTGCGTGACAACAGTACGAGACGTTTAGAGGTTTTATGGGAATTTGCACCCAGAACTTTCCGAGAAGAGCTACATTTACCCGCCACTCGAGATATAGGCCACCAAGTCGCCTCCTAAATTCAGACATCCGAAAAATGCTAAGCGTAGTCAGTACGCATTGGTTTTAGGAACCGTTAGGGTTATCAACTCAGTCAGCCAACTGCAAAAGTTTTGTTATAGTCGAAACTGGAAAATCCTTTAGGTGAGGGGCTCTTTTAATGAGAATGAAGTTGTTCATTACCAGTAGACATTTGTGGAGTGTTCGCGCTTTGGTAAAACCCAAACGCATTCTATGCTAGAAAGACAAAATGAAATAATGCACCTCCGAACTGATTATGCTTGACAAGATGGAGGCTCGGTTTGAAATTTAGAAGCTCTACATTACTAGGGCTTTCAAGTGGATCCTTGATGCCCGTATCAGGAACATTACTACTTTCTGTCCACGCTTGTTGTAGTCATGGGACTCTCAGGATGGAGACGGAGGTGTATGGACTGCAGGACCATCAGGGACTGGCTCGTGATCTCTTAGCTACCTGTCTAGCATTTTCGAGCAGATATGTCAATGAACTGGCTGAAATGAATTAGTGACATGAGTTATTGATAAGGCATTTTGGTGACTACAGATGGCTTCTATTCTGGGTGAGATGTACATAGATTCCGATGAACAAAATGCAGATGCAGCACACACTCCATCAAACCATCAGAGAAAAGCAAACTTCTGCGCCAGGTTTCTCACAAAATAAATGACTTTATTTCTCACAGCTTTTTGACTTTGTCATTTCAAACATGCATGAGCGAAACGCCCTGGTTTATGATTGGCAGTCGGAGACGAGAAAAAATATCTTGAATGAATGCATATTTTGGTTTTTGAGGTTTAGAGCAGCTCAACCAGATCGTGAAGCGAAGTGCGTGTGCCTAGCTTGTAACAAATAATCCTGATTAGAACCTAAATGATAAGCTGAATGCAAAGCTTGAACCTTCGTTTTTCATCTACTACTCATTCCTCACAGCCATAAGATATGACAGAAGGCCATTAACACGATAATCAGTCAAACGTAATACTGGGTTTCGCGAATATACACCAATTTGCAAACCAATTTAGTTTTTTGAGAGACTCACCTGGAACCCAAATGAATCTCTCGTTTGTGATGTTCTCAGGCAACTGGATGTGTTGCACCAGGCCGCTCATGTTTCAGTCGCTACGATATTCGAGATATCGCGATACATTCGTGCAGTTTGGTTTCAAGTAGACATTAGGCTGGCGGAAACCCGGGACTGCGCCTACTTGATGAGCCCCAAAAAGGGCGAAACCGGTCGGGGCTGTCGACGGATTTTCAGCAACCTTACGAGTAGTACATTAGAAAGATAATACTGGGTTTCTTTATAGTGGTTGGTTCAGGAGATACTAGACGCCTAAATAAATTACTCTCATTTCATTGCTGGGTAAAAGAAGCACCATGCGAATATATATGGGAAAATTATTTTTGATAGCCACAAACAGACACACGGACACAAGGTCCATATGAACCCTAAATTTGAGGGCACTTTCTGAAAGCGCGGCATGTTTCCTCAAAGTGATTTCCTGAACCTTTCTTCTTCGTTGAGCATTCTTGAGACGGACTGGTTAAATTGTGCTTTTCGGAATTCCGAGGAAGCATAATGTGATCGGATCGTGTATTTTTGGAGTAAACATGAAGTGCTCTGTTATTGTCACTTTTCGATTACAGCTTTCATTAATGTCATCACTTTGAGTTTACAGTCGACTTTCTTGTTCTGTGAAACTTGCAAATCAGTTTTTGCTCCTTCTCTCCATTCCAGAGAAATACACACACCGTCTGTAAATTGAATGCTGCGTTTCAGACCTTTGTTGTGATGAAAAATGCATAGAATTTCGCGAATCCGACAGGCACACCAATGCGTAACTTTGGTGATTAGTCATCATATTTGAAACAAACTCCTGTATTTGGGTTAGTTGCTTTTCGTTAGGACAAAAACAATATTAATGTAGGCTAGATCATGTCTGACCACCTTGCGAACGTGTTACGGTCTTTTATTTGTTGTAAAAATTCCACCGAAGTCTCCATGATTCTGCGGCCAACAATAATCCCTTCTATGACGCTGTTCAGAATTTAAAGGATGACGTTTTTTAGGTTAAAAGTTCAGGCTCCTGTCATTTCAGACCCAAATCCTTACTGTAAATGATAGAATGGTAACGGCACAAGGGTTTGACCTTCGGTTGTGCAAATGGATAATTTTAACAAGGAATGTGAGGCCTAATCACAACGGAGTTTTAGAATGTAATGAATATTTTTATTCAAGTCTGTGGACGTAAACTAAGACAAAAGGTAAAGCGTAACGCAACGGAATGTTTGGGTGTGTAAAAATTAACAAGAGCAGTGGGCAAAAGCCCGTGTCCTCCGTAGTTGGAGAATGTGAAATGTACGACTCTCTTTCCGTTAACAGCCTAGGGAACCAATTCGAGACTCTTTCAAAACACACAGAACGGAATTGGAAAAAAAGTGTACAAAGTGCTCGTGTCAATTTTCCAATTTATTTGTCCAAGACCATCGACAGCCCATAGAAATGAAGGTAAGGCTTACTCCGGCGACTAATAAAATTATAGAGAACCAAAACAAAACTGCACGAAAATTTGTGGCAACTAGTCGCCTCATTTTTGAACCGCGCAAATATGTTTTGGATTACCGATTCAGCCGTTTGTACAGAAGATTCGGGAATCTCAAAAAGTTGTGTTATTCCGACTTTAGAATTCTGGTGGGTGGGGTATAGGATAACTTGTGTCTCATCAAAACGTCACCATTGTAGTAATGATGCTGGAGTCAGCTCATACTTTTTCCAAGGTCATTTACATGCTGAACAGCGTAAATTTTTGAACCAAAGCTTCGAACCTACACGAACACTTCCAGTTTCCTTGAATACCCACAGGTGTTCTGCAATAGTTTATCATTTACAGCAAATAGTTGTAACTGATATGATTATCCACTTTCCGAGCGAAGGCCCGTTTAGTCATCTGTCCATGGGTAAGGAAAACGTGTAGGTTCACGAACATGACAACCATAGCTTTCGGCGCTCACTTATAAAGCAGAACAACATTAAAAACTTTGTGCTTGTTCCTCAAATCAAACAAACATCGTTGTCTATGAATTTTATTCAATTCCCATCGCGTTAGGTTTCATAATTAACCTGGTCTGTATCTCATTTGCCCACGTTAACTATTAGCTCCACATTTAGCACAAGTGTGGTTAAAATAATGAGATTGAATGCAGTCTGTCCACTTCAGTCCTTGTTTATAGGTAAAAAAAGTAACCGTTTTTGTCTCCTCGGCTTCTTAAAGACTCATTATTGACGGTACCTCAAAACACGTTAAAGACGTCCACAAACTGCAGTTTCTTTAGATTGTTTACAATTCGGTAGTGACGAATGAGCAGCATTTTAACACTTGAATATTACCCTCAAAATGGGCTTTGTTTGCTGGGCTTGAGTAGCTTCTTCGAGTGCGTCAACGAAATCCGGAAAGGGCTGAATGTGCGCAGATGTTGTTACGAAATTTATGCGTGAATTGCATTGATCAGGGCTATTTTCCGAGTGGACTCATTTTTCACAGAACATAATTGGAGCATAATAAGTACGCGGAGGAGCAATATGTAGGTTTAAAACGGAACAGTGACAAGTGATGAGCAACAGGTTTTGAGCAACCATATGACGACTTCCTTGGCACGTCACACTTAAGAACACTCCTTAAATACGTGATACATGATAAGTTAATCGTGAATTGCGCTTCGTATGAATCACTCTTCAAAATACAATAGTCAGTGCATAAACTCTTCTTGGCTATTAAATACCACGGGAAATGTAGCCTGACGTTTACTTACGTTAAGCGTGAATGTTAAGCTTTATTACTCAATGGACATAAAAAAACAGGTTTTTACATTGTATTACGATTTGAAAATCTGAAAGAATGTCATCTGAATATCCGAAGAACGAGGATCGAAAACTGCCACAATTACGGGCGGAGAAAGTGTTAGTAGATGAATCCTAGTAAAGCCGAAAATGGCTAAGAATATAAACGGAATCCGTTTCGCATGCGGTAAGCATTCATAATTTTGATTTTCACTGTGTTATGCAGAAAGCCTCAAGGTAATATCCATTACATCCGACAAACTTGTCGAGACTACCAGCGATAACTGAATGTGCCGTAAGACAGGTCCAGTGATGATTGGAAATAAGGATAACCTGCCAAGAGGTTGAATAAAGTTTCGTCTTTCATCCGTGGGCTTGAATGGGTTTCTGAATTCAGTATTAAGAACTGAAAGTATTTGTGAGTCTTATATTCACATCTGTTTACGTTGACCGGCTGTTAGCACTGAGAAGGTTACCTGTTACATTTCGGATACTAATTCCATTTACACTTGCAAGTGGCAAGTTTCAAGAGTCGTTACATGAAAAGCATAGAGTGTTTCAGAGCTCTCCTGAAGACCGAATAAGCCACCTTCTCGCCGATTGTCGATACACTGTGACTGGTTATGTAGCAGTTTAGATCCAGTAGTACTGTGCGTTGTGAAAGGACCAGGTCACATCTCACGTGGTGATAATTTTGGTGGATATGATGCGAGGACTCGAATATGTGCTCCAGGATCCAAAGTTCATCTATGAGGCTGCCATCTGTAAATGTTTGCTATTGTATACATCCCTCAGAAGACATGAATACGTTGCGGACACACCGCATTTAAAATGTTGGGCACCAACATGGAGTGGATAACTTTGAAGATATGGTTTCGGCGTAATGGACAGCCCACTTGCGGGACGACAAGGAGACTCATTTGTGTTGAGCTACCGTAATCAAGGTGAATGAAACCGTAACATCTCTTTTTCCTTCACACTCGGGTAACTTTGGTGTCGCTCTGTCAAGATGGAGACCTCTAAACGAAGCTTCACTACAGATAAGCATGTATGTATATAGATGCGATGATAAACTGGTTCACCGCACTTTAGCACTGTTGGCCACCCCCCCCCGCGCTCGCTGACATTTCAACAAACCGGAATTATGAATGAAGGCGTTGACGCCAAGGTCAATAGATGACTCCAGTATTCTCAATGCTGTGTCGAAATCAACCGTACTTCTATGTAATTTCCGAACACTTATCGTAGTCATCCTTGCTTCTGTGGCGTGCCTGAACACTCATCGGCTTCTGGGAGATCGACTGAGTGATTGATTGGTCTGGATGCTTGCCGGCTTCCTCACTGAGATTTTGGTGGAGGTATGGGTCTCGGTAACTTCCGGGTATCTAGGGTATATTTTCAGTACTCTTACTTTCCTGATACTGACCCAGTGTCCGCCGTTGCGTCCACTAATACTGTTTTTTCCACATGCCGAATGAACCAGTTCATCATAGCTAACCGTGGTTCTGCGGTTATTTGTGAACACGGTCAACCGAGTACCGGGAGTTGCGTGTACAACATTTCCGTATCTCAAGGCCTTACTATTGTGTTTGTCCTCATGGTCGGTGATGTTATTTGCAATAAGACTTATCGTACGCATGGCCTCTGGAACAAATGAAAATTCCAAATGAAAAATTTGATTTCCCCTTATATTTTGATATTGAAGCTCCGTCAGATTTTTCCATCGCCCTCCTCTGTCTTTTGATATATATTGGAGAAAATAGACGGGCTGACATCACTGTGTCTGAGGGTTCCCAGCACACCTTCTGGAGTTTTGAGCCACCATCACTTCAAGGTCCAAAGCGACAAGCATTTTTGACTGCCTAGAGGTTGACTTTGATTCTCCCGGATAAGAGATATTATCGAGACCATGATAAGGCACAGCCACTGGTGTGACATTTTGCTCTGGCGCCTTCAGTATGTTTAACGGTATATCTTATTGGTATATCAATAAGATACTGGCAGTATTTTGGGCTGTGTAACTTTCCGGTATTGTCATTCTAAGCATGTTTTCCGCTCGGTCCCCGAAACCGAAATAAGCAATTTCTCGTCATTGCACAGGTATTTATCAGTGTGTATGTGCATGCCTGACGAACAACTGATGTGTTACCGTACTCGTTTCATGCTATGCCATAAGCAAGAACGTCAGCCGCAGCGCAGAAAAATGTTCACCTGTTGCAGGTATGGCAATGAAAAGTTCCGAATGATTAGACTTCGTTTTCTGTGCTACCCACGCAAAAAGTATTTTCTGACAAGATTAGTGACAATGCAGGTCATGGCTTCAAATAGCATCTGTATGCCGACTTATACTGGAGATTTTTCAGCTAACTGCCTCTCCTAAATCGATTCAAAATGGCCTGTCTTGTATTTTTTTTACAAAGTTAGATCATCTGCTGCATAACAACGCACTTTGAGGAAGTGTTACAAGGAAAGGAATAAAGATCTTTGTTTACCGCTTGACATTTAGATCTTACAAAATACCACCAGCAGCAAATCACGGATCACTGTCGAGTGGTCTGCGGAATAAATGCTGAAAGAAAGCACGCAATATAGTTGCACAACTGCCTCCACAAGCAATAGCGAACAGTAGTTTTGTTCAAAAAGCAACAGGGAGCAGTATACCTAAGCGCAAATCTCATCGCAAATGAATACCTAATTTAGAATTACGATGTCTCTTTGGCAAACTGCCGGGTGTGATGCGTTGGGGATTGACTATTTTTGACGCGAAAAATAAGGATAACCGTTTTTTCTGCGGTCACCGCTCGATATGTTTCTATAAAGATGTGAATACAATGGAAAACGCAGGGAAATCAGTTTGCCCCTGTGTCTCGGAGCACGAGTTAAGTCTTGTGCCTTTTAGGCTTCAAATCCTCAAATCCATAAGAAAATTCAGTGAAAAAAAACATGTATGTACTAAACTATCCCTTGTGCACCTTTATGTACCTGTTCAAAGTCCATTCAGGACCTGCACCCTCAATTGAATGAGTAACATTTTTCCTTGTATTATTAGAGACCGACCAGCTAGGAAAAATTTGATTGGTATTTACTTTCAGCCATAACAATTTACCGCACTTTCACGAGTTTAAGACTCCATCGCCTGTAACCATGGTTCTGTGAGCATCCAGGACTTGACGACCAATGATCTGTTTATCAGTAGTCCCTAGTTAGCTTGTTCCACAACCGCCTTGAACCGGCCTAACCGTCCGTAAGTACATGTGAGCAGCCGCATAACCTCCTCATAGGTCACATAGATCACAAACTATTCAAAAGACAGTGACTTGAATGCAGTGACAGAATATGGATCTAATGGCTCTTACGTTAACTCAGCTTAACCTTTGGCTTTTTGTGCAGCTCATACAATAGTATAACAACAAAATAGACCAAAATTATCATACATTATATTCTCAATTACTGCGGAGGAGCACTCACGGTTTCCCAACTTTCTTTCGTTTTTTGAAATATTCTCCGAAAAATCGAGACCTAAGCCTCATGTGAATGTATTCGTATTAGTTCAGCAAGAATACAAGTTTGCGAGTGACTGATCCAAGTACACATAATTTTTGAAAACGGCAGTCATATGGGTGGGAATATCGTTTGACCCTCCATGGATCCCGTACCAATAACCCAAACTCCTCAAAACCAGCACTTTTACACTATGCAGTGCACTAGGCTTCCAAAGTATAGCTCCCTGCTGATTAGCCTTCCAATATACTTACTGAACTGAAGGATGATAAACCCTTCATAACTGATTTGATGCCAATCCACGTATTTGGGCATAGATTTCGACTGGAGTAACATATACCATCCTATGGAAGTTTCGCAGTCGGCGATCCTTTTACTTTTGCACTCACCACTACATGTGGATTGTCATATCCGTTTAACCTTGACATTTTGTTTGGAAGCTGCACACATTCAACGGACGGTTAGTTTCCCGAAGGTGTTTGAATGCTTTATTTAACACAAACTGGCTTCGCTGTCTTCCATACCACGTACCCCTGACTTTGCGCACAGGATAAATAAGAGCTATGCATACTGACAAGTCCACTTTGGCTAAAACAGCTGTCATTGGAATAGGTCAGGAAAACTTGAAATACGTACAAACAGCTGCGCTTTTGATACAATCGCTGAAAACGACACATATTCTCTTATCAACAAAGTCACTATTTTTCAAGTACTGTGTAACCCTCTCAAGTAATTACGATCTGGATGTAAGCCAGCGTAATGTGTAGACAACAACCAAAATATCTAGGGGGAAGCAACTCTGAACCATGACGACAAAGTAGGTCACACTGTTTAGAAAATTTTTGTTTCTCAAGGTATTCCGCTGCGCTTTATTCATAGTAAGGGTGTACCTCGTTGTGTCTACAAAGTCAGTTTGATACTACAAGTCAACCGAATAAGACAAAATTTTCATATTATACCTCGAGAAGACCCAAACATTCATCACAATTTTTAGTTTTTTTACGAAACTTCATTAATGAATGTGCTTTATAGTGTGGATATCATCTGTTTTCCTTAGTTTTTGGTGCACTTTGCTAGCAATAGGTTTGATACCCAAGCGCTTTGCCGCAGCCAGGTTGAGCAAAATATCTTCTGCTCATCTTCGAAAACGGATCACTCTTGTTCCGTATCATGTAACCCCTTGCACAGGTCATCTTCCTGGGTGAATTATTTTGGCTGGTCTTTTCGCAGGGAACATTCTTCACTGACAACCTGGTGAACAACAGCCCTGAGTACTGTAGCATACCTGTTGCAGCTTGGTTTTACAGCCTTCAAGTGAAATCAATCTTTCCGTTCCCGCTAAACAGAAAGTAGAAAAAGTTACCTGAATCTTTTTCATTAGTCTCGTAAGCCGCCTATTTTCTGACAGTTTGCAGCTAGTAGACAGAAACTATACGAACGTTGGCACACACGCAACCACTCAGTCATGCGTGCGCTGACGTGCAAATCCAGCCGTACTAATCATGATGCACTCTTATTTATCGTGTGTTTATGTTATTAGTTTAGGCCAATAAAGGACCTTTGCCTATGTAAGTTCACATGGGTACCTTTACTCAAAAGCCGGTTTGCTACTTTATTCGTGAAGCGCATCAACATAAGTTTTTGGAAGTCTTGAGTGAAAGTAATCACAAAATGTAGACTATGGTATAAGGCAGCCGAGTATTACCACTCAATTCTCGGAGCGATGGCTACATATCCGTTCAAACATGAGGCAGTTTTATGTCTTTTGTAAATACCGATCACGTACAGGAACTGCACATATTATGGTACATGGTTAGATACCAAAAATGCTCTTCTTCTGGTTACTCATATTGTCCGCAGGTTTTTTCCCAATGGAAAATTGAAGCACTTATTTTTGTCCATGGCTATTCTGTAATCTGTGGCAAAATTTGCCTTCCTGCTGCAGTCTTAACAAGTGCTTAGGGAGTACATGAGAGACCTTGTTCAGTAATCGTCTGTCATCTTCACAGGAAAAACATGGGGTATTTAAGTACAAGATGACTGACAGAATTTTAAACCGCTCGGTGTAACTTTCAGAACTTATTCAGGAATTCTTCGTTAGATTCATTTAATCTCGAGCCGCTTCTACTCTAGTTTCTTCAAGTTACTTCTAGTTGCAGCAACCCAGTTTACCACAGAAGTTTAACCTTGGCAATACCGACAGTTCCGGGTACTTATTGTCAGATCCAACGTGCTATGTAATTAGTGCTGCGGGACCACACCTATTTTATACTCATTATGTGACATGATCGCGCCGAATGTACACATTCCTGATTGTTGGTGCTCCCAGTACATACTTGGAAGCTTTCAAGAGTCAGAAGAATTCCAAACGCCTAATTACACACATGAAAGCCGCATTTCCGTCTACACTCAGATCCTAAACACAAAAATACCAGAAAGAGGACAACCTAACGATTTTTCGCATCGGTCATTCTTATCACTGCTGTGTTCATACTATCTGGCCACAGTAAGTGTGACAGGTTGGCCCTGTTTGACCTTCATAAAAACGCACCAACTGATCAATAGCCGGTACTCTCATTTCAGATTTACGTCGAGTAAATTTCAAGAGTGAGTGAATTGCTGCACGGTATCACTGTATCAGCAGCTAGGTATGCACGCAAGCAGAACGACACACACCAGAATAACGTATTCCTTTGTAGTCTGCTGCGGTCGTAATAGTGCTATGCGGTACAAACTGCATTCCATCACACTTGCAGAATCGACATTGGTTTGCTTTTCTCGCATCCGTAAGGTTTTGAGCTGAACTGCATGAGGTCAGTACAGCTGAGTGAGTCTCCCATACTAGCATAGGTATAGTGTGTGCGCGTGCCTTCACTTTTGTGAGACTTAATTCCGCGTATAATGTAATTACACATATAAGCAAAGTTCACTAGAGCACGCGTTCTTCCATTTAGTCCAACTGTACGAACGTGCAGATGTGCACATGTACGGGTTCATCTATTTTCTCCAGCGACTTAGCGAGCGACTGCGTTGTTAATCAGTTTATTTCTGACAGTTGTTCTTTTTTTTTCATCACTTTGTAACGATTCGCAGAAAGAGCTATGACAGAGTTTGGAATAGCCAAGATGAAAGTACATAGGCCCCTTAGACAATATTTATTGTTAAAAACTCGGCTTGGGGGATCAAACATTAGAAGGGTATCTGTTCCAAAGGTCCAACTGAAATTAGACTGCAGTACAAGGTGATAAAAGACTGTTAAACGTGACTCAGTAGAAGACGTACATTTTCTCATTCGCGGTTTTTTACCAGCATAAATCGTTCCTTGGTTGTCCACTGCCGGTATATATGCGAGAAAAAGACGAAGAAAAATGCCATCTGTTACTACCGATATGAGTTCTACCTATTCATGATTCTTCTAACTGTAATGTTTTTGGGTTCGGCCTACAACTGGCTGTGGAAATTCAAGGGTTTCGACATGACCCTTTATTCCACGGAATCTAGATCACCTTGAGTATTGCTTTGCTATGCGTGTTAATATTCTGACCTTCAACTGCAGTGGCGCGTGTGGGTCGTTGGGGTTTCGCAGATTAACAGCCTGGTGTACGCCTGATTCTCTCGTGACAAAACCGTTCGCTGTCTACGAAGCAAGCTACCATTTTCGAAGAGGAATCACTGCACGTGGAAAGAATGTGATTTTTTCACTTATTTGGGATTTGTCCGAACAAAACCTCTTCTGTTATGGGATTCCCATAAAGGGACTAATTTGTACATTTTTCACAATAGCCAGACAATCAAGTGACCTGAAAATCTATCGATTTGTACGGCTGCATTTCCAAAAGTCTCAGTATGTTTGAGGGTGGGTGTCTTGCAAGCAGGGTAAAGTAATTCTTTGTGGCTAACGATATCCTCCTAAGAGATCTACTATTATGTATCCTATGTTTCTCAAGTCCTGGTCATTGCCTTCCTGTGACGGAAAGTGACAGGGAAAAAGCTAGACTTACTAACCTTCTGACTACCTCCAAATGCAAACCCTATGGGTATAAGTTGTAGGAGATGGTTGGTCATACTGAGGAGCTGAAACGATATCAGGCAATACGGGTAACCAGAGCCGAATGACATCTTGTTACGCATGGCTTCCAGGCACATAACAGCGCAAAAGAAAGTCAAATACTTGCGTTAGTCTAGAAGTCAGTTGCTCACATTGGATGATGGTTATCCCGTATGCTTACGTTCAACAAATCTCAAAGACCTATCATGGGTAGCAACACTAAAGTGCAACCGAATCAGCCTGTTACAGGGGACAGGCATCGCAAAATAAAGTAAATTAAGTAAATCCATGAGTGCCAAAACAAGCGATTTCGTGCATCATCTCTTCTACTCACATGTCATACTCAGATACCGACCAAATTTATGTCCTCGGTTTTGAATAGTTGGTTATATTCTTATTCTTTTAATTGGTGGGTTCCTCAGTGGATTTTGTTTAATCACTCTCGTGAGGCATCACCACCCATATGTAGTTTAATCTCATTAAATTTCCATGTTTGTTGCCACTGCTTACAAAGTTGAACCAACCATTGTCACGAGGTGCACGTGGTCTAGATACACATATCATCCATAAAATGAGGATGGAATATTTGCTTCATTGCGTGTGCGTCTTTCCTATGTCCAGATTGGCCAGGTATGTGTTCTCTGCGTTGCGTTATCTAACGTAAATATGTTGTTCGGTTCTGAGTAGTGTGCGGGATTGTAAGATTGAATGCCCAATGCCTGTGCCTGAAACCTAGCTATCTAATGTCCGATGATGGAAACCCGATTCCGGAAAAATGAGTTAATTCTAGGTTGAACATTCCATGTTTTGGTTGGAAGATATCCCGCACCACAGTACATGCAAATCTCACAGAAGCCGGGCAGCTTGAAGAAGAACGGTGGTAATGTGTAGCACACATTAGCAAAATAAAAAAGAAGGAAGTCATAACTGAATTAGTTTGCCTTCCTGGAGAAGAAATAGCCAGAAATTTTATACAACTCCTTTTTGAAAATTATTTAGTCGACGTGCAAATTTCACATGAATTACTTTGAGTAGCCAACCCGCTTCATATTTGACACGTTCTACTGCAGTTCATGGTGTACTTGTGGGGCCTATCTGTTAGAAGTGAATTAGCGTATACTTGATCTCTACTCACTGCAACTGCCGGACTATTCCTCCTTCCACCCTTTACTCTTTTGTCCCAAGGTTTTACGCCATTAAGCACACATATTCATTACCGGTGTACTGCTATTGATCACTCTGTTGTTGTGTCGCAAAATAACGGTACGGAATAATTTTGTGAAATAGCTGGTGAACTTCCAGACCCTCCCTTTAGAAGCAGCGTTAGATAGACCACAAAAACAGCCCATGTTTACTTCCCACTAAAGACGACATTTTGTGCAGGAATATTTGGCATTGATGCGATCATTGAACGGTTGGACAAGTCCCTTTCTATTGCTGATACATAGCTGGAAACGAAATTCAAACTGTGCGAGATATAGTAATAGTGTGATAACTGCAAACTTCATTCCATATTTTATGTAGAGTTGAGTTCACTGGGTTTTAGACAGAGTTTACATAATTTATGACCGTTTACGAATGCTTGGAGATGCTGGTCTTTAGACTCCTGAACATTACAAGTTCAAACCCCTCCGAATTCGAAAGCAGTGATTTTCACATTAGAGATAGGCTTAGGGTGGGACTTTTCATGTCGTCTGCTGCGAATGAACTGTTACCAGTGAATATAATGAAATCGTGTCACTGCAGAACATCAGCATTTAGTCTGAAGTATCTGGCGTGCGCAAGTTCAAAACCCCATCTCTAAGCGTACACACATACAGCCAACCTACATTCAAGACACATTCAGTGAAGTTTCTGTTACTGTTGATGTCCTGATTACTATCGACCGAGACTACTGATGTTGCTAAGGTGCTGGTGAGTTCTGGAGCTTGTCGACACTCAGATATGGATCCGGTGTCAACTGGTTCCGGTCTAGACCGCTTAAAATACAGTGTAGATAAACATCGCAGTCTGCAGTTAACGCCTGAATAATGACAAAACTAAGTGTTATACAGTGAATATAATGTAACGCTACTGCTGTTCAAGGGAATCTTATTTCCTAACAACAGTATTCTCTAAATTTGTAGTTTCTTCTGCCAACGGTGAGCGTGGCCACCGGACATCTGCAATTAACACGTCAAAAAATGCGTAATCATTCACTGAAATGTATGCTTCCAAACGGCCGTGTACTTAGCTTACCAATCGTCATTGAATTTGTTTAGTTTGTTTTCAAACACCTGGGACTGGCTAATTGGGAAAACGTCAATGCGAAGCGATTTTCGTTTATTCTCGTTGATTTTTTATCATGATTTTCCTCATGTATTTTCTTCAGATAAATCGATTTTAAAACCGGAATAATCAGCTCACACCCATGTTGTTGCGCAGGCTGGTCACTATTAAATCTCATCCCCACAAAGTTTTATTGCAGCTAGAAGCTGCGAGATAACTTTCCACGCCTTTTAACCCCCCGAACAATTCTTCGTTATTCAAACGGAGGAGTCTGAGCTTGAGGTGTTGTACATATCGTCGGGGCCACGTTGGCTTCAAAGACTGGTGAAGTGTATGTATATATCCCAAAGGATATGTTGTCAAAAAAGGGCATTAATGTGTTTTAGTTATCCCCTTTTCTAATGTGCAATTCAGCATCCGTTGTCGCGTGGTTGAGAGACTTCGGCTTTCGAGACGAATGACGCAGTGTGCCCACAGGCCTTCGTTAACAGTAGACAGGGGGCTGCACCAGAAGAGCATTACTGAGGCGTTTGTTCTGTACATATCCGAAGCTATGTCCTAGTGCGGTACTACCCTACTATGAAACACCCGAAACAAATGCAACAGCACAACCTTCATAGAAGCCTTCTCCCATTCCCACTCATTAAACAAAGTGGTTCTGGCTGTCTTTATTTCTTATGCAATCGACAACATTTGCTGTGAAAAAACGTCAACTAGTAAAAGGACGCAGAAAGCGACTGACTGACAAATCAATCGATGTAATATGGGCTCTCAGGATCCCTTTCGAGTAACACTTTATTGGCAAACTTTATATTGGTCAACCAAATGTAGACATTAGACATACTTTTATCCACTGTATGCAGATGACATTTCTGTGCTGCTATGCATCGAACAGACGCAAACTGCATAATCTCCTGAACAATTCTAAACATGAAACCCCTTCATTCATTCAGTTCACTTTTGAACTAGAGTGACAGGGCATTCGTCTTCTTGGACTTTAATTAAGTCAGAATGTCCGCGGGTTCCATTCGGACATTTATCATCAGAAAGCCCACATTGACAGAGGGCTGCGCGAATTTCTGTAGTTTTGAGCGATCGAGGGAGAAACAAAGCCCGCTTTGCTCTTTAGTTTTCTTTAGCAAACCAAACGAGGCTCATTTACCCTATGGATGCATTGTAATCCAAAATAAAGCACATCGCTGACGTGCAGTTTTCTAGAAGGGTTTTTAGCTGAGACTTTTGCAAAGAAGCCTATCTTAGAAAGCCTATATGTTGCCAGCCATCGTCCATTGCGCATATTTTTAGTCTAACTCAGCGTTCATTGTTTACAGTCAACGGTTTGCGCAACCTCAGCCTCAAGAGCAAAATGCCAGCCATTTCCGAGAATGTGGTTGTGTAATCCCCCTCGTTCTGTGGTCTGTGGAATACTTTGGGGACACGACACGGAAACTTACTGGGAGAATACGTGGGGAGCTCTCTTACCGGAACATTACTAGACTCAAAAGCTCGGCAGAAAATTCCACTGTGTCAGACACTGTTGGCACCGGTCATGTGCTCCAGCCGAACGAATGGTTTCAGGTTATCTCCGAAGTACCTAATTAACTAGTGATGTCGATCCAATGGCATTGCTCCTCTACAACTAAAGCCTTCGCAATACGCCCGTGAAATATGGTGCTATGATATCGAAATGTAATCCGTCCCAGCTCTGGATCGGCTTTGGCCACGCTACACCAGGCGACCGACCCAGTACTTCAATGAACCCTGGACCACCTTACTGTATTCCGTTAAATGAGACTTAGGATTTACTGGCAACCAATCGTTTTAAATTCCCAGGATCTGATTTAATAACCACACTTAACTGTTGATTTCACCATTTTTCCACACCTTCACCAGGAAACATCTAGTTTTCAAACGACAAGATCCATAAAGCATTGCTATTTGTCAATCTGGGTTCTTGTTGAAATTATGGAATATTCGGGCAGATAAGTGGATCAGATACTGGCCATCTTGAAGCTGGTTTTAAAAATTTTACAGAAACAGCTGGGATTGAGTACTTACTGGAACAAATAACCACTTCAAACAGTTTCCGATGGAACTAGCGAACCTTATTCTCCCAAGTAACGCTAGAGAGCACTGTGCAGTTTTAATAGGACAGGGTATTTTAATAATATGTTGGAAGCACTCCTACGTAGACATGGCGACGAATCTCTTTCTTTGTAATTCTAGAATTAACAAGGCATTATTCTGTATGAAATACACTTCATGGTCTACCTTATTTGGAGGATGCTCAAGCTGTCGGTTGTTTTGTTATATTGTTTTGAGCAGTGGTGAACACAGAAAACATTTGCGAGCGCAGAGTGGCTCTGGTATTTCAGAAATCTCTGTCATGAGACAAGTTGCACAGTACAACCAGAAAATTCATTTGTTGTGAGCTTGATATTTCTATTACTGCCATAGAAAAGATTCGTGAGTCTTATGTGTTTGAGTGCTCGCCTGGGTTCATCGCGCATCATAAAATTTTATGTGCTGTTGGTAAAGTTTATTCACCAAGCAGCCGGTCAACAAACGCCCACAAATTTCGAGAAGTGCAATGCAGTTATATTGTATTTCAAAGCAAACGGCCAGTGACCAGAAGGGATAAAAGCCTATGCGTTTCCTATTGGCCCTTTCCCGCTCCCTTCAAATTGCTTGGTTGTGATGGTGACTTTTTTCTTGGTAATTTCCTTACTTAAACCTGATTAGCCGCTTGTACTTCCACGCTTGATGTAGGTTTTTCTTCTCGTATTGGATAATTTGGTTGCAGTTGGATGCTCAATTTGTTGAGTTGATTGTTGTCCTTTTCCAGTTTGTCGGTTCAATGGTGTTCCGGGAAAGGGAATTGAGCCCCTCAATTTTTCGTTATTTATTTTAGTCTTTCCTTCTCTGCATTGTCTAGTTCTGTAATTCTTCTGCTTGAAATGGTCGATGGACTTGGTCGATTTCGATGTGTTTTATGGGGTACCATGCTTCAATGAATTGACATCCCTTCTTTGTTATCGTCTGAGCCAATACGTAACCATTACTCCAGTCAAGTTTGTGTCCATCTTGACCTTCGTGCACGAAGATGAGTAGAAGTTGGTCGTGCATCTTGGTTGCAGGTTTGTGTCCATGTATTCTGGTTGGGCGCTTCTTTCCTGTTCGTACCACGTAGCATTTATCACAATCTCCGCACTCATTTTTGTGCATGACTTTGCTCCTCAACATTGTGTTCAGTTGTCACTTTGGGTTTGATTGTGTTCTCCGTAGGGCGCTTGCAGGTTTGTAGGATACTGTTGTGTTACAATGCAGCGCGGTCATTTCCGATATATTCCTGGTATATGGAAATGTGATCCGTTCGAGCTCTCTTTGAGCTGTTGGGCTGACCAAACTGGGCTTTCTGAGAGTCTGTCAGATGAAGTTTCTAGGTTGTGTTTGGTGATCTTGTGATGAGAACCACAAGAACGCCAGTTTTCCCATCCGTTTCTTCTCCCATTGTCAAGTCGATATCATCAAGAAGGCTGTTTATTGGTTGACTTGTTCATCGAAGGTCACTCCATTTGCTGATGACATGTGTTCCCGACATAGCGGATTCATATCTTTGGATTTATGTCCAATAGCACGAGTTGTTCCAGTTTTTGCATAACAGATTTTGCAATAAATCCAAAAATCAGGGATTCCATCATTGCTCCCAGTAGTTGTTTGTAGTACTCACCGTTAAACTCAAAATATGTGGTCAGGCACGGGCTAAGCAATTCACAGTGGTCCGCATTTTTCAGGGATCCATTGTGATTTCCCATGTCTGCTCAATAGTTCGGTGACAGTGTCCAGGTCTACTGATATGAAATGCGTGTTTACATCAAAGTAAACCATTATTTTATCCTCTTCGACACTCATGTTTATTAGTTTTTCCAAGAATTGCCCTGCGTTGTTGACTGAGTGCTGTGACCCACTGATGAGATATTTCAATCTCTTCCACAGGTCCTTCGACAAGTTATGGGTTGAAGTCCCCGGGAGTGTTATGATTGGCCGTGGTAGTGTTGGTTCTTTACACACTTTCGGAGGTCCGTAGAAGCGCGGAATGCCCGAGGACTTAGCGCTCATTCTCCAGTACTCCTCTCTTGTGATCCCTTAAGGCCATTGGTGTTTCTTCGGCTTTCTGTTGAACATGTTTGCAGGTTATTTCCTTTGGTAATTATTGACGCGGTGATTGGTAGACGTGTCGTTCAATAGAGCTTCTGCTTCGTCCGGCTGTCGTCCGGCTTGTCCATGATTATTCTCGCGCGTCCCTTGTCAGTCGGTAGAATGATGCTTGCGTCGTCATTTTAGCTTGTTCATTGCTTTTTTCTTTGCTTGACAGGGTACTGAACGCTATGTTGCGTGTAATGGCCTGGAGTGCGGTTTGGCGGAGATGTCTCTGAGTGTCTTCATAACTTCCTCTAGACTGGCTAGTTACTTTAGGTTTGCGGTGTCTTTGATGTTGAAATCGAGTCTTCCGATCAAAACATTCTGTTTTGCTTCCATGAAGTGTCTGTTGGAGAGGTCCTCTATCTAAGTATTG
>NW_008751658.1:3340153-3430675 GCF_000715545.1 Opisthorchis viverrini | reverse complement strand
TCTGGAGATGATCACAGATTATTTGGGTATCAAGCTTCAGTGAGCATTATCATAGCGTATAGGATAGTCACGTGGATTGGACTAATCACGAGGTAGTTATACACGAGTAACAACCCATCAGTTTGTAAATGGGTTGGCTAGCATCCGAAACGGATCTGGGGTTCGGCAGCGGTTGATGCAGGACCCAAGAACACAGCGAGTAGTTCAATAGCTGTTCGCGAATCTGTAGACAGTACCACGGGCGAGCTGGTGGCACCGGTCTAAACCCATGGAATGAGATTGGCAGGTGAAAACGAAGAGGACTGCTGGAGTCCACAAGCTGGCATGGCCCAGTGAGATAACAGTGGCATGACACAAGGGTGAATATCAGCAGCAGTCTCAGTAGACCAGTGTGCTACTGTCACCACATGCTCTGTCAGTGTGTCGAAATATAGATAACTCGGGTGTGTTTACTGGTGGCTGATCAGATGACCGTAGAGACGTTCACCGAGTTTGGCAGTTGGCTTGCAAACGTTTCGTTCCCAGTCGAGGAGACATCGTCAGTGCGCAGTTGAGTGTGGGCCTGGCTGTGTTTATATGGTTTCTGAAGAGTGTCTAATATCCTGTCATGTTGGTTAATTGGTATATATCTTGGTTAATTGGTATATACCTTTCCTGTGGTATTATTGGCCCGATTGTGATCTGTGATGCGTTGTGGTCCGTATGTTTTTTGTCCCATCAGCTGGGTGGATGGCTGCTTTGGGGTTTTTCAGGTGCGTTTCCTATTGGTTCTTTCCCGGTCCGCGTTGCGTTGTGGTCTTTCTCCCTTCAAATTGCTTGGTTGTGATGGTGACTTTTTTCTTGGTAATTTCCTTACTTAAGCCTGATTAGCCGCTTGTACTTCCACGCTTGATGTAGGTTTTTCTTCTCGTATTGGATAATTTGGTTGCAGTTGGATGCTCAATTTGTTGAGTTGATTGTTGTCCTTTTCCAGTTTGTCGGTTCAATGGTGTTCCGGGAAAGGGAATTGAGCCCCTCAATTTTTCGTTATTTATTTTAGTCTTTCCTTCTCTGCATTGTCTAGTTCTGTAATTCTTCTGCTTGAAATGGTCGATGGACTTGGTCGATTTCGATGTGTTTTATGGGGTACCATGCTTCAATGAATTGACATCCCTTCTTTGTTATCGTCTGAGCCAATACGTAACCATTACTCCAGTCAAGTTTGTGTCCATCTTGACCTTCGTGCACGAAGATGAGTAGAAGTTGGTCGTGCATCTTGGTTGCAGGTTTGTGTCCATGTATTCTGGTTGGGCGCTTCTTTCCTGTTCGTACCACGTAGCATTTATCACAATCTCCGCACTCATTTTTGTGCATGACTTTGCTCCTCAACATTGTGTTCAGTTGTCACTTTGGGTTTGATTGTGTTCTCCGTAGGGCGCTTGCAGGTTTGTAGGATACTGTTGTGTTACAATGCAGCGCGGTCATTTCCGATATATTCCTGGTATATGGAAATGTGATCCGTTCGAGCTCTCTTTGAGCTGTTGGGCTGACCAAACTGGGCTTTCTGAGAGTCTGTCAGATGAAGTTTCTAGGTTGTGTTTGGTGATCTTGTGATGAGAACCACAGGAACGCCAGTTTTCCCATCCGTTTCTTCTCCCATTGTCAAGTCGATATCATCAAGAAGGCTGTTTATTGGTTGACTTGTTCATCGAAGGTCACTCCATTTGCTGATGACATGTGTTCCCGACATAGCGGATTCATATCTTTGGATTTATGTCCAATAGCACGAGTTGTTCCAGTTTTTGCATAACAGATTTTGCAATAAATCCAAAAATCAGGGATTCCATCATTGCTCCCAGTAGTTGTTTGTAGTACTCACCGTTAAACTCAAAATATGTGGTCAGGCACGGGCTAAGCAATTCACAGTGGTCCGCATTTTTCAGGGATCCATTGTGATTTCCCATGTCTGCTCAATAGTTCGGTGACAGTGTCCAGGTCTACTGATATGAAATGCGTGTTTACATCAAAGTAAACCATTATTTTATCCTCTTCGACACTCATGTTTATTAGTTTTTCCAAGAATTGCCCTGCGTTGTTGACTGAGTGCTGTGACCCACTGATGAGATATTTCAATCTCTTCCACAGGTCCTTCGACAAGTTATGGGTTGAAGTCCCCGGGAGTGTTATGATTGGCCGTGGTAGTGTTGGTTCTTTACACACTTTCGGAGGTCCGTAGAAGCGTGGAATGCCCGAGGACTTAGCGCTCATTCTCCAGTACTCCTCTCTTGTGATCCCTTAAGGCCATTGGTGTTTCTTCGGCTTTCTGTTGAACATGTTTGCAGGTTATTTCCTTTGGTAATTATTGACGCGGTGATTGGTAGACGTGTCGTTCAATAGAGCTTCTGCTTCGTCCGGCTGTCGTCCGGCTTGTCCATGATTATTCTCGCGCGTCCCTTGTCAGTCGGTAGAATGATGCTTGCGTCGTCATTTTAGCTTGTTCATTGCTTTTTTCTTTGCTTGACAGGGTACTGAACGCTATGTTGCGTGTAATGGCCTGGAGTGCGGTTTGGCGGAGATGTCTCTGAGTGTCTTCATAACTTCCTCTAGACTGGCTAGTTACTTTAGGTTTGCGGTGTCTTTGATGTTGAAATCGAGTCTTCCGATCAAAACATTCTGTTTTGCTTCCANGTTGAAATCGAGTCTTCCGCTCAAAACATTCTGTTTTGCTTCCATGAAGTGTCTGTTGGAGAGGTCCTCTATCTAAGTATTGTTGTTGATTTTCTCTTTTCGTATACCAACTAACCCAGTGAACTTTTCAAGTCGTTTTCTTGTTTTCGGCGCCGGATCTGACTGTTAGTTCTACTGCAATGCTGAGATATTGCGTAATTTTGTGTCACAATATCTCCAGGCAGGCTGCCTAATGTTCGCTGACTGCGCTCTCGATTATCTGCATCTGTAATCATTAGCCTGACCACTGACTTACCATTCTCTCCGGACGACATCCAAGCTTAAGGATGATTCAGTGGTTGTCGACAGGTTACGCTAAAAGGAAAGAAACATTTTCTCATACATTCATCGAAGAGGCGCAGTTGTTATCTTGTGGAGACTTGATGGAAGGCAAAAGTCTCCCATCCGTGATCTGTTTTCAGAGTACAACACCCGAATTAGTTGTCAGTGCGTCGGAACATAGGTAGCTCGGGTGTGTTTACTTGTTGTCGATCAGATGGTCGTTGCTCCACTTGCCGAGTTTGACCACTGACTTGGAAACGTTCTAAATAAACAAAACGAAAAATTGAGGGGCTCAATTCCCTTTCCCGGAACACCATTGAACCGACAAACTGGAAAAGGACAACAATCAACTCAACAAATTGAGCATCCAACTGCAACCAAATTATCCAATACGAGAAGAAAAACCTACATCAAGCGTGGAAGTACAAGCGGCTAATCAGGTTTAAGTAAGGAAATTACCAAGAAAAAAGTCACCATCACAACCAAGCAATTTGAAGGGAGAAAGACCACAACGCAACGCGGACCGGGAAAGAACCAATAGGAAACGCACCTGAAAAACCCCAAAGCAGCCATCCACCCAGCTGATGGGACAAAAAACATACGGACCACAACGCATCACAGATCACAATCGGGCCAATAATACCACAGGAAAGGTATATACCAATTAACCAAGATATATACCAATTAACCAACATGACAGGATATTAGACACTCTTCAGAAACCATATAAACACAGCCAGGCCCACACTCAACTGCGCACTGACGATGTCTCCTCGACTGGGAACGAAACGTTTGCAAGCCAACTGCCAAACTCGGTGAACGTCTCTACGGTCATCTGATCAGCCACCAGTAAACACACCCGAGTTATCTATATTTCGACACACTGACAGAGCATGTGGTGACAGTAGCACACTGGTCTACTGAGACTGCTGCTGATATTCACCCTTGTGTCATGCCACTGTTATCTCACTGGGCCATGCCAGCTTGTGGACTCCAGCAGTCCTCTTAGTTTTCACCTGCCAATCTCATTCCATGGGTTTAGACCGGTGCCACCAACTCGGCCGTGGTACTGTCTACAGATTCGCGAACAGCTATTGAACTACTCGCTGTGTTCTTGGGTCCTGCATCAACCGCTGCCGAACCCCAGATCCGTTTCGGATGCTAGCCAACCCATTTACAAACTGATGGGTTGTTACTCGTGTATAACTACCTCGTGATTAGTCCAATCCACGTGACTATCCTATACGCTATGATAATGCTCACTGAAGCTTGATACCCAAATAATCTGTGATCATCTCCAGATCTCTTCTTATGTACTGTTAATGCAAAGTCTTCTGTTAGTGCGTAAAAAACTAACCCCTTCTCAGTAATACCCATAGGGTAATTGTGTATGACTTTTCTCTGATGCGTTTATCTGTCATTCTCGTCTATGGTTGTCCCTGCTTGGTTCATCTCTGGTTTATCTGGTCTACCGTATTCTGCTGAACGCCTGTACATCAGAGTAAATAAAGCGTGAGCGGTACATACTGTCCACGTTCTTCCTCAGGAACCCTTAGCTTTCACCTGATATACGATAGCCACCCTGGTTCTCTACATAACCCATTTTTACCGTTGTTAATAACATTGGTGTTTGCTGATATTTGATGAACCATAGTAAAACATTCTCAAACCAGTTTTTTTCGCATGATAATGAAAAATTTCTTGGCATTTGAGTTATGCGGTTTGAAAGCACTGGAAAATGTACTACATACTTAGGATGTCAGTTAACTTGTTTGCAGATAATATCCCTCTGATTGCCGTTGTTCTGCTTTTATTTAAGCCGCAACATTTACTCAGATAAAAATTTGTGCTGGCTTGGATGATGTTTACCTTAGAAAAACTAACAGAACAACTAACAAATCAACCTCTTTGAGATACCACATAAGCAAAGGGTCAGAGGAATTGCTGCGTGATGCAGTAATCATGCCTGTTCAGATCTCTTGAAATGAAGTGATAACCAAAAACAAAATGTTTGCTATCCAGAAATCAACCTCAAAATTGGGAGTGCGCACTGATTGATGTACGTAATACTATTTACGCATTCATCCAATTCAACATTACAAACGTGAGCTTCACCTTCAACATGCATTTTTGTGGTCCTCTTAATAGTTGACGCTGACACTACGACTACTACTACCATAAAAAATTATTATGCGTGAATGCTAGCCTACGTCTACTCTGAAATCTACTGCAGTTATGTGGTAGCGTGCGCACGCGCACCTCTGACTGAACGAACCAAAGCAGTGTTCTTGAAATTATTGAAATTTTATGAGCACTTCTGCACTCTCACCAGTTGGTGAATCACAATAGTAGTAGTAGTAGCAGCGGCAGCAGATCCGTGACAAGCGCAGATCGATCAGGCTGGCAGTGACAACAATCCCTCATACAGCATGTGTACATCAAGATGTGCACGTATGTGTGTGTGTGTGCAAGCACACCTCGCTGAGTCTGCAACTTAGTGCATTCAACTTTGTATAGTACTGTTGGTAGTTATTGGTATACTACTCAAGTGTAGCAATCTGCACGCACAGAAAGTGTAATGTTGTGCTGGCGTGCGGGTATGTTGGATATTCACATACATGTGAGTGCACACACACCAGACTCCGGCTCCAATCTTCTTGGTCGGTTGATCGCTTCGTTCTTGGCATTCTTCTGAATACACACCATACCTCAGGCAGTAATCATCAACCATACACTCTCATTCTCGTTTGGTGTAAACAAACACCACAATTCCGTTTATGAGTGCAGCACGCGCGCTGGATTGTTGATACTGCTCAAAATATACAAGTCAACTGAGCATTCGGGTGACCTGTGCAAATCGATTAACTATCCCACCGGGGAATGTGCCGCACTTCCACAGTGTGCTCCTCTACACTGGTATACTCTCTAATGTGACATTAGAAGGAACGCGTCGGCGTCACAATACTATTCGAACTATTCGCGGTAAGTACTGGTGTTAGTAGACCAGCTAGTTAGCCCCGTATTCGCCACGGTGAACTTTGGTCCCTCAGGAATGAAGAGGTAGACAAATCAGTTGGTGAACGACTGCATGGAGAGGAGTGCGTGATCTAATTCTAAACAGCCACCAAAAATGACTTGAAAAATTCGTGGAATTTTTTATCCACACTTACAAGGTTAAATTTTTTTGCGAAGGCATTCACGTGCCCTTGCATGTGTCTATGTTGTGGTATGTTGACTGGGCGGCGCTGGTTGCACAAGTGGGACTGTGTGCATGATTATTCCAAGCTGTGTCCCAAGGGGGATTTACGACAGTCTTGACTGGGTTGTCGAATGTATGGATGAATAACCATTGTGCTGTGTTGGAAAATGAGCGAAAATAGAGTCGTTGAGTTGCAATGCAGTACTTTTTTTAGTAAACCTAGCAACCTCTGAGCCTTCGTGGTCCATAAATTGATGAATTTTAGTGAACAAAAGTCGTTTTTTAGCACAGAGGTGAATTCCACTTTCGCGAATATAGACGGTGCTTACATCTTGTTGTTTGACTCCCAGTGCTTAACCGCTTTTGAGGATTTGGCCCTCAATATTCAACAGCCAAGTTTTTCAATTTTATTCACATTTTTATGGTTTCTTTAAGGGCACTTCCGCTTCAAGTAAAACACAGTTTTACTCTCTACAAGTATGCCGAATAACGGGACATGTCCAACTGATGACATGTGGGTTCATATCAGTGAAAGAAATTTACAGATAAACCGATTCTGTTCGTCTTTGTTAGTGGTAAAAGCTTAGACTCCTGCCCTACTTGCTATCCAGGAATGGCATAGATATACTTTGTTTATATTGCAATTCCTGCTCTTTTCTTTTACATGAGTTTTAAGTCTCATTACATATAAACCTGGCTGAGTGCAGTTATTCAAGCTGCATGTTTCCATGAAGTTAAAATCTATATGAAGCGCTGTATTCATCGATTGCTTCTAAGATAAATTTGCTTTGCCAAGTTCTCATGACTTTAGTGCAAATTGATACAAGCTAATGGACATGAGTGAAAGTGCCACGACACTCTCTCCATAAGAAGTACTTACGGGAATAGCGTGCTTCGGTCAGCCCAAACTGACTCATCCTATGAGTGCTTGGTTGACTCTACTTCGCTAGGCGTTACTGCGATTTATTTTCTTGCCTCAATCGCAGTATAGTCAGACATCGAAAACACCGTCCAACTATAAAATGAGACACTTTTTTACCAAAACGTTTTTGCTTGTTTTCTTTGTGATGCACCTATCACAAAGGTTACGGATAAAGTGTACATAGGTACACTGAAATTCTTTACCTTTTGCCCACAAATGCAAACATTTAGTGTAAGAATCTCTGAATAGTGAAATTTTGGCAAGCTGTTCAACCACTTTTGTTAGCTGAAAGATGTTCACTGTCTGTAAAGTAGTTGTTTGTTGAATTTCTTCTCGGAACACGTTTGTCAGACATTTGAACTTGAACTTACGTAAGACGTTATTGGTGGGTTGGCCCGTCTTCCTAATATGCCTGCCACAACGAACCTTCCGCGAACAATAGTCGCAGTCACGTGAGCTTTGTCACGAGCCACTAGCAAGGCGTGGTGTAAACCGGAATGAATAAGACCGTGGGCTGAGCAGCCTGGAATGTCCAGCTGACAGCCCATAAGTGTCAGTCGAGAACTTTAGGAAATGCAGACAGTATCCTGAAGACCCAGATCACTCAACCAAGGTACAGACCGCGCTAGCCAATATTAGATGAAAATCAACATGTTCTGCACAACGATGGTCACAGTCACTTTTAGCATCGCTGTAAGCTCCGGAAGACCCACTGTAATAAAGCGGGTCATTTGTGTTTTGCCACAAGAGACAGCGTAGAACGAAGCATCACACAGTAATGTAGTTCCGCATAAAAAACTAGGACATGATACAATACAATAAAACGGCATGCAAACAAAAACGTGGACATCCGCGGCAGCCCAAACCTTGGGGTTTGTGTGGTGACCTACATAGGCCTTTCCTGTTCTGAGGACTAATCCGAGCAACAGCGTACGTAGTGGTGACAATATCCCAAATGACAATTCAATGTTCATGCACTACTCCTGCTAGCCTTGGAGCTTGTTACTCAAAAAATGTCCCCAAAACTTTAATCGAGCGGAGGAGTTCAACTGGCTGTCAAGCATGCGGTCTAGCACCGATCGTCAGTGCGTCATTATTGCGTTTGAGGTCGTCCTCAATTCATCACAATGAATGTCATGTGCTTAACCCAACACAAATGCAACCAGTACTCGTCACTCAGGAGTGGTTGACGTCTCCAAACTCGTACATTTGCGGACGCTTCCCCTTTTCAAGTTTGGTATACCATTACAGACTGTAAAATCTGCATGGAATTGTAGTTGTATCCCTACCGATGGCAGCACCGCCGGTGAAGTGAGTGCTATTGTCTTCAAAGCCTGTTCTACGTTCATTCAACAACCGTCCTCAGCCATATTAGCTCTCATCAATAGCTAGACAAAATTATCCCCCGATTACCTCTGAAACCTTCAGTCCATCAGTTGCTCTGTACTTATCATATTGACCTATCGGTGTCTTAAGCAACATATGTCACCAAGCGGTCTACTGTAGGAAAAATTAACCAAACAGATGAAGTTTGTTCATATACAAGTCATACTGTTGTTAAATCGAAGTTCAGCTGAAATGTCCACTTAGGAGTCTCCTGTTGGCACCAGTGTATTTTAGAATGTGTATCGTCAGTTATGTGCAATCCGACTTACGTGCAAAACAAAAGTTTGTCTGAAAAATTTGGAAGAACTTTCGCCTTTTGAGCTTGAACAAGATCGTAACAGGACGGAGATGAAACGAGTACGTTCAACCTAATGGCCCATCCCAGAAGTATGTTTCACAATCGACAATCTCCATTTCAGTTTGGTTGTTAGAAGTGTTGAGCCGTCTTGTCGCACATTCTGTGCCAATTTATTTGGAACATATTTCAAAATCTTTTAAGAAAGACGTTGATATAGGAATTACTGCAACTGGGAGTGAACTTATTGATGACATGTGAAAGAGAATGATTCCTCAAGTCATCGCAACTGCCTCGAAACATGATCACTCGCGTATGCGGAACAGGGTGCACTAAACTGTCCTTCGAGTGTGATTGAGGTGGTTTGGTGGTTGATGTTACTTGATATGCGATCGCTTTTTAATTATATACACATCGCTGTCGTCCTTCTAACTGTGGACTATAGATTTAATGGAGGCCTTGGTCGCCTAATTGAAGTAAGGAAATTTCTGAATGGCCACTGTCTAATGGATTTCTCTTCAGCAAGTCTGCTTCACGGCTCATGAAGGATTAGAAGAAAGAGGAACTTAAACTGGGTGAATTTTCAGGTTAGTGTTAGCCGAACTACGTCGGATAAATTTGAAAAGGTCCGCGCTTTAGTTACTGACTCAGTCATCCAGGATTCAAAGAACGTCGGAGGTTGTTAGTCCGATTGCTCCGCCTGGTTCCTTTGTCCGCAAGCATGTGAACAACCGACGATACCTTGAGAGGATTGATGACAAAACGACAAAACGGTGAAAGTGGTCTAACCGCTTTGTTGGCATTCTACAGGAGGTACATAAACGTGTCGGCTGTTTAAGAAGCCTTCATTCAAGCAATGGTTGTCAGTACTGTGGAGAGATCAGTGGGCTTCACAAGACCAGGACTCTGCCAAATATCAGTCCCATACACTTAAATTTAGCCAAGCGAGCCCATCACGCACGAAAACTGTGATTCTTAAGCCATGAAAAATTTTGTCAGAATTTTCAATACCAATCGCCCAGAAGGCTGAGTTCTGAAGATTATTCGGTATCTGTCTTACCGGCAAATATTCTAGGACCAAATGATTGACACGGTGGAGATTACATGATAATCCTGAGAAACCGAAAGGTATTTGTGCGCGCTAGTAAACATATTATTGGCCAGTTTCAAGTCCCGTAGACCTAAGGAGCTGCCCAACATAGAAGCTGATTCTGAGGCACCATTCTGGAGCGAACTAGAGAGAAGATATTATCACTTTAAAAAGCTATGAAAGCTCCAACTGATTTGGAGAATATGATCACAAATTGCATTTGATAGGGACGAATTTATCTCTTTTCGGCGTAATAAGGAGCACTCAGAAAAAGAAGTTGTTAATTCTAGTTGAACTAGGGGCAAAGGGGTGAATGAGTGACTGATAATAGATATTGGATTTAAGCAAACACCTAACTATAGGTTGAACGTAGAATGTAATTTAGGGAATGGGTTTGTATGGATTTACTGCATTCTCTTTTTGACTAGAAATAAAAATCGGCCAACAACGGTTGACCGAGACACTACTCAGGTTGAGTTCATGCAGTCCGCTAATCAACTTCTCAGTTTCAGGATTTCTACCAAGTAAGCCTACAATAATTTGTTTTTGTAGATGGACGTTTTGCCATCCAGCACTCAGCAGTCTCAGGAAGTGGTGTTTTGGCACGAGTAACCCGGAGATAATTAAGAATCGCACAAATTGCCGAACACTGTTATTCAACGCTGCTATTACCCCAAAACTGAAATGTGAGACTACATTTCTGTAGATCTGATTCAGTCGGTCGCATTTTGGATAATATTGCCCACAACCTGCTTGCCGATTGAATGAAATGACCCAAGAGTGTAGTCTGCTTAACCTATTTCGCGGCAGTACTGTTTGATTACCTGAAACCCTAGACATACTTGGTTGCGGAAGGCAAATCATCCTTATGACTGGCGAGTCAGGTAGTCTGCTTAACCTATTTTGCGTCAGTAATGTTTGATTACCTGAAACCCTAGACACACTTGGTTGCGGAAAGCAAATCATCCTTAAGACTGGCGAGTCCCCTCAGGCAGAGTTAGGGTTAGGCACTGCAACATCGCGTTGCGGACGATGGGTTACGTAAGTGAAACTCAGTAAGGTACACAACGACTGTTTTTCTTTCCACATTTAGTTAGTTGGTCTAAGTTTTCAGTTAACTTACTGAAACCAGTAAACAAAAGATGATGTGAATAACTCATTTTATCACCAACTAGAAAATTACAATAAAGGCAGAATTGTCTGCTACAAAAGGCAGAGTTGCTTTCATTTGAAACATCGTAGACCATTAACATTGTTCAGGCAAAGGCCTGGTTAAATAATGATGGAATAACACAACTCGAGTCTGCGGAGATTGACCGTTTGGCGTCTCGGCAACCGCGAATGGCTATTCCACACCTGATGTTGATCACCCGCAGGAAACTTCGGTACATCACTGTTGTTTGATCCCATCATAATCCAACCAGACTCTTGTGGATCTCACATCAAATAATCGCCAAAGTATGGGCATAGAATTATTTCATATGTCGTTATCTAAATATTCCGATAAATTGTGGATTCCGTCGCCTTTTCCTGCTTACAGTGATTTGATACATAACTATGCTCTATTTTCAGGCGAACTACTACTTTCTACTCCTTTAGAACAAATAATATTCCTAAACGCTCGGTCATCAACTCGAAGGTCCTAGATTTCCGCATGCTTCCAATATGACATATGCAGATGTACATGTTTGTCCACTCACATTTACCAACCATAAACTATGATTTTAGTGTAATCATTATCCAGATGTCAGCGATAAGCCTATCAAAACAACACTGTGTCGAAACACCCTAGTACATCTGGCTGAAAAGAAAGTTTTATGTGAGTGAACATTATAATTGTTCAGACCAACTACAGTGCTGCTCTTCCTAGGAGGTTCTCATTGGGCGGCCACTTGTTGGTATAACAATCGAATCCAAATAAATCCGCTATATTTGCACTCCGAGGACATCTTTTCTATAATTTCGCCACGTTTTCACAAACCTTTTTGATTAGAATAAGACTTCTGCGAAGCTTTTCGCAATATCGACATCACTTTCGTTCCCTTCGCCAATATTGTGTAATGTTCTTCCCGGAAGTCATACTGTTGCTTAACGGCTTTCGCTGATAAATTAAAATCATCCACGGCATAAGGTCATGAAAAGATCTCAGCATGGCAAGACTAAAGTAGTTTTCATGTTTACTATATTTCTAGTCACATGATTCAAGTAGATAAGAATGATTCTCCTAATAACTTTGCGTGTAGATCAAGTGCCCAATCGCCACTCAATATTGAGTGGAACAACCCTTGAATTCCTATACATTGGGTGCTCAGAGAGATCAAAACATAAGCAGGCCTGATGCCTTAAGCTGTCAGTTGTTCGTCAGGCTTGACAAGTGCAACAAAGTGCTACGCTTAGCGAACAACAAGAGCGTCATGTCAACAACCGGAACTACCAACATACTCTTCATTCTCAAAGGTAGAATTAGGAAGCCTTACTGCAAGGATGGAAGTGGAGTCAACAATTCCTGCTAAATAGCAACCGAATTGGGGTACAACCATATTGTATACTATGAAGTGTTCACGTCTTTACTCACGAATGTTACATTCTGTGGTCCAACCAATGTCAGTGGGCACCATTTACATAGGTGTATCTAATAACAGGTATTAAAACACAGAGCATTCAACAATTTACGGTCAATCCCTTACTCAAAACAGCTTTTATTATCATGTTCCTCATTGCTTTTCGAGACTTGGAGGAGAGAATGCATGCTGAGCCACTGTATCTGGTTACCTAGTTAGTTTGACTCATGAAAGGGGCTTTTCATCACTCAGAAGATCAAACAGAGTAAGGTCTGTTATAACTAGCCTCCCGGTCGGTAGTCGTCACTCAGTTAGGCCATCCGAAGCCTTGGTAGCCACTTTTTGTCACAGTTGTCGTTTTGTTGAGGTACAATTCGAGTAACCTGTAGCATTATTTGCCTTTCTTTTAATTTACCACAGCAAATTCACCAATTTTGATTATACACTTAAACGTATAAATCTATCTTGTTCAAGTTACGCATTCATTTGCTACTGGGAGTGATTTCTTTGGTCGAACAAAATGATAATTATATGAAAGTTGTTCGCGTACACTTCTATAAACTAAAAGCTGGTGCTTTTCCGACCACACCTAAATTAACTTCTTTATTCACAATAATTGGCATATCTTACGTTCCTCAGCTTCCGTAAGATCTGTGACCGCGTACACTTCTATAAACTAAAAGCTGGTACTTTTCCAACCACGCCTAAATTAACTTCTTTATTCACAATGCTTGGCATATCTTACGTTCCTCAGCTTCCTTAAGATCTGTGATTTGTCCATCCAAAATGAAATAGAAAATGATAGACCTGAAAGAGGCGATTCATGAACTTAGTTTTCCTCACCACTGTCACAAGTAGTCTGTAATCTGTAGCGAAACTAGGAGCTTAAGCCTGGGCACCCAACATGCAATTTGAAATACTTGTGTCGACCTGTTGCTAACGTTGGCGGAGTCAACCGTTCCAAGTGTTTCTTCGCCTCAGCGTCTCGGAAACTCTAATTGTCAACTACAACACATGAGTGATGGACCAATCTTACGCCATGTTGAAATCAACAGGATCAAAGCAAAGCCTTAGCAAAGGGCATCTAAATATTCTATTTCATCACATCTAGATAGGTATCATACAGAAGATGGGCCAAATAATTCTACTTTAGTCTGATAAAAGTATTATCCTCACAACGCAGATAAAATTTAACTGGGGATTTTTTCAACCCGAATAGAATGACGAAGGGTAAACCTAAATTCAGTCAAACATTTGGGTCCATGGAAGATAACCCGAATGGAGAGTTCACATCCGGTTTATTCCAGTAGATACTTATTGGACTTCAAATATGCGCAGTGCAACCAGGATATATAGTGAGCAAAAATGGTTTAAAACGCCCTGGGTTAGTACGCTCAACAAAACAACAAAACTCAACAAACTAAAATCAAACGATTTCAATTTCGCATAACGTTTCCTGAATGACAACCAGGCTTCTCCGAAGATTTGACAAAGCTCCGCTGAATCTCGCAACAAATCTTTATTTAAAAATGAGCCAAAATGAATTGCTTAAAGCAAATCAGCTTATGTAGGGCATGTTATCGGTAGACCTAGAGGAGGAAATACATAAGTAACTCTTGAGCACTCGATATTTTGTATAATTAGGCAAGCGCTGTTTAAGGCGAAAGGCATGCATGCTAACTTTCATGGAGTTTGCCATGCTTCATCAAAACAGTTTGCTCTATTCCTAACTGTATGGCACACAACCTTAGCGGGAAACCGAATACCAATGCTTACCACAAACTAACAGTTATTGTTGTCACATAAAAGTACACATCGGTCCATTATAAGACAGTTTTACCAGGAAATATTTAGTATAGTTGGATTCCCCTTCAGCAGATGCTTGGTCAAAATTGTATTGAAAAGTCCTCTCCTTGCCAAGAATCTATTCAGAAAGACGTTGATTTTCCTAAGCAGAATGGTATAGGCTGAACTATACATAACGTCATCACACGCAGCACAGAGAGCATCCCTCTTATCTCACATATCAGTCTCAGGGGGGGGCGTCTGAAGCAGCTTGAGGGGTACGAAAAGTGATGGTCATGAAAGGAGGATTTCAGGACAGAACATTGTGATCGGCTCTGACCCAGTCAAAATTATTGATTCGGTAAATGGTACCGAATCGGTCTGCACAAAATCATCCGCAAAAAGTTCGGTAGGCGACACATCCCAAAATGCCATTCTTTGGCTTTGGAAGAATGCAGGTGAATGCCGCAAGTTCCAGACACTTGTGGACCAATCAATGGTTACATTTTCAAAGTAGCTGATTGATGGATCTCGTCAGTACCGAAGCAGTTAATGGTGTAGTCCTCAGTCCTTGGCCGAACTTCATGTGCGGATAGGAGTAAGGTATTTTGGATGTGCGTAATGGCGAGGGTTTTAAATCTGCCGAGTTCTTTATTTTTTCATTGTCTGTCTGCCAAAAAACTGAAGCCATATACCGGTAGCATTCCTGCAGAGTTCCTACCCTCTTACCTGTCATAATGCACCAGCATGAGTTGTAATAAAATTACCTTGAAAGTTCCACCCTAGTACTAAAGTCGTTCACTCTCTCAATGATCGCTTTTTGCGATGTTTACTGTGGCCTCTCCAAAAATTTCATTATTCGGTTGACCAGATCAAAATACGGCGCTGCAATAGTGAAGTCATAAATCATTCCCATATGATAAAATTCACCGTGTGAAGGAAGCGTACACCGATGGCGACGATACGTCTCAACTTTCAGTTGACCAAAACTTAGCCAAATTAAAGTATACATGAAAATGATACCGAACATAATTTCCGTCCCCTGGCTTCGACAAAGACGATTGGGATGAAGTGAATAAAGCTACGTGGAACATGCACGACGTTTTGTCCGACGTCAGTAATCCAATAGTTATTATTTCTTGGACGACCAATGAAAGTATATTAATGCTATTCGCACTGCGGAAACACAGCTGCAAAAGTGAATGTCATACCCAGTCCACCGGCAAACTAGAGTTTAATGAGTAATAGATCCCATTTGAAAATTTTACTAATGACGATTTCAGACATAATGACGTCCTGTTAGTTTTTGTCGTTGTTGCGAGAAAAAACCAATCAAGGCTCAAAATGCAGCCACTGCGCACGTTGTTCTCGATGGGATTTCATGAATAAAATATCATTGTGTCATTGGAGTCCAATCAAGGCTCAAAATGCAGCCACTGCGTACGTTGTTCTCGATGGGATTTCATGTGTCATTGGAGCATTCAGGATAATAGGGTTTCGTTGATAAGCCTTGGTATTCTGCTCAAGTGTGAACCATTCATCTAGTTTAAAGGTAGAGAGTCAGAGGTCTTTTGTAATGACCAGCTTGGAGTCAAGTTGTTTAAAGTCAGTACTTCGAGGTTACATTTTCCTGATAGAATCATGTCCTCTTGGAGTAGTCCAGATTAAAGAAGAGTCAACGACCGATCGGAGAGTGCGGGAACTCATCCAAATTAGCCTAAAATTTTGCTAAAATCAAACCAGAAGTTACGTAATAAATAAACTTGATGAGGCAGAAAAACAACATAACTAGGCCTACAACATACTGCGTCACCATGATGATGAACTGAGTGCGTGTTTTATCAATGTGTACTGTTGCGCGTTACAAAAGGACTGACATGCCCGGAACCAGTTCTCGCTTACAAACATATTCACCAGTTGAAGGTGCACTCTCACACTCAGTCAGTTCACATTCGTAATGATAGCACATGGTTTTGCATCGCTTGGTTATAAGGCAGACAAGTGGATTCTGCCAGTCGCTATCAGTGAAGAAAACGCACACGTTCAGTAAGCATTGCTTGAAAATGCATGACATTCACGTGTGTGACGCATTTCACAAAACAAGTTATCGTGGTTCATGATCGTTATGGTTTGGACAGCTGGTTAGAGCCAGCAATGTTAAGCCCCCTCCCGGCTATCTGGTTCCCTCTGGTTTACTGACGGTAGTATCACCATGGGCCTTCTGCATACCGCTTGAATTTTGACTCATGGGCAAAGTCATCATTATTCTGGAGATCTGTTTCGGATTCAAGCCAATCCTATTGTCGCTCATCCTCCCAAAGGACATCGTGAGGGGTATCCCCAAAAGATTTGTCCAAACTTCCTCAGTTTTTCTTCCGAAAGTATTTATCATTCGAGACTAACGTAAGCTGTTTCCCATTTAGTAAAAACAGCCTTTTGGCCCCTCAGCATAGATCAACGTTTCTCCACAGGAGGAAGTCCAAACTGTGCATGGCCTTTCTAGACGTGTGCAAATTTTGGCTATTCTTTTGTTAAACTGCCAGTCCATGTGAATATTATACAAACTTGTGGTTCCTCGAAGCTAGCCAGATGGCTTAACTTATCGACCGGGGCTTATTCAGAGCAAAACTTATAGTCGAAGTATGCTGACTAGCCGGCAGGAAACATGAGTGGCGTACAAAAAAATTATGGGTCAGATTATCCGATACCTGTCGTCACCGACATCTGTCTCAATACATCAAAGTCTATTTCTCCCATACCGGTGCCTATGAAATCAATAATCAAGCAGTCCAAACTTCAAAACTACTTGGGTTCGCCAAATACTTTCAAAGAAACTACCTACCGTCGATGTGAATAATACTATAGAAACGATATTGAAGTGCTTTGAACTTTTTTGGGGGTTTGGAAGATCATGGTTGATTCAGAATTTTCGGAACATTTTGGCGAGAGCCATTGTCACTACTCTAGTCCACAGCTTAATTTTTCCACCTTGTCGTGAGCTCTGTCCGACTATTCACCCGATTGAAAAGTGCTCCCACTAGGTTTAGTCTCATACGATAGGTTCAAGGTCACAGTCTGTTGACATTATCCCTTCTAAAGTACATTTGCACGCTACGGAGTGATCCGATCAGGTTCCCCGACTATCTTCTTGACATAGGTGCAATTTTCGGTCGCCCCTCCTCCTAGTACGTTTCAGTCTATATAGTATGTGATCACACATGTATGATCCGAGAAGGTCGTGATACGTGAAAGCCAAAACACTGCGATAATCTTACTGCTGTGATACAGAACCGGGTTTGTGGCTCTAAGTGAGGGAGTGTGTGAAGCCACATTCCAGTCTTCAGTTGCTTTGGGAGAGGGTTTATGAACTTCCCCCACATTATATGCAGTGTGCTACCATTCTATCAATATCCGTCATTCTTCACCTGTTCAGGTTCACTCTGCATCGCCGAGTGCTTCACTGTAAAAATAGGCGTATTTTAGCAGTGACACCTTCCTTGTTGATTGTCTTCTTGCATAGTACGTGGCTAACATGGCGCCTGTGTTGTTGTTTGCTCAACGGCTGGTCAGCTAGAAAGCTGCATCTATTTCTCAAAACGCCCTGGCTTTTCTTTGCCATTCGAAACATGTATATCAACTCCGAGAAACCTCTAAGGATTCATACCGGTATGGATACTATTGCAGCCTGGTTGTTCAGCGTTGTTGAGGGGAAAACACTGGTTTCTCTCAGCTTGTAACTTGGTTGTTCATCATACAGCATATGGCTTTCCCTCAACTAATAGGAAGTTCCATCAAAACTGCACTGACCCACCAAACCAACATTATGGAATTCGAGCCTTAAGCCTTCCCAGGCCAAAAGCCGTTCCTCGGACTACTCTACCCGAATGTGTCTTTCCATCTACGTCTATCTCTGTTGTTGTCCTTTACTGTAAGGATGTTAATCTCATAAATCCAATTTGGCGAGAGTTAACGCAGTCGGTGGTAGGACGTGGATGTACTGGTTTTCATTTTAAGAGATTCACCTTGTCAAAGAAATTGTCACAGACTACGGTTGCATGCAGCATGCGGGGCAGCAAATGTTCTTTCCGTCTGAAATTTATGTTTAAAAACGATCCTCACGGGCGTCAAGTTAGGACCATTTAATTATGTTATGATTAGTAATGTGTTACAACTGAGTACATTGATTATCTTCAATAAGCATGTTCTAGTCCGGCGCAGCGACAAGGAATGAAAGCTATTTTCCCTATCTATTCTGTCTTCCAAGTTATATTATGGGAACTCTTCCGAAGTTCCGTGAATTTGAAGGGTTTAAATCATTAATTTCTATACATTGTCATAATCCGAAAGCTAAGTTCCATATCCGCATGTGCGTATTTTCATCTTTATCCGGTAATTCATGCGACTTTGTGCGTGTCAACACGAGGAATCTCAAACGGTCTTATTTGAATAACCTTGGCACGTTTGACATATCTGTAACATGCGACAATACCTCATCCAAAGGAGGGCAGTCTGGATGAACTTTACACGAGTTTACGCCAACACATCAAGAAGCATGCTCCGTAAATGCTTAAAACATACACATAAAAGAAGGCAGCGCGCCTAGTGAGACCTTTAAGTAGTTGATAACCACGGGCTAAATGCTCGAACAGTCACAGTCTATGTGACTGAACCTTGGATAACACAGTACTGCAGGTGAAATACACTAATTTGCAAATCAATTTGGCTTTCACGAGAGACTCAACTGAATCTCTCGTTTATGATATTCTACAACTAAATGTGTTGCACACAGGTCGCCTCATGATTCAGTTGGCACGATATTCGAGATATCGCAGTATATTATCATAAAGGAAACTACTCACAAGGTTGCTGAAAACTGTTCGACAGCACACGGCCGGTTTCGCCCTTGTTCAAGTAGAACATAAGGTTGACGAAAACTCGAGGACTGCGCCTACCTGATGAGTCCCAACAAAGGCGAAACTGGTCGTGGTCTGTCGAAGAGTTTTCAGCAAACTTGTGAGAAGTCTCCTTTATGAAAAAGTACTGTAGGTGCCTTCTATCGACAAATAATTGTCTAACGTGTAGACCAATGCAGGTGGCTGAATACCAAGTCACGGTTGTAATATTCGTAATCACGGACTTTTGATTCAAAAGATAACTCTTACGAAGCGGTAAACAGAGTGAATTGACGTAATATATTGCCCATAAAGTTGTTGGAACCTCATCGACAGTTCACAACCGCCTTCGCCCTTCTCAGCTGGGCACAGCCACAGAGCTTCCGTTACCCTGAAGTTCTACTTGCTAAGAACACTTGACTTGGCCTGATGAAGCTTTTGTGTCGAAAGCGAAACGTTGCCCAAATAAAAACTTCCGATTGTTTAGCGAACTCTTCTGAAACTTTAAATTACCTTTTGGAGTGAGGCAGGCTCTACCATTACCAGCTTGAACTTCATCAGTTTACTAGAGGCTCGTCACCATGCGAACGCGGCAATCGCTTTCAGACGTGCCAGGTATCATCAAGTTGTTGACGTCTATTGGAATAATCGCTCTGGCCACCATATAGTAAATCGCGATAAGGTTTCATCACTCAGACTGGTGTTCAAAAGTGATTCGCACAGGCACCAGTGCACACGTGGTCAGCTAGTCAACTGATAGAACCACGTGACTCTCGTATGATGTGATGGTATTTTTAACAAGATACAACCTGAGTTTGGACAGTTGAGTTCCATCCTGATTCAGATTGCGTTGTATTTTGTCTTTTTAATATTGTGTCCGAGTGTGACCAAAAGCAGTCACAAAGTTACCCTCTATCGTTCCAGTTCTACCCTCCGTCGTTCTAGTTTATGGTTTCGTCCACGTATCAGTCTTTTTGAAATCATGTCCTATTGAGTGTGATTTCCGTTTTTGGTGACTGGTGATCGATGCTCTGACTCATTAAAACTCAATGTTACGGCATACATTGCACCAATATTTTCAATTTCGTCTGATGGACGTCCACTGGAACGTGATGTTGTGATAGCGCCAGGCCTTTAAAATTGTAGTTCTCGTTAAAAACTCGAGTTTATGTTTTCCAGACACCCCTGAATGGATTTTCACGTGCCTTCAGCCTTTCGCTAACCAGACACAACCAATCATTCACGTCTGAACTTGTCTTGTTCATATAGATTGGTTGTTCGCTTGACCACACACTTAATGTAGATCACAAGCTTCAAAATGAACGATGAAAACAAGACAATAACGCAGTCTAACCCCCTGTATACACTGGAAACAGATACACCATAAGTTGAAAACCTTTGGTCCTCGCTTCTATCATTCAAGCTAATTGGTTATCCCTCCAGTCTCAGCTATTATCAGGGATTTGTCATCAGTATGTTGTCCTCTCCCAGCATTGCTGAGATGGATGAACTCATTTGTGCACATCATGTGGATATCTGTCTTAACTCTTCTTGCACATAACAGTGTGGACTGTCTTCGGATACCTCATTCAACTTTCAACTAAACCACTCAATCCGCCTTGGAAATTTGTCGTTCATTATCAGCGTCGCCTGCTTTGTTAGTTAACTATTATTCCCGATATGTCACACTGGAATCACCAAGACCCTTTCGTGATCTACATTCCAACTCTCGATCATGCACACTGGGGTGGACAGAAGGGTAGTGGTGAACAGTCGTGTGGGAGAAGAGCAAATGAAAAATATGACTGACCTTTGATCAAATTCCCGGTCCCCTATTATCAAACCACATAGCCAACTCCGATACATTCAGACTGATGTGCGCTTTTTGACTGTGGGCGTTCCTTGAAAGGTTATCCGACATCAGTTATCCAATCCGAATGAGACATGTTGTCACGACCTCTTCCGGGGTTGCACTGATTAATCCCATTTGCGTCGTACTTGATTTAAAGGCTAGGACGCAATGTGAATAGCTGCATTTTGAACTTCTAACTCAAACAAATTTTTCTCATTTATTTCAGTGGTTAGTGACGGCTGTATCCCTTTCTGGAAGTAGCAGCTGTGGCTTTATCGTCAACAAGTGCTCTTCATGGAAATATTTAAACAAGAACCCGTTTATAAAAGCTCCGGATTGACCAATACAGAAACCTGCCAGCTCAAATCACATGGTCTCTCACTTCAGACCAACGAATTACCCAATTGTAAATCCGCTTTGAAGCATGAGAACGAGTTAGCTCTGAGACGTGCTGTCTACCTGAGCGATACAGAACTTGTGAACTCATCAAGGCCGGTCAGTCTGCAAATCTCCCCAACATTGTACGATACAACTAGCCTGCAAGCGCTGAAAGTCTCTCCAATGAATTTCCCTTCCGCACAAAACAACGGCAGTAATAATAACAGCGTTCAGGCGACTTCACTAACAAATGGACTATTGCAACTGCCTGTAACCACATCCAGTATGGGAGTACCCTTGAGGACTGGAAAACGACCTGCTCCTTCAACACCACCTTCTCGATTATCGGATTGTCAGTTTGGAGATGATGTCAGTAATTCAGGTTCGGATGGGGAAGGACAGGATAATTCGAGTACAGCGGACGTAGAGGGAGTGTGGTCCATGGATATAGAACAATGTTTCCAAGAAGCTTTGGCTATCTATCCTCCCTGTGGTCGCAGGAAAATCATCCTATCAGAAGAAGGCAAGATGTATGGTAAGTTGTTGTATGTGTAAGCTTTGAGTCGAGTGCAAATGCATTTCGTTTCAATTCAGATTGTGATATTCCCAAAACTACCCGGTGACTTACGATACAGCTTTTTCACGGAAGGTACAGCTTCGTGCATTAGCCAACGAAAACCATGAATCAACTACACCACCAACAGTTTCTATGCTAATTTGCTTGTTTATCCTCAGCCGTCTAAATGCATCAGTCATCTGTCCTCAGAAGGTATGGATGCATCGAAGTAATACATAGCTGTGCACAGTAGTCAGNCAAAACTTTCGTTTTCACTTGATCACAATCGCTCTGTTCAGTTGCAAAGGAGTAGCTAATTATGTGGCACTGTCGCCCTCGGTTTGACATCACACGTAACCTTTAACCGATAAGCAACAGCATTGCATTCCTCCTGCTGTTGGCTAGTTTCAAATAAAACGTGATGGACTGGTGGACGTATCTCCCCATCGCTCCGTCGTCATTCGTACCTCACTGCCCAGGATAATTTGGATGATATCAAGTGGTTTCTTATACAAGCATAGAAGGGACTGGTAATTAAACTATTTGAAAGTATAGGAGAAGCGGGTTCCTGAAAATCCTCCACTGAAGTAGTACACTTTGTTGCTTAACACAATAAGTTAGGTATCACACAGTTTGCTGTGATACAACTCAAGATAAAATCGTTTCCATCAGGAGCAAAAACGACACTGGCAAGAACAGTCACGGGAGCTCTTGCTGAGCTATTAAGCACCATCTGTAAGAATAACTGTGGATACAAGCGTAAAAATATTATAAGCCTGTTTTGAGGCAGTTCCAAGCAGCTCAGTTTCCTTCCGGTTGACCAGTTTCTGCTTTCTGGTATGTTTAACAAGTTTCCTTGTAAAACGTTTGCGAACAGAAGCTGTAACGTATCATACACTAGACTCCTTCAAATCGTTCATTTAGGTAGGCGTGCAAAGTGCCAGATAAACCGTGTTTTTGTATCGGCTAGAATTCCCAGGGAGCAGGTGACGTGTTTTTTACAGGTCGCGTCCACACCGATGTAGAATCCACCGGGATTTTTCTTTGATAGAGGGCCGTTGTATTGACCCAGACCCTGTTCGCCAATGAGTAACTTCAAAAAGTAGCAACAGATTATTTTGTCTGAACAAAGCTGCTGATGAATAAACCGCTTCGTGGTTCATTATGGCTGTTTCCCATGGAAGGGTGGAGTGGGTCCAGGAGTGTTAAATAATGAAACCAACTATTCTCAGTGATCGGCAGCATTGTCGTCAGCAATGGCAACTGCGTTTTGTACCCATTACTAAAAACCTGGCCGGCAATAAGTTTAGATTTTTTTATAAATAATACGCTATTTCGGGGCGAAGAATGCTATTCTCATCTGCAGGAAAATCAATTCTTCCAAAAAGCATTAGTTCCTCACTGATATCACTGATTAGGTGCCAACATTTTGATTGCATGCATAAGAGGCAGGTCTTGTCATTGTAAAAGGGATTTGTTGACGCTCGCCACTTTTTGGATTATTTTCAACAAGAAACGAGGGTCGACACTCCTTTTTGCTCCCAGTGTCAAGGTAGATGAATACTGTGTGATAAACAGGCACCGTGTACAATGATATACGTACAATCAATAAAATATACTGTATTGTGCTTCTAATTTAAGTAGGACAGCTTTTCTATGTATAGTTTTCTCTTATTGACCCTGTGATACAGAAATAAAAATAGGCCTATTAGAGATTTTGCTTCATGTTGTTGGTAGAAAATTAGATGAACTCAGAACTGCTATACCCACGTAGCCACGTCTTCTACCACAACCAGTTGTCTGGACTGCTCAATCTCAGAGGCTTGAATAACCTGTTCTCTCACATTCTTCATCCATGAAGTATTTTGTTCTCTAGTCAAACAATCAGTGACCCACGAGACCATGTACAGAGCTCATGACATTAAAATAAGTTGCTTTTTTTTCGTAAAAATTTGTCTACTGTGACCATCGATGGCCATCGACGGAAGCTTATAGGTTGTGCGAAAGGATCTGAAGTCTTGATGCCCCCTTTGCGCTCACAAATTTGGCGGTTCTATTTGATTTTTTTTCAAATCGCACAGTCATTTGCAGTGACTTTTGATAGTTGATCGGTCTCCCTCATCCATGCGTAACATAATGTCCGGTTTGTAGTCTAAATTCAGCGCTTGCATCGGTATGCGTGTATTAAGGGGTTATTGTCTCCTTCGAAGTTGCAGTCAAGCAATGGGTGAAAATCTTATCCGAATAACGTCAGTATAATAGTACGCACACTACGGTAGGACAGCCTCATGAAATAGAGATTTGTGTGGGTCCCAGGTGAATCAGATTCACAGTTGGATGGGTGCATAAGTCAAAACACGGTGCGGCTTGACTTTGTTTGGACACCCATTAGTACGCACAATTTTTCAGGTTTGCCACTAACGTTCTTCTACGTAAGAGATTATCGAATTCACAATATCTGTCGCATGAAGAAAACAAAACATCTTATAACACTACTTCCTAGATAACGAGTTTTGGCACAATCTTGTCATTTCGTCACTGTGATTATTTTCAGGGCGGAATGAGCTCATTGCTCGATACATCTATCAGCATACGGGGAAGATTCGCAGTCGGAAGCAAGTGTCCAGTCATATCCAAGTACTTGCTCGACGGCGTTCAAAAGAGTTGCAGGCACAGATCAAAGATCCTGACACTAAACAAAGAGCTATTATGCACCTCTCCATGCTAAGCTCTGCGCAGATAGTTTCTGCTGGTGTGCTCGGAACCAAGATGCTTCCGGTTACGACTTCCACCAACACGGGTCCAAAGACCTCCCCACCGACAAGCATGCTCACCAGCCCAACTGGGATTAGTTCAACTCGCACAACAGCGAATGGTAAGCATGAAGATCTGACCACAGACCATGATCACTTGATGGCATTCAACACGCAGTCTCGCTGTCTAACCACAACTAGCAATGTCCAACTGGATCAGATCTTCCGACAAACTAATGGGTCTTACAAGGACGCCGAACTGAAGCGGCACCTACCAACTATGTCTAACGGTATGGATCCCCAGAAGTCAGTTTCAGGTAAGCAGGTAATCAGTACTTTGATCACCGTCAGGAAAATGACAAGATGTACTTCTATGTACCCAAAAAGGTACTCCAAGGTGTGCTCCATAGTTAAAGTTGAGATTAGCCGTTCCTAACCTAACTGTTGACTCATGACAGAAGTCGAAATCCCAAAAAACAAATCCACAAAATGTATGTGTCAACTACTGACTTTGCCAGGACGTCCCCAGGAGCACTTACTCACCCTAATCTTCAGACAGATCAGACTGAGGTCAGATGCATCAGACCACACAGCGGTACATTTATAACCGAGCAGACTGGGTTGGTTTGGCGCAGGCAATTCATAAACTCGGGGACCGCGCCTACCTGATGACCCCAAGAAGAGTGAAATTGGCTGTGGGTAGTCGGAGAGTAGTATGGGTAGTGTGCTACTTCTAGAAATATTCGAATAGTGTTCACAATGAATAGACTAAAGTGCTTAATGTTTGTAAATCGCTCCTCAATAGTAAAGCAGTGTTGAGGAATTTTCCCATTGATATCCTCATATCATTGAAATGGAACTTACAGAACTTATTATCACGACGTCTGAAACTAAAAGTTATTCATATCCACAAGTGCTTAATGTTTGTAAATCGCTCCTCAGTAGTAAAGCAGTGTCGAGGAATTTTCCGATTGATATCCTCATATCATTGAAACGGAACTTACAGAACTTATTATCACGACGTTTGAAACTAAAAGTTATTCATATCCATTATCATGGTGGTAAGTGATCGTCCACAAGAAAATTCCGAAACTGCGGGAGCGACAGCGGAGTTTCTTTCGCACTTAGCACTAGTTGGAAGTTCAGACTGGCATTAACCGAGTGATGCAAATCGCGCTGGTATTTTGTCAAACGTTAACTGGCATTCGAATGTTTTTACGTGTTCTTTAGATAGGGCTTAAAAATGTCATCAGATGAGGCACATTCCTGAGAGTGAAAAAGACCTCATTCATCATTTCCCGTCCCTCGGCACAAAATGTTATTCAAGATTTATGTATTGATTCAGTGCTCCTTTCACAGTAGACCTTGTGTAGAGGCATTTTGATGACGTTGCCCCTAAGTAGGGTCAACTTCCCATATACTTCCCACCTTCGTGAGTTTTTGTATAGCTTTCCGCTCCATTGTTTAATTTTTACACGTCATTGGTCTATCAGGTCTTGCCCACCTTCTCCCAACAAACTCGGCATGCCTTGAGAACAACAACAACGATGGCTGCACGGCGATAAGGAAGGCTAACCACAATGGTCAGCTGAGTCAGCAACAGACCCCTGAAAATTTGTCAAACCCCTATGGAGCACTTTTGGCATTACGTTCAAAACATCCTCCCTTTGCAGTGAATGGAGCCAATCCGAACCACAGTACCTTTGAAAACAAGCACCAGCTGGCATTCAATCTTCAAGTGGATTCGCGTTCAGTTCAACTCTTAGACAATTACGATACAACATCCAACCCAAATAGCAATAACTCCTCCAAAATGCGGAATGAAAATCCACCTTCGTCTAACAATGGTTTCGTTTTGGTCAGCACCTCTCTAGGGCAACTATTTTGCTGCTCCCCAAGTCAGGTTGGTGTGCTTAGTGGGACAAAGTCGACCTCATCCACAACGATGCCAACTGCCACTCCTCTAGATGCACTTACATCCCATCCGGTACTATCCAATTCATCTCCCCTGTGTTCATTTCCCCCCGTGCCTCTGAGAGGAGCGTGCTCAATTGCTAATATTGGTTCTTTCAATGGCGGATCAGCAACTGCTATGGCTATGGCAGCTGCTCAGGTCGCAGCGGCCGCGGCTTATGGTAATCCAACAGGGGGTCCTGTTCCCCTTTGGCCAAAAGCAGCCCTCCTTACCCCCACCGATCTTACAATGACATCTGGAGCTCCTTTTACTTTAGGTGTTCCGGAGCATACAGATGCGCAAAAGATTCCATCTAATGTCACTTCAAATAGAGGATCAGCTGGACAAGTTTCCCCCGGACCGGTGACCATTTCTAACAGAAATTCCCTCACCAATGGTCCGACCAGAGAGGAACCTCCTGAGCATCCTTACGGATCCCTGCAGCTCTTACCACAAGATTCACCGTCAGATCGTACGAATATGAACGCCCCTAGCACTGCACACCAAGTCTTCCCCGACAGTGTTACCTACCGCGCCACAACCACCACCAGTAACATTACAAAACCACAGCTGAACAACGGTCCGCAGCTTGTCAACTTATCGGATGTGCACCCTAATTACCAGGATCTTTCAATGGCAACAATGGCCAGATTTTTGCCAAACCAGCTCAATAACCCACTGTGGACAGAACGTGCGATCACAGCGCCCAAGATGAGACTAGTTGAACTCAGTGCATTCATGTTGCAAAAGGAAACTGATACAGATTCAAATGTGAGTGTAATTCTTTTGTCTCCAGAAAACCCAGTGTTTTGTCCCATTAGTTTACGCTGTTTACAAAAGGCTAGCATAAATAATGTGCAGACGAATTAACCATCTGGCAAATTCCCAAAGTGGTTGGTGTTTTTTTTCACATTATGCAGATTCTCGTCAACGGCACATTTTCTGGCTTTCTAGCACATTGGCCTGATTTCTGATGAAATTTAGCATGCGTTGGAAACTCCAGTCATGTAGGACAAATTTTCTGGAACACCGTTTGAACTGATTACGGACTTGTAGGAATTACTTGTAGGGCGCTTTTTAGGAGCAAAAATGTTTTCTGGCATTTTGACCAAAAATGGCTTTAAAGCTTGGGAGTCTGAAGTTCAGGCTGAGTGACAGGATAAGGAGTTTAGCCTGTTGACACCCGACAAGAGCTGATTTCAACAACCTCAGAGGACCCGTTGAGGTGATTTCTCTTGTAAAACATGTAACAGATTAATTATAAAATCTGATGACGACAGAGCAGCGATGAAATTAATACAGAGCCAGGCAGGCATCATCATGGTGACTACAAGAACAGAGTGTGATTCCTCATAATAATAAAAATAACCGGAACCGCTCATACTTGAGCTTGGACACCTCATCGGCACTTAAAAGCCAGCATCAGAGCACTCTTCCCAATTGAATTCAACCATAAGTTCTCCAGGTAGCCGGCTTGCAGGTGCATCACGCACACGTCCTGATTAGAACACAGCAGTTGAGTATAGCAATTTTAATTTCGCTGCAGAACGACGGTGGATATGGCCGAATAGATTCTGAACATTACTCAGTGTATTCCAGCCTAATAAGTGTTGGTACGTCCTAATAGGAGATTGATGGGATAGGTCTGGGAGTTCTTTTTGGAATCCAGGAGACAACTATTCCCGCATTATGGAGCTTAGACCTTTATCTACCTGTTTTATTCCCCCAGTTACATCTGAATCAAAGGTACCTATATGTCGACGTCTATTGGTTGAATGTGACAACAATGTGCCGGCTGGGATGTCATGTCATCTCTACAAGAAATGTGATGTTTATTACCAAAATTCTCTCTAGGAGTCACCAAGCCGTTTCTTCATCAATGCCAACTTCAGTAGTATCATAATTGTTGTGTTGGTCTGCCATTTCCTTATTCCGTTTGAGGACAATCAATGGTTAATCGCTGCTCTTCGGTCAATACATCTAATACACAGCCAAATATACAGATTCGCCAGGTTCTTAGGGTGGTCGCAACAATCACATTACATTGAAAATTTTGTGTTTTCACTTACTGACTGATACTGCACTACAAGAATCAACAATGCACCCTTCTTCAAATTCATGATCATCTTCCAGACTCACATATTAACTTTGGTGCTGTGTACCAGAAAAAAACGCTAACCTCACAGGCTCAACAAGTTGGGGAAAGTTAAGTGTGTGATATCAACAGTGGTAGTTTCTTTTAAACTCTCAGTGATGCCGAAACCCCGAAGACAATATCTCGGCCAAGTGAACCACTAAAACTATGGACTGAGACTTAAAAGTGCGAACTGCCATCGTTGAGCCACCATCTGCATTTCAGCGATGAAGCGCTAATTTACGTTTTTATCTACCACAACCCACGAACAGCCTTCCGGTATTAATTATGACGTTCTTCACCGTAATGGCTGCAATCTGACTGGGATTGTCAGTCGGATCGCGATTGCTTCAGCCGCATAATGCCCACAAACAGCTTTCTCCATTGTCATCATCATTATCTGGCATTTCCAGCTGTCGTTTTCAAATCATGTTAACCACACAGAAGGCTACGGGCGTCATGCGCACGCATGCGTGTGTGTAAGCAACCAATCGGACAAACACCAACATACCTTAGTCCCTAGCCGGGCACTCCTTAGGTACGTTCAGTTGTGTACGCTTGTTTCACGTGTGCGCTAGTGTGCCGAACCGGTCTAGCCCCTGACGGGACTAGATGACCAGGGCTTGAAACGGCAGTCTTGGGATGGTTACTGTCCGCCGCGTTGCCCGACCTTGCATGATGATCGATCGATGGATCGACTCGCGGATTTGTGTGGCCTAATTTCGCGCCAGGTGGTGGGCAGCTGGTCACGACTGCACCCGATCCGTTCTAAACGAGGACTGGGTAAGGATGCAAGAAAATGCCCAGCTTCCCAGTCTATTTGCCAGGTTAGTTTAGGAAAGCAGACAAAAAATCAGCCAAGCCTGGTGTTATACTAGTCCAAGTTCTGAGTAGCTGACCATGTGCTGTTACCAATTTTACTCCCCTAATCGAAAATTCACTCAACTGGAAGACAAAAATTGGTGCCGGACCTTCGGCAACTTATGTAGGTTGGGTGTCTTGGATGCCTACTTACTCACGCCGTCATTGGAGTAGAGTTACGGAACAGTTTATGAACCCTGTCGTGGTGCTCCTCTGCAGTCCGCTGGTCCACCAGCATCATTGCCCTTTGGTACAACATACTGTCTATATAGTCTAAGTGTATAATCCAAGTGCTACCGGTAATTCCGAAACTGGCTTTCCTCTTTGTTAGTGTGATAGGACAAACCACGCCTGCTGAGAAGCGTCAATAAACTAATCCACTAGTCTACTAGTTCACTTTCGATACCACCTGGTTTAGCCCGTCCGTAAACTGAACAGGATTATTTTGGGAAGTACTCATGGGGGCGTACGTGTGACCTGAAAAGCACCAGAGTACAGCCTTGGTTCCATCCTTACTTTCCTAAAATTTCGACTGGCCGACTCCCGGAAGTGACTTTGTCCTTAGTTGCAACTGTATGATCACGTCTCAAGCTCAGTGAATCATCCATTTCGTTTCATTATCATCAACGTCATCAACGGCGGCACAAAATCAGTGCTCGCTTCCTCGCTGCCATATCTTTTAATTTGTAGCGCAGCTAAAATATTCAGATAAACGTTGATGCAAAGGGTGCATAAGTTATACATTTGATACATTACAGACGTGCATATTTTTTGCGGTTTGCATCACATTGCAGGAAAACTAGGATCTCTGTGACACAGTGCACTGGAAAAAGTGATTGGTATGACCATTTAGGGGGCGACAGTATAAAATTCCGTGACCCATATAGGTAGTGCGGACTCCATAAATCTTAACTCTATGCAGTAAGTTGTGAGGAATCCAGTTTATGTTATATTTGACTCACGGAACTGGTTTCGTTCTAGCGAACTTGGTGAAATAATTTCCATGTTTACATTCGCATCTGATCTTCAAACCGTCTGTCCAGTAGCCATCAAATCGATCACGAACCGCCAGCTCAGTAGAGTAAACATAAAAAACAACATGCGGATCACAGCTGATCAGTTGCCGTTGGACACAAAATGGTCGACTGGCCTGAGGCCAATGTTTTGTTACTTTTTATTGACGCTTGTCAGTGGAAAATGTGTGTTTTTGTTTTGTCGCACGTGCCAACGGTCATAATAACGCGTGCTTTGTTGATGATCGTTTGTGGCCATCTGGGATTATCGTTACACTCAACTTTGTGCGCATTTCTACGGGGTTAGGCGTATAAAAAAACTATCACGGTTACGTTTTGGGTGCTCGTCTTCATGTTGCTTCCACAAGTACGATTTAGCTGGAACAACAATTAGCCCTCATTAATCCCAAGAATGAATCTATTCATCCTAGCATACCTAATATTTCCACTCGCTGAGTTACCGGCATACATGAGGCTTGAAATACATTGCTTTTCCAAGCTGTTTGACAGACGCTGGAACTTTAAGTGGCAACTTCTGTTGAGTGTTAAACCGCCGTCCACCAGTTTGTCTCTCTCAATTGAAGTCGGACATTACTGACGAACTACATGTCAATTTTGTTGTCTTTCGTTGTTGTACACCTCGGTTTAAAGCATTCATGGAAGTAATATTTCGGAGGAACCAGACACCTGCTAATTTCTGATCGGTGAGGATGGTTTCCAAATAGTTAAGAGTCAAATCGAATTACTTGATATCGCTGGCCACAAAATACCCATTTTTATACACCGGACGCAAGTAAACCTGGAGGCCTCGCGAAAATTTGGTACGGCTCACAGTTTTTGTGGAGCAACCGTTTTTCTGAAAAATAACCTATCAAGAGGGAGGCTCAAATAGAAAAGCCTACTCTTAGAAGTAAAGGTGACAAGTTCCAATAGCGGAACGTTGTGATGGATACACGTCAGGTGCACTCTAGTGTTCTGCACCGTATTTGTGAGCAAATGTTACTGTCTGAATAAGGGATGTGCTATCAGTTTTGGTGTTGGATTAATCGAGCGAAAAGGAATCTGATTTTGGATAACTGTGATTGGCTACAGGTAAAGCATTTATAATGATTGACATTACTGAAGTACACACATCCTTGATTATTGCTGATTGCATTCCTTCTCTGCATATGACGACCCACTGCCAGAATTACTGACAACTATTTTATCCAACTCCCGACGTACCGTTGAACCGGGATCAATAAGTCCCTTTTACCTACCTCCAATCACCGAGGCAGTTAGGAAGCCAGAATCATAGGACTTCGATCCCAAGTTATGTCTATCCTTCATTTTCCTCATGGGCTAATTCACCTGATAATGTGAAAATCACCTTACTTACGCGGTACCTGATTCAGATGAATCAGCCTACTAGTTTGCCGAATATATTGGCGGATTGTGAACATAATTCACACAACATCAACCGCACTGATTCAGTGACCCAAGACATCTTCGCAATAACCTGAATGAGATTGTGGTTCATTAGTTAAGGGACCGCCCTGACTTATCACAATAAATCCTTCTGCACACGTTTTCTAAGGAAGCAGCTGACATGATTCTGCATAGCGACTGGGTCATAAAATTTAATAACCGATAATGAAGCAAAACATGTTTGTCAACAATTTTGTAAGTCTACATTATCCTAATGAAGAAATCTGATTGGGTAGTAATAGCGTCCCAGAAGTGCGAAACGAAAAGTGGTGTTTATTTGTCTACTGCGCGTGCAGCCGAATTCAAGTGGATAAACAATGATCAGTTGACGGGTGTCAAAGAGATTTCTGAGGAAGTTGATCTTTGCACTAACTTTTTCCATGATGTTTTGGAAGCAGTGTGTTACAATGGTGGAAGCTCACAGTAGGTGGAGAGCACTAGCAGAAAACTCATGTGCTGATTCATTTGCCTGTCACCTTTAAGCAACACTCCAGTTTAGTGACACTTGATTCTGTCAGTGCACACCCTCTAATAACCAAGTGCACAAACTTCTTGCGATATTTCATGTGGCGCTATCTGATTCATTGCGAAATCCGAAAAATTTTTGGGTGAAGCTCAATCTACCACCTTATCACTTTTCGATATGTTTCACCTATCTTATCCATTACTTCTCTTTAGTTATTTCAAAACTATCTCTATCGATATGCCGTCAGCGTAGAGAAGCTAACAACCAGCCAGGAGGTATAAACCCACCATTAAGTAAATAGGGCTGGAATGCGGTGGCGACATGTGACGCTGTTCACTGCGTAAGCTCCAGGACATGACGCTCTGGGTATCTTGGATGCTAAAAAAGACGAATTTTTCGAAGGTCGAGTAAAATTCATTCGCCTTCAGGTAATTTTAAAACTTCACGAACACACTGAAAATATGCAGTCTACAACAGTCGCTGGTTTTAATTGCAGTCAGTCAGTAATCCGTAACAGTAAGCGCAAAACCTAAACTAACGGAAGGTCTCTGCATTCATTCCCGTAAGAATTTCAGTAAAGGGCCTTTTCTAGTATAAGGTGGTGTGGAATTTTCCGGAACATCTGTCAACAAGATGATATACTCTGAAAAGAACCTTATGTCCCGTTAGGAATCTAAATTTTATTTGATGCCGAGTTTAAATGCCTTAAGAAGAAGGCAAGTCGTGCCGTAGGCCTTTTGGGGCCCTCGTAGGTGGACAGTGGAGCAATTTCAGATTACGACCGGGTTATATTGAGAATTTTATCGGCAACTAGACACGAAGAATGTAAGGATAAATTACAGTGTACTAACAAAGTCAACTCGCAAAATCTGGTGTCTGTTGGCCGCTTGGTTGTTCGTTGTTGTATGACATGCTCAGTTCACTAAGTGATCAGTCACCAAGTTATGACTGGAGGAAGAACTTCTCCTGTAGGTAACAATCTTCAAGCTGTGTCTATCGAATTTTACTTCACGTCGTACGGCGGTCTGTTTCTTATCATCATACTAGGAAGGAATTCATCTCATCACAAGCCCATATTCATCACTAATTAACGGCTCAATAATTTTCTCCCGCTTTTTAGCAGAATCTCAACAACGACCCATTTGAAAGTACTCGGCAGCACATTTTTGTGCATATTGGGCCTTCCAAGTCGATCTATTCCGATCCGCCTTTGGAGGAAGTGGATGCGAGTCAGATATGGGACAAGTTTCCTGAGGATAGCCTAAAAGAACTGATGGAACGTGGACCAGCCAGCACATTCTTCCTTGTCAAGTTTTGGGTAAGCGATTGTTTGCTCAGGTGCTCAAGATAGTTCCTCAGGTTGTGAGATAAGTTAGGGGGTGTCTTAAGGACTGGCACCGGAAGTTCGCTGTAATCAAACTTGGAGGAAGTAAACACGTGTAAGTTATGACTAGTGCCAGGTGGAACAGAAATGGTGGCTTATTGGAAATCGGTCTTTCACATCGACTCAGTTCGTCAATTTTGTGGAAATTCTCCCAACTTTAATGCCCTTTTGAGAAGTCGGAGTGATATGTTAGGTGGTCCATCTTCTTACGACGTGATAGTGGTGTCAGACTGTATTTCCATGTTTCGTTTTCAGGTTTTCTTTATGTATATTCCTGCTTCGAAATAGGGATATGTAGATCTTGTAAATGAAAATCTGGTCGCGAAATCTGGCTATACCCTTGCAGAATTTAGCCCCTTGAAAGTGAGCTCTTGAGTAACACCACTAAATAGCTTATCGCCTCTCTGCCATAGTGCATTCTGCACAAATGGTCTCCAGGAATGGGTACTCTTGTTCATTCCTTAGTGGTTCTACTTGTAAACCATTTGCAAGAGATTCACTGCTTCGTGGCGCAAATAAACCTCAGCACGTGCATTCAGCTGGTTTCCTCTTGATCAGTGATATCTGGACTGATATTCATACAAGCCCCGATAACTAATCTGAAGTAAATCCCATAGGCTGGAAATTTACTTAACAATAGACCTCATTTTGACTTATGATGGATTTGGATAAACCAGACTGCGGCCTGTTCAACAAACCTTACCTCATACTACCGTATTGTATGTGGAGGTAACCTCAAATCCATGTTCCCCTACTGTTTGAAATGTGTGAAACGTTACTTCATCAGCACACTTCATTGGAGCTTACTACTGCTGGCAGGTGCGTAGGCTCCTTGAATATGGAAAGCTCACAACTGACGGAAGATATTTGTAGACGGTGACCCAGATTTGTTGCCAGATTCTGGCACACAGAGAATGCGTCCCATATGGTCGTTGATTTTGAGGCGGATTTGATGGCTCATTTTGGGTAGTGCACGTTCTGGACTTCCTGAGTTTTCAGCTGGGAAAACGGACCTCGGCTTTTTTCAGGTTAGATATCCAGATATCTGTAGTAATTTGCAGGAGGTATCTTCCGAGAGATGTATCTATTATTCAGTTACAAGCGTAGTTAAGCAGGACCAGATCTAAGATGTTCTCTACCGTAGCCTGGCATGACGGCCGATGGTCAAGCTTGACGAGCAAATAAAAAACAACATGACCATCAACCAAGTCAGAATTTCAACATGTTTGGACATAGTTGCATGAATCTTTATTATACTGCGGAATTGTGGCCTTGGTTGAAAGGGAGACACCAGGTGTTCACTAGTCCAACCAACCTGATACCTCGTAAAAAACTAGCTAGTGATATATATTCGCTCTGATCAGGAAAGACGTAGTCAGAGTTCTAGCTAGTTAGGGATAAGAGAGCTTCTGCCTCCACTGGAATCACTCGCTTTTGATGTACACTATTTAAAATCTGACAGTCTACTAACAGCAATCTGAAGTTGGTTTCACTTCGTGTCTTAGTGCCATAAATTCTTGAACGCTTACTGGCTGTAAACAATGTACCCAACGGGCAGTAAGCAGCTCAAGAAATCAATTGAAACAAACCACAGAGATGGTTGCATTCGCGAGCAATCAGCTGCCTTACAACCGTCAGCGGTCGGTCGTTTGTGATCCAAAAACTGGAATACTTTCAACGGAGTGCCGAAGACAGGTTAGCAGTCGTAAATGATTGCCACTCCGTGTTGTTTCAGCAAGATTATGGGGCCTTGTTCATTCCATATTTTGTGTGCCAGCCGCCAATATTTTGAGCAGTCCATATTTTCCGTTCACTATCATCATTCAGTCAGTGGTGAAAACAAATGAATGCGGACTCATTGTGTGCTGTTATTTCAAGACAACTAATTTAGTTGTGTTATGAGTGAATTTAGATCTATGGAGAGCTTCGAGTAAATTTTGTCCACTGTGATTTGCTTCCGTTCAGCGGTGCAGCTAGAATCCTTTGTGATACGTAGTTAATGATTTGGCCCCCTTGTTAAAACTACCATTAGTTTGTACCTGATCTTCTTACTCGTATCGCTATCCACAATTAGCCGTACAGCTGCAAAACCCCACAGCCTTGCATTTCATACAGTTTACGGCCTAATCCACGTTTGGTCAAAAAGGTCATGACCTGAATGCCCTAACCGGAACCAAATTTAGGCCTTTCAAACGAGGGTGGTGCGGACGAATCAGTTCGGCAGAGATTATATCATTTGAGTTAAATCGCACTCGATACTTACAGCGTATTTTTACTGGTTCGCAGGTCAGCATAATCGCGCGACAGTGCAACAGATGTGCAGCAGTCGCTGTAGCCAACTCATCTTATAATATGACTTATACCGAAGAGTTTAGGAGGACCTTCAATGACTAGCCATTCATAACTAAGCTGTCTCTGAGCATTTTCTAAAGCTACAGTCGAGTCAGAAAGTTTGATATTTCACTAGGCTGAATGAGCGCTTTTTGTTTGGCTATGTAACCGTTTGAAATTTGATTTTCCTACCTCAAGGTACTAGTAGGCCGCGATCGCTCATTTAAATATAGCATGAAAGGACAGGTAAAACGTTACGTTATTTATAGAACCGAAATTTGTCATGGAAGTCTAAAATGTACAACACCAAGGTTGCTAATATTTATGCAAAAATATACTTAGTTATTTAAGGAGGATGATTTCTCTGTAACTGAAAGCTTAGATGAAGAATGTCGCTAAAAGCAATAAGCCACTGGAAATCTTAGTTAGGTAATGCCCTCGGACCGCCAGCTGCTTTTAGTGCTCTGAAGGAGGACATAGTCACAAAGGCTAGCCAGTGCAGCGCCTTACGATCGTGGGTGTGATCGCGCACTGCTGATGGGCTCTAATAGGAGTGAATCTCGAGTCCACTGCTTCCCCTTGTTGATGTAAACTCACTGGAATAAGTACATCGGAACAGGGGAGGATGTGAATTTTACAAATCTCGAAAACATCCACAACCAAATAATTAACTGGATTAGTCGGAATATCAGAGGAAGATCATGCTTGATGCGCTTGTAAAAAATATGATTTCCAGGGTCAAGGAACCACCGTTCACGTTCCCCACTGTATATCAACATCTACCTTAAATTAGCTAACACAGCAAGTCAATAAAAAAATACATTGATGTCATTGATAACAAAGTCCTATTCGTGGTTACTGCTCTGTTACGTTCTAATAGTAAAAACTTTGTTGCTTTGCTCGGGTAATCTCACATTACCGAATAGGCTTGCAACTCCTTGTTTACGTGTCTATCTGCTTACCCACAGGTATCTCACTTCGAGGACAATAAGTGGCAAACCACGTCCATGATTGCCTAGTGTTAGTGGATAATTTTTTGCTTTCACTGTTGTGTTAGACTGTTGTGATTTGATGTTGTCATTCACCTTGTTACATTGTTGTAGCCATTCACAAATTATCACACCTTCTTCCGACTTCGTATTTCCGTCTCGCTGACTATATCTAACTGATTTTCCTTCGTCTTTCATTCTCAGGCGGACGTTGATGTTCAAGTGGAACCGGAGTCCACATTTGCTGTTTCTGCCGTGTGAGTGATTTGATGTGAATAATAATTGACTTTCAGTTTCCACTATGTAAAAGCCCGGTCTTGTGGTTCAAGTTCATTTACATCAATTTGATTTCCGACCACTGTATATCCTTTATATTCTGCGCAATTTGAAGTACAGCCGGCGACTTTTCGATGCGGAGAACTTGAGTTTGACTACGTATAAGATCTAAATCCATCCAGGCTACAGGATGTTGTTGGCACAGCAGTTTAAAAACCCTTCATATGTGCCCAGCGTTTTATCACCTCTCGATTGTTGCCGATCTTTTGCGATGCTCCTAATAGAAATAAATGGGAATTTCCTTCATAGTCTAATGAATTTAGAGACCACCAGCCTTTAATGTGCGTGACTTTTCTACCACATTCCAATAGACAAACATAATAGTTAGAATTTAGCGTAAATGCATTTTTGCGTTTTCGGTACACGCTTTGGTCAACACGTTAACATGGGTCAGATTTCACTGTTTAACGAACCGTAGATGTCTGTATGGGTGACCAGGTTTAGCAGTCGTGTGAGACCAATGTATTTGTGCCGCTTCTGAATTGAGATGTGCAATGAAATCAACCCATCACATTGCACAGTTTTCCGTGGAGCACTCACCACTGTGAGATAAGTTACATACTGCCATATACCTCAAAAGAAACGAAAAAATCAATGTACAATGGAGTGGTTCACTACATCCCGGATGAAATCAATTTGCGCAGATGCAGACTAAATGTCCCCACGGTTAAAAAAGCAACTAACGGTCAACTCTGGTCACGAAAAGGTCATGCTAGATGAAACAGAATCACAAATACAGAAATGATAGCATTTGGCAGGATTCTGGCATCAAAGTTCAACGTTCTATCAAAAAGCCGCTGTGATGTTGATCCAAGGGCTAAGAAACATTAAATATATTCACAATGATTATTTGTTTTATCCGCTGTCCAGATTCATCGACTCATGATCAGTTTGCACCCGTGTATTTTCACTTTCTCCACTTTGTTCTGTGGAGTGCATTTCTTAAAATATTGTGTACTTTCTGGAGCGGCGACTGAATAGCCTCCAATCAAAACCAATATATGCTGTCCCCCTGATGACTCCTGTAATCGTCACATCCTTCCAAGGAGGGATCACGAAGACTTTGCTTCCAGTGATCTTATTCTGGATGGAAGCAGCCCAATTTTATCAAGTTTTATTAAGTGAGGCCAATGATCTATATCTCCTACGATTTTGATAAAAGAGGGTTCGAATTTCCTTTGCATGTTATTTCAGTTTCGATGGCATTGAAGACGTTCCACTCAGTCTGTCCACCAAAGTCTGTTCCTTCGGAAAGCAAGTCGTGGAAAAAATTGAGGTCAGTGAATGAAATGAGCTGGTGCTTTGCCCATACCTATCCCGATCTTGATGGGTTAGCCCTATTATCAACAACAATCGGCAGCGTCTGGCTATTCTTTATCACTTCCCAGTAAATCGAATGCTGAATGTAGATAAATTAGGAAAATAACAAAATCTACCCAACAATATAAAGTTCATTTTATGGTTCCAAATGGGTTCCTTTAGGTTATCGATTTCTCCGAAGGTTTAAAGGAGCACATTTTCATGCTTCAGCATACGCATCATGAAAAATTATGGAGGTTCACCTCTCTGACCCCGGTAAGGTCACCTATCAGTGTCAAGGAGATCAAGCGTCCCCCTTAAATCAGTTTGTGGAGCGTCTGTCCAGTGGACTGGAGGTCATTGTCTCCATCGAGAAATGTGTTTAATTTCATGCTTCGTGTGGTTTCGCCATAAGCAAACTGCGAGCCTTCAATCAGTCAACGACAGTACTCACCAAATTTATTTGATGCTTAACTTCCACCGTGCTGAATATGTTTGGTACTCGAGAAGTTCACGTCAACTGATATCCGAAACCCTCGGATGCAATATTCATCAAGTTAATAATTTAAACGGGATACAATGATGAGAATATGTTTAAATACACCTAAATTAGTGAAAACCTCCAAAACATTCCACCAAAAACCGGGTGGCGAACCTAAAGTGGAACCACGGCGAAAAATGACGTTGAATCTCAGATTTTGAGTAAGTACCGAGAGATAAAGGTTGTAGTCAAGTCAATTCGGATGCCAACCTTGAGTTCAAACACTCCCTTTGAGGTAAAACCCTCAGAGAGTGTCTCTGACGATCCACCTCACAACTAAATGTTTTTGGGCTTAGTTCAAGTCCTTAAAGTTCTTTGTGCCTTTCTATCCCGTTTCGGTACTGCTGCATACCACCATCCCTCAAGATGGTGATTTTCTGATAAATTACTTATATTTACAGTCGTCTAACTGTTCACATCTCATTTCATCTCCTATTCTCTTCAGCAGGAAGAGCAACCTCGAGGGGAGCATGGGCGATACGTGTACCGCTTTTTACGCAGTCCAATGTGTGACTATATGAAAAGCTTTATAGTCAAGCTGCTGAAGTTGCCCAACCGGGGAATGATGAACCAGGTTTTGGAGAACTTCACCATACTGCATGTAAGCTACCGTAACCGCTTGTTTTCACTATCTCTGGTCAGCGATTTTGGTTGGTTTGAAAACAAATACAATATTTTCAAGTCTCCTGCAAACGGTCGCCTGGAAATAGCGCTCCAGAATTCAGTAACTATTTCAATAAAAAGTGTTCATGAACAGTTTCCACGATTGCCAGGCAAAATACGTGATGCACCTGAAATGGCTACTTTCAGCTTATCACGTTGAGCGTCATCAAGTTCTGCGTAGTTCTTAAGTAGCGTCCATCCCGACGATAACGATGAGATGCAACAAATCCTTATCTGAATGACGCAAGCACGCACGGATTGCATGTGAATCATGAGTGTCAAATTCTCCAGGTCTATCAAAACGTACCCGTAAAAATAGTAACTGATTCACTAACATAGACCTTCTTGAGTGAGCAAGTGTATGTGAGTTAAATAGTATATAAATAATACATTAAAGTACCATTTCTCAACGCGTTCTACTGCGTACAGGGTACGAAGATAAGCAAAACAAAGTCTGTATTCTGGTTCTCAATCTATCCTTCCATGATGATGGTGAATGCGCGCCCAAGTAGTTACATGATACTGCGCTTCAAGTTGCACTTGTGTTGCGTGATGGCAGCTGCTCTCTATTGGTCGCCAATTTCCAGCCTGCACTTCAAAAACACAAGTCCAAATCCATCACAGTGCGAATCAATAATCAGCTCACCTTCACTTGTGTATTAAATGAAAATTCTTTTTATCACACTCTGCTTGCAGTTTTTCATCAACTGCTGATTTCAGACTGCGTGAAACAGGATATTCCCCACTCCAGTATGGAGAAAATGAAGCAAACAAACAACTGTCAACAGCGACTAGTTCGAAATACTACCCATAACTGCTAGTTAGGGAACTAAATCCACCCTTGAAGTTGGCGTGCAAAAGCATTTCGGCTGGACGGAATATCTGCGAAATCTTCATCTATTTCACAGGTTGAGTTGGCCGAGTAACGCCATTCGTGGCGCTGACTGAAGGTAGTATGGGGAATGAGTCTCCTGTAATTCGCAGCTGCTGAATAAGTGGGGAGGCCGTCTACAACGGTGCTCTCTTTAATCATAAACATCCAAATCTGTTGATATTCCTACACGTACACTCACTTCCATACCGTCGTGGTTTTCACCAGAGACTCACTTGAATTCCAGTTAAACTCTCGTATTCTTCCTCAAATTAATGTGTGGTACAAACATTGTTGACAGTTCTTTACATCAGGACAAGTGAAGAATTTACCACCCTAAATTTTGGAATCAAATTCAGCGATTTTTTCTTAGCACGGAGTCCCCCGAAAGCCTCTGAAGCTACATATCATTGGAACTGACAGATGAGATTTTCCAAGATATCTTAATACTTCCTTTACTGTTTCTAGTTGTGGATTTAAGAAATGATTACCACATATCTAGAGGAAGAGAAAAGGTGGTGGACAGGTATCTATTGTTTGATTTATGTATGTCACCTGGTCGATGTCGGGTGATTCTGTTCACTTCCTCGGGACCTGTTTAATTCGATAGACAAGGCTTTGCTTTTCGACAAAAGTTTGGTTTCGTTATGGTCAACGACCTCTGAAATTAAATGACCAGGTCACTCGGGTGAGCAGTATCTAACAGATAGGAGTATAGGCTACTAGTTTACCCTAAAGACTTCCGGACCACACGCTTTAGAATGTGTTCTGCACACGGAATGTGTTCTGAGTATCCTACTATACATTTTTCTGTTCGGCTAACTGAGACGTCTCTGTAACTGCAGAACTCGTAGAATACACGAAAGGCAATTCAGGTCAACGTTTACATGTTCTTCTACATCAGACGAAGTTGGGATGTAGTATAAACGTCCACCAAAGGTGTGATATGTTTGCATTTTATATTGATTTATTCAAGTAGAAGTCATTGTGAATTTCTCCTTAGTTGAATTAACCGGAGTTAACTGTGTTGTTCGTACTCTGCCTACTTTGCATCTGAATTAATCACTTGAGTAGCCTCTAGCGAGGCTGTCTCCTAAAATTCCTCGTCTCACCTTAGCTGACCAAGGCTGCATATTCCTCTCGACCTGTAGAATAGATTCCATACTAACCCGCTGCTGGAGTTAAAACACGTATGTAGGAACCAGTCCACGTGCCCTTATGATAAGTAGAATATTACACGGGCCCATTGGTACGTTTACAAACAGATATTTCAAAAAGGTTAAACTAACATGTAACACGTAATTTAGGGTTGGTAGAATAAACACTGTCTAAGGGGGACTGGAACTACATAGGTTAAACAGAGATGAGTATAGGGGATGCAGCAATACTGAGTATATCGTTTCGCTCAATCGGGTAACTGGTAATGTATAGCTCCGTTAAGCACCGGAAATTGCATGTTACATAATTACAGGAAATGTGGGTACAATACAGAATTTCGAATACCCTCATGAGTAGATCATCTGCAGCGAAATCGTTCATTACATACATCCCTCACAGTCATTCCACTATTATTGAATGTTATTGATGGTAGGCTTACAGTAAAAGTTCAAACCGCTACGTGTGCAAATGCAGTCCAAAATTCATGTGTACTGAAAACAAGCATCTATTTAAAAATGATGCCAGAAAAACAAATGATCAAAAGTACCTAAAGATAATGTTTGTCATTTACGCACAACGTGCCATTTGCAACATAACTTGGTGATACCACCAACAACAACCGGTGTTTTTGAAGCAGACTGTGACACTGACCATATATCCAGTATTTGTAGTGAATCCCGAATCCCGGTTTGGAATTTTCCATCTTCTGTGTTAGCATGCATGAAGTCTTGAGATGCAGCAATATAGAGAACCGAAATTCTGCCAACTTGCTCGGACTTTCGTCCATCAGACAGAGATGACGACAGGGTCACTAAAATGTACTTTGAACGTGCGGAATCACCTTTGATACGGCCACTATACGCACGTATTTCATGGTACTTAACCGCCAAAATGTTCCACGATACTAAAGTGTCCCCGTAGACCTGGCCATCAAGAATGCAGTCCCCGACACTGAGTAGAACAAGACTGATCGCAGCCGATCAACTGCAGTTATTCTCAATGCATTTTAGCCAAAGGACATGGGCTGCTACTCATACCAACCGGAATTTTTAACTAACCTTCAAAGTTGGCCATAATATTTCGAGGTGTTTAAAAATTCCGCTTGTGATGATGTACGGACACTGCACTTGATGAATGAGTGCTAAATTGTGTTGGATCAGAAAATATAGCCATTACTTGTGTTGGTACTGTTTTTTTACTTGATCTTGTGCCTGAAGATCACAGTAAACAGGGATGAGATTTGGTGCACACTTCACAAATATTTTACAACGACAAGTTAATAACTACTTCAACCCCACTTATAAGACCTTGGGGACCCCTGAATGGAACTACTGTTTTTAGTCATAAATGATCGAATGATTGGTGAAGTTAAAAACTGAATCCTTTCACCTAACGACACTTGCAGCTAATCGGGAAGTAAAGAGAAGCTTCGGCCAGAAGCAGTCCTTCGGCAGTTTTCTTCTACGCTTGTAGGGATTTTACGGCCTTATTGATGTGGCTGGCTAAATAACTGGTTGTCTCACTATTGTTACCTTTCTAGCTGTTCTGATGGTATTGGACAGATTGCTTTTAAAGCGGGAATTTCCTTCGGTCATGGCCATCATATACGAGTTTATGAAGCCTGAGAGAAAACCACACGCATAAGGAACACAGCCAACATTATTCTAAGTTTCACTCAAAATGATGCATAACTGTTTGCGTGCAGCTATCTTCACATATTTATTCAAACCCAATTATTTTTCGGTTGATTATTGTATTGCATAAGGTTTCTCCACTGAAACCGCACTGTTTTTTCTGTATAGCTAACCAGACTTCTTTCCGGCTTTGTTATTTAAACAGATTCTAACAAACAAACTGACCAACGAACTACTGCTGTGTATAGCTTACGTGTTGGAAGTGGCACAAGAGGGTTGTGGCCCACAACACCATATCTACAAACTTACTCGTTGCACCTGAGTTTGGGACAGCTACCGGTCTTCCGCCTTATTCCCAGTGTTCACAACCCGGTCATTCAGTTTGCACTGTCCCTGGCTTGTACAACCCCATTGCCCACAACCAGAAACCCATTGGTCTGCTAGCCAACTAGCATCTTGCTTCGTACATAGATGCAATAACTTACCGCCAATGCAAGAAAACCAGATATCAGTTTCTCTTATCTCTCCCTGCAAATGCCCGTCTTGTTTTTCTATTGTCGAGATTTTTATGTGATATTCCTTTGGGCAGACATATCTGCTACGGGAACAGCAACAATGCCATGAGCCAAAGTCAGCTGCATTCGGTCAAGTTTGATTTTGTTACTCTTCGAAACGGTCAGTCACTTCCATTTCCTACAAACGCCATTACTAATCCTTCTTAATGCCTTCTTTTCATTCTGTCATCCTCCTTCACGTTTTGTTTCTTTTTTTTATCCGGTGTATGTGCGTACGCGTGCTGATGTGCATGCGTGCAGACCAGGTTTGATCAACTGGGTGCACCGAGAGTAACTGAGGATTTTAACCCGACAGATTTGTTACGTACTTTTTCTGCACGCATAATCTTGTCCGTTTCCGGACGAGGCTGCAAGGTTTACGAATGAACTTCCAAAATCACTTCTTTGAGTTGGTACCAGCTGAAATATCAGTGGTTGGTTGTTCCAAACAAGCAACTGCAAACCCTGCAATTTTTTAACAACATTTACTTTGAGGCAGTACTGTAAGTATGGTCTTCCTGAAAGACGTCCATCTTTTTTCACATAATCTGTCCAATTCTACATCTTCGGGACGCTAATGCCTTTGGCCTGACTTCCTCTATGTCCCGCCCAGACCTGTAACCCTCAGCTGACCCGTCACCATGACAACTAACCTATTGCATTCCGCGTACCTTACACAACCTCTGATTTGCACCCGTGAAGTACATGCTGTAAATTTTCAGTGAAACGCGCTTCTCGTGAGTCACAATGCCATAACTGCAGCAGAATTTCGTCCCAATCGCGTTCGCCCCCCTGTGGTCTGGTTAGCTGAATGCCATCCAGTTTACTCTACACACATTGCCCCATTTTGGGAGATTTCACCGGTTCTCTTCCACTTCATTGGCGCCGTCTCTGCCTCTCTTCAATTTTATGCACTCACTTGTTTGTACCTCTTTACTTTTCGGGCGCGTAGAGTTTTTCGTCACACGCCAGCGCCTGTACTTGTGCGTGCGTACGTGCACGATGGACTGCTTACTCTCATTCTCTTCCTAACTCTGTACATAATTACTGTCTTTCCTAACGAGTCCAAGCAATGCGGATATTTGTTGACTTTCTCAAGCCTAAGAAACAGTGAGCAGTTACAAATGCAATTTATTTGACTAAGCGTTTGCATCTTCTCAGCTTTGTATCGACTTGATGGAGATGAATACTATAGTTTGTACATTCGGTAGGACAGTTACTAAGGCATTGTCGTTTGCCGTATGCAAGTGAACTTCACCCAATCAGACAGTAGCTTTTATGCTACTGAAAGGGTGCTTGATGACTGGGTTAAGCAATGAATGAAAGCGCCATAAAGGCACTGACATAACTCTGTGGTGTTTGGTCCCTAAAGACCTTACCACCAAACCCGCTCACCTTAAGGCTTCTAAGGTGTATGAATGGGGACAACGGGACATGACACATCAAAAGGATATCAACAATGGAATACACAGCCCAGCTTAGTGGTCAATAATGACCTTGTAACAAAGTTGTCACGCTCAGAACGAAGTAAGTGGCAAAAATCAAAATTAAATACCCTACATATATAGCCGCTAACTGCTGGCTATAACCAACGCTCTCTATAACGAACCAGTAAAAATCATCACCCTTATCACCGACAAACAGACCAAATCCAGAGAGTTATCTCTCCAGAGGTCATCTCTAATAAATGATTGTGAGCCAATTTGTCTACATATCCTCCGCTACATTACCGCAACAGAACAGATCAAGTGCATTTTTTTAAAAGTGGAACTTGCACACCGTCCTTAAACACAGCTGCGAAAAAGAAACTACGACTGCGATTTTACTCCTCATATTTTTTCCGGGAAATGAGGGAACTTGAAGTGATGCTGATGAATTTGTTTCATGAGATTACGATTGGTCCATTTGAACCACAGATAGCTTTATTAAGAAGCTGAATTCTAGCTACAAGAAAGACAAACTCACATCATCACTGAAAAACACAAAGTACCTGACCATAGATGAAAGTATGAAGCATACTTGCATGCCCGTTGCTTATATTTAGAAAGGAAAGCTAGTGTAAAAAATCACAGGAAATTGTGGCTCTGGGATTATTTGAAATATTAGCTACTCTTCCTAGAGGGCAGGCGTATTTACACTCAAAATAGCCATTGAGTTGGGATAGTTATCGTATCCAATGATTAATCTTTTCATCGCTGTTGATTCAGTGTCGGTTTTCAGTCCCCCTGACCGTATTGAAGCGTAAGCTGTGGAAGTGCTAGAACATTCCGCAAACCGTCCAGTGAAACTTTTCAAATCCACAAGGATTAGACAATAGGAGGGATTACAGGATGCTGCCAGAAAAGGTGATCTTACCCCCCGCTACTTTAGCACAATACGCTGACCAAATTAAGTTCTGCCTCTGGGCAGACGTTTGAACAACCAGAAAATAGACTAGGGTAACGTTGCTTTATGTTCAAATAAAAGTCATCGAAACAGCATCACCTGAATAAGCTGATTTTATCGCTTATTTGGTTTTGCGAGCTAAAACTCAGAAAGTGACACTGGAGAAGTACTCTGGTGCACAAATTTCGAGGTTATACATCAGCTTAAATAATACTCTGAAAGGTAGGTTTATGTTTTAGATGATTAGCAAAGCTAAGGATTTGCCAAACCCTGCCTGATGAAAAGGCACTGAAGTTGAAGTAGCCAAGACGGTAATTTGTAAGCCTTATAATGATGCCTCGGCAGAACTGTTACTGGATGACTTCAACACCCCCAAATTTAACGTTCGGGACATACTAAACCGCACACGGAAGTTTCAGAGATACAGAAGCCAACTATGTAGAAATAAGATACATAGGTAATTAAACAACCAATGAAACGGTGACTGAGTTGTTGGAACCAGCAACACATCAAATAATTCCTGGACCATTTTGACCTTGGTAAGTCTCATGCTCGAAATGATCCAATGTGACCGATAATTACGGCCAGTTTAAATGAGTCACCGCCCAGAAATGATGGTTTGACTGGCATGGATAGGGCTTGCCATCGTTGCAGTAGCATTTCTCTCCACATTTTATCTTCTCTTCGGTTAACTCGAAGTTAGATGGGTTTCATTTTTTGTGCGGAAATTCAGATCACCACAAACAACCTCAGGATTGTCCGGTTGCACTTCCAGGGTAAGTTAATAAAAATACACATTGTTCGCAATCATGATTCAGACACGGCTTATCGATTTTTCTCACCCAGCGGTAGCACTCCAAGTTCTGCAATACTCCATTTGGAATCTAAGGATTAAATTGCAGTAGGCTTCCAGTGTTTTGATTATGTTCTTTGTAGACTATGACGTTCACAGAGAACCTATCAACTTCTCCCAGTTTTGATAATTCCTCTAATTCTGGTTCTCTTAGTACAAACGCGTTGTTGCGTGACTTTGGAAAATACAGCCAAACGGACTGTACACTGACCGAAAATATATGAATACAATTACACTAGTCGGTACCATACCTACCACCATAGGCCCCAACAGAGAGTTCGAAAATACTACTTTATAATGGAAACACAGGTGAGTCTCATTGGCTAAACAGGATAAGGTCAAAGCAACAGGGTAAGATTCGAATAGTACCGGAATTATTAATCCCATTTTCATTGATATTTAGTAAATCCATTCATAGACTGGGCTAGTTTAGCCGCAATTAATATGACCTTTTAATCCTAGACGCCTTGATGACCTCATTTTCCGGAGTTTGTTCAAGCCACTGGAGTTAAACCTTTACAACTTAGCGCGTACAACTACTGGTAAGGGTGTTTCTGTTTTACGTTCCAAGCAGGAATCAGTAAGCTGTCAGTTGAAAAAACTGAGGAATTCCAGGAAAGCGTGACTTCCAGCAACTCACTCACAAGCATAAACGCCGTTCCAGTACTGCACTCAGGTATCATTTCTCCAAGCATGTTAAGTCGTTTTGTTCTACTTGTCCTTTTGCTTATACAGTACTCCATCTTCCCACAAAAAAGGTCACCACCAATGCTGTCTCCAAATTTAGTTTCTTCCACACGAAAATAATACTCAGAACGAGACCAGAAGATAATGAGAACATGAAGACTTTGTTCTTCAGCCACCACTGGGATATACACAGATAGACATCGACATATTTTTGGGCAGGATGGTAAATTCAAAGTGTAGTAGTATTCCAGAAATATTGGGATATGCAGAGCAGCTAGAGTTTTGTCACAGATTCAACAAACCACTATCAGATGATGCCCTCTAGTTTCTAGAAAACTCACAATTTGCATGATGTATCTTCATTCGGTTACTTGAGTCATTATCCAATAAGTTCCTTATGCATTCCATGCTCTGAATGGTTTGCCGTACCTGACAGTAGCTGGCGAATTGTGTCTTTGCAACTTTTCAGTTGTTATCCCCTAGTTCGCTAAAACCTTGCTCTTTCCAGGGGGGAACAAACTGTTCTGTGTAGAAGACGTCGCTGTGTATAATCTGTCATCATTTTGCTACTGACACACCAAACTTACCAATAAATTGAAATCACTTACCATGTCCTGGTTTGTTTCATCTTTGCGAAACGCGGTCTATTTTGCTGTATTCAAGTGAAATAAGTCAGAGTAACGCTGGCGAATTGTGTCTTTGCAACTTTTCAGTTGTTATCCCCTAGTTCGCTAAAACCTTGCTCTTTCCAGGGGGGAACAAACTGTTCTGTGTAGAAGACGTCGCTGTGTATAATCTGTCATCATTTTGCTACTGACACACCAAACTTACCAATAAATTGAAATCACTTACCATGTCCTGGTTTGTTTCATCTTTGCGAAACGCGGTCTATTTTGCTGTATTCATCAAGTGAAATAAGGTCAGAGTAACAGATGAAAATATCGACCACTTCCGGGGTGTTCGTGCTCAGATGTTATGCCTTGGATTGGAAGGAAGATTTTTGTTGGCATAAAGGACACTATGCCGGGAAAAGGTTGAGTCACATCACTCCCATTAGTGGTTCTTAGGTAGTTGTCTCCTAAACATGGATTCTTTTTCCACCATGTAAAATCTGAGAGTCATCGCAATCTCCCTATTCTTTGATGTGTTGCCCGGATACAACATTTCTGTAAGGAGGCCGTCTCATACATCTTGAGTGACCTGGCTTGCGGCAAGGCGTTTAACTAGATTTTCTGTCTGTTGCAGGTCCTGGTAGTTCACGTGCTTGTATCTTACTAATGGCTAACAAATGGAAGCCGCTTATACTCACTGCAGCTTCTCGCTCTATTGTCAGATTATGGGTGAGGCAAATGGTAACCTACAAAGTTATTTCAGCTTCTAGCCCGCAATATCCGGGTATATAAACCTGAAGTTTACTCGAGAACCGTGCCACATAAAACCTATTGTCTAACTCTCTCTACCACAGCACGAAATGAAGATTTTGTAGCCATTTTCCCTGACATTCACATTACTGTGTTTATTTCGGTACTACCTTACGGTTATTTTCCTAAGAAACGAGCGTTCCGAAAAGGTAACAAGCAAAAAGTGTATGCAGTTGCTTCTTCCTTGATGTAGCCTAATCAAACGTGGTGTACGTGCTTGATAACTAGCACCTCCGCCAAGTTGTATTCAATTAAACTCGATCAATAGGGTGCGTGTATGGAAGACTGAATAGGTGACCGGTCTCCTGCCCTAGGAGATAAACACTACTGGTGACTATTTACTCCACTGTATTGAGCCCATACTCCTGCTTCATTTCTAAACCTATTCACTCCGTATAAAAAGTTGACCAATAGTTTTGTCCAGATTGCATCAATGAGACTTTTTAGACCGACGATTTTGTCAACTTTAGAGGTGCGCGCCACACAAGCACAGCTCAGTCAGATATACATTTTAACTGGAGTCCCCTCAAGACAACACAAGTTAGGGTGTAACTTAAACCATCATAGGAGTAGTCCTGCCTAAATGGTTGCAATTCCGTACGGTTCTCTCCACAAGGTATAACTGGATCTCATCATACAAGATTTTTCGCAGTTACTCTCGTGCTCTCATGCTCAACAATGATTCCCGATAACTGAAGAAGAAATAGTCCTCTATTTTGAAAAAGCTTCGTATATGCTCACTTTGTTCAGCATACGGTGAGACAGATCTTTACATAAGATTTATGCGTCCCGACGTAAAAGTTACCCTGGGCTCGCGATTGCGACTGACGAGTATTATGAAGTAATGTCTAAAAAATTACTCACATCACAGACCATCACACGTGATTTGCGATGCAGTTGAATAGGTTTAAGCCCTGAACACGACGATGCCCCCTGATTGTCATAATGTTCACACTGGCGGTTCGTGGACACGTGACATGGCGACAAACACAAACATCTGTTATCGATCCACATCAATATCTGCCTGCGTTTCACTGCTCCATACTCGCCAGCAAAAGTATTGGAACCACACAAGTGTGTTCTGTCCTTTCAGAGTGGCATCAGAGTACACCACTATGTGACAGTGGTTGGAATACATACTGATTTGTCTTGTAGGCTGAGTTAATATTTCATGAGTCAAATTTAACTTACACCTGTTGGAATCTTTAGTTCTGAGGTGGGATTTTTCAGAAAGAGACCCCTTCTGAGAAGCTTATGACCTTTTAAAATCTTCATAAGTCTCTTACGTTCGGTGGTGTTTCAACAACAGCCATTTTACACGAAGTGAGATTCCAGCTAAATTCCATACCCGCAAGCGCATTTTAAATTACCACTGTACCTCATGTAACGTAGGGGAACAATTCAACTAATATATACATATATATACCCATCTGTCTACCTGGGTATCTATTTGTTTTTCTACTTTGTTATTTATTTATCTTATCAAACTTTGTAGGTAAATTGACGGGATCCTGTTCCCACACGCGTCTCTTTTCCTTCCTTAGAATTGTCACTACTGGATATGTTTGGAATACATTTGCTACAATTTGGATAAGTTCATTAAGTTTCCAGGTGCTCTTACGCCTTATTGGGGAGGCGATTTATGGAATTAATTTACCGATGAATGAAAAGTCCCCCATTTATCCTGACAAAATATAAAAAATGTAGTCTTTGACCAGCCAACCGTAGCCTACTCAGCTCATCAATTAGTTTGATGCAGTGAACTGAACGTTTTATCTATATGATAGCCATTGTTGCTTTAGCTGAATTTTTTAATGTAACGCTAATTCAATCCAGATAGTCGATATATTAGCGGCATTGTCAACATGTATGTTTTATTTTATTAGGATCAACTTGGGGAAACGTCTTCGTTGTGAACATGCAAAATCCAAAGCGGAGCCTTTGGATAACATTCAAGCCTCACTACCTGGGTTACCTCGGATGACGCCCCCCCATCGCACGTGTTCAAGCGTGACGAAACAATAAAGTAGATGGGGAGGAATGAAAATTGATTTTGTCTATGACTGCGACTTCAACGTCCCCCGTAAGGAAAACAATTCCGGCATTTCATTGTTCGATTCACCAGCAAACTTAGAATTACATAAAATACACGTAGCTTGCTCTAAGTCACTTCCTCCTCACAAATCTTATGACTACAAAAATTATTCTTCACGAAAGTAGGTGGCGCCAGTAATTGCCGCGAGGTTGGAACTCACACGCCGTAGGTGAATCATCGCCACAGAGGCTGCATAACCTAGAACATGTCTAGACAAAATCTTGAGATAACCTAACTTCGCAATTGGGCAGTCTTATTTCAGCCCACTTAAGCTGGGATCAGACAGTCGATTACCGTGATGGTTGAATATGCTACCAGTTGGACCGAAGCCGTCTAGTTTGATTTCAATTTGAGCCGTGCATCAGGTGTTAAAATAGTATGTGTGAAATGGAATAAACAATTGTTCCCCGTTTTCGAAAAAGTTTGGTGCCAATCAGTTCCCTTTGCATGGTCTGCTGTGTTCGGAAGAAAACATTTTCGGACAACCAACTACGCAATTTTGGCTCTCACTTAACATTCCTGAAAATTAAGAATCCACATAGATTTTCTCGAGGTGATGTCTTCTTTCTTACGCGGCCGTTCTGCGTCTTTGTCGTGGCTGGTACATCTCCCCCTGAAAGATGGTCCATTCCGCTTACTGACAACTGTGTTTTTCCCATGCACTGTGGCATGTGTCCTTCAATCTACTCCACTGTCCTATCGTCTAAGTCTGATATTCAAGAAAGGAAGATAATTAACACCCTTATAAACATCCCCACCAGTGGGTGCGATCCAATGTTTCTTATACTAGCCTTTACACTGAGAAAAATGAACTTTGTTGCCAGCTGTGCAGTCATCTTGCTTGATTTTGATTAGTCTATGTCTAAAGTGGATCGGTTAATTCTTTCCAAAACTGAATGTCTACTCCCTCATCAAATTAACATCTGCAATCTTGACACCAAGGTAACACACAACTGTAATCCATTTACAACAAGCACTTTTACAAGTACTATGCGTACAATGCATACAAACGTTTCTGATACATCCCTTAGATAATTAGTGCATTTTCCAGCTAAGGTAAGCAGCGTAAACCTGGAAACTTTATTCAAGAAAGTGAAAAAAGTGCGAGAATTAAAAGTGCAACTCACTATCTCATCATCAAAATGATTTGCATGACCAATCTGTTTGTTTACAAACCTTGTCTCACTGTGTTTGGATCATAACATTGATCGTTAGGATACTGAGGATTTAAATTTTGCTATTTTTTTAAAGATAACTTGCCCTTTCTGTCCTACAGACTATCTCACATCTTCACAGTGTAACGAGGACTTACAGCCTAGGAATTTATGGTAGACGCCCTATCTTATATCACAGAATCCAAGCCTACGATATCTAAAAACACGTGAATGTTATTGGGTAGATATTACACAATAGGACTTTAGTTCGCGCACGGCCCTAGCTCACTTCCGCATTCCTAACACTGATTCAACTAGGCGGTACTTGGTTTCATTTTAAGTGATGTCGTTACGGAGTTGCGGTAATAATGACCATTGTTATAATTGGTGCTCTGCTGGACACATTTGACGTGAAGCTTGCACACCGGAGGATGTTGGATTACCGGGCAGCAGTTTCACCAGTCGCGTTGTTAAACCAGTGATGGCTTTTACTTAAATACTATAGTTTACTTTGTTGCATCAACCATTCGACCCTACTGGTCCCTTGGAACAGGCTTGCGACAGGATGAAGAATGTGTCATCATCATCATCGTCAGCTATAATGACCGTGTACTCATCGTACAGTGGTTGTAGCTGCCGCAGTTTCGTTCACCGATGATTTGGGAGGAGGCGGATGTAGCTGCGCATTGCAGGCGGTAGCTGAGAAATTGGTGCATAAATCCAGTACTGTCACTGGGCTGTTAACTGGGGGGAGGGTTGGAAAAGGAGCTATGCATTGAAGGCAATAGCTTGGATGCGCCAGCGCCATTAAGGGCGCGACTGGGCCATATCTGAAAATGTCTCTAGCCGTTATTGTGGCCCGTCTCGGGGTCCCCATTCAAGAAGACGACAGTGACCAGCGCAGCTGAGTTTGCTGGTAAGGGCTTTCATACTTCGCTACCAAGTCAGTGTTTGGCCGCCTCTGGCTCTCTTCCACCCTTCACGTGGTTGTGCGAAAAGAGCCCTTCGAGAAAGTCGGTCGACTGGCATCGCGACACGTGGCCAAGCCAGCGCAACCTGTGCAGTGTGATCAGTTCATCTATCGAGGGTGAGTTATTTCTCCCGAATACCATTCGACGTACTTCAGAATTGCTGATCCGGTGTTCCCACCAGATTCGGGCGATGCTCCGAAGACATCGATGGTCATAGTGCCATAGTGCTTGGCGGTCCACAGAGTCGAAGGCAGCTTTCAGATCAAGAAACGCAACCATTGTTGGTTGCTAGAAGCAGTGTCGCTGTTCCAGAATCTGTCGGAGGGTGAAGATATGATCGATGCAACCTCTTGAAGGACGGAACCAAGCTTGGTTTTCACGGATCTGCCTCTCTCTCTGTTCGGGCACTTTCTCTTCGTCCCATATAGCACCAATAAGCTTTGTCAGGTGGGTCACCAGAGATTTTCCGCCTTCTTTGAAGAGGGCTGGATACAGACCGTCAGGTCCTCGTGCCTTCTCACGTTTCAGTGCGGCTATTTCGTACCTTATTTGTTCTTCTGAAGGGCAATCAAGGTTTACATTCCATTCGCCCGTATGCATTATCTCTAGCGGCTGTGTTGCAGGGGGCCAGCTGAACTAATCTTCGAAGTGGTCGGTCCATTCTCCAGTCGACGTTTTTTCAAGTGAATTATTGAGCCGTCTTTTTCGCTTATCCTTTCGCTGACCTTTGCTTTTCTAGAGCGAGTCGATCGTATCAGTTGATAAAGGGCACGTAGCAAAAGCCTTCTCCATCTCCCGAGCTTTCGATGTCCACCAGAGCTCTCGGTCTTTTCTTAGACTCTTCACTGTTTGGCGTTTGAGGGATTTGCGTGCACCGTCGTACTCGTTGCCTGCTGGTATGGCTTTCCTGGCATCAATGATAGAAAACGACCTCGACGACATCCAGTGGGCTTCTGGTCGAATTGGAAAAGTCGGGCAGGCAGCACTGAACGCCGCTAGTATAGCTCGTTTCACATTTTGCCACGCTTCATCCACACGTTCCCTGCCACCACATTACTGTTTGTTGGGCTAGCTCAGATCGATACTGTTGAGCTACAATCGTTCTCCGAAGACAGCGGATTGGCATGCTTCTTTCCGACTTGCGAGGACTTGAAGGGAAACGAACTGTCAGGTGTGCACACACCATGGCGTGATCGGAATCAAGTGGTGTGCCACAGAAGGAACGGCAGTTTTGAATTGTGGCTCTCCACCGGTAGCTGATGGCCACATGGTCCAACTGGGTCCACGGTTGATTTGCAGTTGGTGGCCGCCAGGTTACGCGGTGCGAACATCTATGTTGAAAGTTCGTATTTGCCAGAAACAGTTCGTGATCAGCACACAACTGAAGGAGTCCATCTCCGTTGTCTGTGCGGCGAGCATCGACTCCGAATCGACCACCCAAATGTGATTCCAAGGAGCTCAGACGACCTACTTGAGCATTCAAATCGCCTGCGAGGATCACAATGTCGGTGCTTTTGCCTGACGAATGAGCCCGGATAGCTCTCGATAGAAAGTATCCTTCTCCGCATCAGAACTACAGTCCGTTGGGGCACAAGCCGACACGACAAACAGGCACCGCTTTTTATGCCGGGAAGCATTAAACTTGATTGAACTGGATAACCGGACGGCGCAGAGACGACTGTTCACCGGGATCCAATCCAGCAAAGCGTGTTCAGCTCTGGGACTGAGTGCAACTCCCATGCCATATATCCCACGAGTCATCGCTTCTGGGTCACCGCACACACGGAGGGATAGGTGTGACAGAGCTGAGTTCGTTCTTGGCGTTTTGAGATGCAGAACCACGCTCGGGTCTCGTATGCGTGTTTCGCAGACACAGCATACATCGACTTTAAGGGAGTACAAGGTTTCAGTGAGCACTGTCTGTTTGCCAATTTGACATAGAGTACGGACGTTAAAAGCTCCTATATAGAAAGGATCTCGTGGATTTAGAAAGGTGTTATTTTGTTTAATGTTTGTAGGCAGTGAGGAGCATAAAGCCCTTCGGTCAGATGACTGACAGTCAAATGGCCCAGCGACGTTTGCTTAGGCGGTTGGAAGGGGTTGGGAAGGGACATCGGTGGACGCTGAACTTCGCGGGCAAATGATACTTCCCGGTTGCCCAGGCCGAGGAAGGGCGTTTGGTTGAGGTACCCCAACTTGAGCCTTCGACTTAACAGTCTGACCCACAATGCAGTGGGATGACGTAGGGTTTTGTTCGGGGACCCTGACCCTAGCCCCTGACTCAAAAGTCTGACCCACGAGGCAGTGGGAGAATGTAGGTTTTTACTTTGGGGACCCTACCCGGGGTCGACGACTCAACAGTCTGACCTGCTCGGCCCTCGGCCTAACCCGAGGGCCCATGGAATAAGGCATTACTGTCTCATTCCTAATGCGGCTGCGCAATGCGTGTGCCTTTTGAACAGCACTGGGCTTTTTGGCTTTAAAGGTATTTCGACCGTATTGGATAATGCGCCGGTGGTCACGGTCAACCGTTGGGCGACCGGAGTGTGCGGATTTTGGGGCCGACCTTTTCTAACCCGTCCATCTTCGGGGGAAGGCAGCATCGCTGCTTCCATAAATAGGGATATGCTGGTCTCCTAGGGGAAACGCCTTACTGCCTTCACACTCCTGCCGCAGAGGACGGCACGAGTTTACCCCCAGACCGCCTCGTAGTACGGTTACTCGTAGTGCGTGGTCTCGCTTCTCTTGGTCTGGTTGCTCCCCTTTGGCCTTCCTGGCATGGTTGTACCTTGCGGAACGAAGTTCCAGTCAGTGTAGCCCGTGGGACCATTGCAGCACTCAAGCCCGACCACCACGTTAAGGTGGCAGCTTTAGGTCGGGTGAAGAATGTGTTCAGGAACGCAGATTTACCATCCACCAAAATACTTCACCTTAACCTCTCGAATAGGATGTTGACATTTGTTTTACTGTGGATTATTGCACACATTTTTCACCAATTGCGTCATTGAAAAATGTTTTGCATCCGAGTGGATATAAAGTCATCATCCACTGCATTGTTCTGTTAATGCACATCGACGATTAGAGCTACATGACAGTGGATAAAAACAATCTGGTAAGTAACTAATGAAACAGTAAGTGTTTTAGTCAATCTCAAAAAATGTTGACATTGTTTGGGGGAGGATAGCAAGAAGGCGCTGCACCTTCAGTGAACACTTGCTGGCATCATATCTGAAGAAGGCCATATTAGCTGGATGAACCCTTCATCCGCGAAAGACCTTACCCAATATAAACCCGGTGTACAGTGACAAACATAGGTAAGCATCCGAGGGATATGAATGCATGCTGGCCAGTGGTATCTGTTGCATGCCAAATCCTGTAGGGTTCCCAGCCTCTTCCAATAATGATCCTGTGATGTGCCGAATTTGAAGTCTAACACTTTTGTCCCAGGATAAAGTTGAATACGGGCGGACATTCTATTGAAGATGCTTCAAAAAACTATTTCAAAATAAGCAGACGAATGCAGATTAATTCAACACACCCTACGAAGACCGCTGAGTTACTCAGCAGTTTAACTTTAAATTAAGCCAAAACAGTTCTTTACCCTCTTGAATACTCAGTCCAGAAGGCAAACTCCATCGAACGCTTGTGGTTGTTTTGCGTGAAAGGTCAAATTCGAAAGCCCACGATTTTCGCAATTTCTTCATTAGCATAAATAATGATAGTGAATCGGGTATGTCACTACTAAAAGAGACTGTAAAGCTGATGCCAGACTGGTAGCACTATTTTGGGGGGTAGTGTTTTCACTGACAATGACAAGTACGACCTCCAAGTGAGAAGAGTTGTTTGGTCTTTAGATGGAACTTAGGAGTAAACAGCCCAAAACCGTTGGTTTGCATTGCTCTTGACTGACAAACATTATCTTTTGATGTGGCTTAACTAATCGGTCCACATAGCAAATGAGCTTGGAAAGATTCACATACTTCTCCGTACTTTGGAAAACTAGAGCATGAAGCCACAAAAAAAGAATAATCGTACGCTGTCAAAGAGTTTTCAGCAACCTTGTGAGTAGTTTCCTTTATGAAAATCGTACGACAGCTTCAGCTATCCTTGCATACAACTGGTAAGTCTTGGGCTAGAATCAGGGTCCGTTCCACTTAACAGCTCGAAGGCGAGGAATGAATGTAACCGTACTCTTGTTTTCAATGTACCCATGTCCTTTCAACAACATCGCTAAGAACAGTGATTACGCTGATATCCTTACTATTACCCAAATGGGCGGCGCCAGTGGAAGTTTCCTCATCACTAGCGTCATCAGGACACCCATTCTCTTCACTATCATCAAACTGACTGTCACGAAGGCCAGAAATACAAAAAATATGTCGACCTCCAGAATGGTTATCTGAGACAATCAAATGAAAGTGTTCCTCTCTGTCGGTTTTTCTTTTCATATTAGTAACTGCTCAATAGATAAGGTCGGTCTCTCTCTGAAGAGTGCATTTCTGCTACTAAGCCATTCATTTCAACCCTAGATGTCAACCCATAAAGCTATAAAATTTCGAGTGAAATTTTCCAGCTACTCAGAAGCGATGTTTGAAAGTATCTATCTAAAATGAGGTAATACTTACATGTCGGTAGTAGTAATTATATAAGTGGTGTAGACGCCCTGAATCAGTGCAGCTATGACACGATACACACACTACCATACCACCCAAACATAGTTGACAGAGTACACTATTCAACGGTGTCAACCTGCGTTATTGTTTGTCTTAGTGGCTCCATTTTATCCACATCACCAGTGTGATTAACTAATACACAAACTATTGCATTTGGCACCCACTGTTCCGCCTCTCTCGAAGTAGACCTTTGAAGTCCCAAACTGAGGTAATCAACCAAATGCTGACAAGTTGCCGCTAATGCTGAATAAAATTATGAATCACAAGAGGATACCGACAACATTTGTCATTGCCCCTTCATTTCAAAACCTGCACATCCAAACAAGAATGACCACAAATATCTTAGATGTCCTCTGGGAGATGTGCCCATCACAGTTGCTAGCTATATTCATGAGTGCATGGATTTTTGGGTCTAGAGGTGGTCCATCGCTGTTAACGTTTAAAATGAAACTCCATGGGGTTTTGGAATGACAACTCAATTGAACTGGTGAATAACGACTCTACACACTTGTCTGCTTTGACTATCTACATGTCCTCCTAGTATATGACTAATGACTGAAGTGGGATACAAATTCAGAGTCCAGTAACAATTCAGGTGATTGATGCAATTTTACTTTGAAGATATTATGGAATCCTAACAACACCAAGTCAGACGGCCGACTCGGGCATAATAGCCATGAAATAGTTGACAGCTGGAGACCGTTTAATGGGTTTCCATACTATTACATTAATAATTCTTGTCTGAGCTAATATAACGACCTGTACAGCCACAACTTTTCCTTCACTGACTTTAGGTCATCTCACTGTACTTTGAAATCAGACCAGTGGTTTGGTTGCTATGATCTGGATTTTTACACCTATGAGCCAGACCACACTGGATTTTGAACTCCGTCCACTGTTAGGACAAAGAATGTACCAGGACACGTCACCTCTGAAGCAAAGAGAGCACTGGGACAAAGTGAGTGAGGAAAGTATAAGCTGATCCTGGCTGCAATAAAGTTGTCACGAGCACACCTGAATTATGAAGTTATCTGCTTTGCTTATCCCAGAAACATCTGATGAGGACGGGGCCAGTAAAATATATGCACACCGTGTACCGTAATGATGTGCGGAAGTCTGGAATGGAGGATATGAATGTGTATCTGATCGTCCACTTTATTTGAATTTTTCGGTGTAGACCTGCTTTCTAAAGACTCAGAAGTGTTTGGAATTTTAATTTAGGGGTTTTGGAATTCAGCACTGCAGGTTCATCATGTGCTTCGACAATCGTCCTGAGGTTATCGTGCTTTGCCGTCGTGCCGCTGCAACTTGCTCGTTTGACCTGCCCAACATGGAACAACCAGGTTACACCCGCCCACTCATTTCTGTGGGGATATGGAAAGGAGTGACTAACAATCACCATCAAATTCCCGCACATCGTAGCAGCAAGCACCCCAAAATGAGAACACAGGACGATACAGGTTATATGAGGCTGAAAAGCTCGGCTAACCATTACCAAAAACATGGATTCGTACACCCAATCAACCGATTGTCAGCTTGCCACCAGCGTGATCGGCTTGTTTTCAAACATACAGACTGTTAGACAGCCTGTGTGTTCTGCATCCCGAGTGAGGGAATGAGAAAAAATGCCACACCGGAAAAAAAGAATAAGCGCCCTATTTCCGATGAGTGACATTAAACCGCAGGATTTGTCTTGTGGATTTGCGTTCACGAACTTTCTAGTTCGTTCTAATGCTAAATCAGGGGATGTCCTGTTTGGATGTGACGACCAGAGCCAGAAAATCTGTTCTGAGTCTCGGACTCACTCAGCGTTTTAGGTTGTTTATACCTTGTTTACTAATGGCATACATTCGCCTATCTACAACATGACTACACAATTGGCATTTTTATTTATTTTATCAGGGTGCCTCGCATCCAATTTTACTAGCTTTCATGATCTTCTATTTAGATATCATTTTCCGTATGTAATCCTTTGTCGAACCGGCATCCCACAGTATACCTCATTTAATGTGCTCGTTGAAATGAACTGCTCATTGAGAAACAGTATTTGACTTCAATTTTTACCACAGTTGTTTGATACTAATCTGCTCGCTGAATGAGAGTCTCACATCGTTGGATTTATCAGATTTGATGTACCTCTTTCGTACTTTACAGTAGAAGCACATTGATCCGCTGGTCTATAAACTCAGTCGTACTATTCGGGCCAATTTGGATTGACCGACTGAAAGCTGACCAGCACCAATGAACCTACCGTGATTGCAGTTCGGATCAAGTGATGCGATAAGGAAAATTCCAGTTTATTGTAGAGGAAAATGTTGGTAGCTCAGGTAGCGTAGATGGTCGTTGGCTTGTTGGCCGAGTTGGGCAATCTGATTGCAAAAGCTTCATCACCAATCGAGGTGGCAAAATCAGTGGTGGTTGTGCTACCAACCACCAAGTCATCGATACGCACCACTACGCCCCCTAACAACGCACCGTTGATGTCACCTCGATTGGAGCTGCAAGGAAATTCCAGTGTTAACGTCATCTGTGGAACGCACATGCTTGCATCAAGCAATCAGCATGATTCGCTCTCAAACAATAGGTTGTCTCCGCGGAGGATATTTCATCAAGGTTATCTTTGAGACCTTGGACCATGCTAAAATCTTTCCACATTTCATGACAGAATTTCACTCTCGGGTCATCGTCGACTATTTTTCAGGTTGTCAGTTGGTCTTGTACTTTTGTGGGATGACAGTGCAGACACGCATGCGCCATGCAGCCACGTGCGTTAATGCACACGATAGCTACAACTTTCAACCACCCATGCAGTCGCGTCTATCGAGAAACAAACACCATACTATTCTAAGCAGCGTTTCTAATAATCTAAAGCGTCTGGTTTTATTTTGAGTATTGATTATGCTTCACACGATTAGTCACAGGAATGTTTTTACAAGACGCAAGAGGATAAGTGTCACGTTGAGAATGGGAAAACAATCTACATCACACAGGCGGTCATTTAGTTGACAGTGGTGGTATGCCAAAACAGACAAATGGAGTAATAAACATCCGCCATCAAGTTTATTACTGTATGTTCCCTTCACGTGATCTGTAGCCGACAGTAAGTGTAGCAATCCCAAAATAGCGATTGTCTCATTCATTTAGGCAACCTTACTCCGACCATACTAGTTGTATTTAGATATAAAACACTTATTTTATTTTATTGCTTGAGTTCATCATCCTTCAGTTACCTTAAATGCTGATCGCTGCAAATTTAACCCTAGGTCAAACATAGCAATTGGTGTATCCCAAAAAACTGCGAAGTAATGTCATTATATCGGTATTCGTTGTATGAGTACTTTTGTCTGCCGTCGCTTGTGCATGTTCACAGGCCTTTTCACTACAAATTCAAGTGTACATGCCCTGTTCTATCGTCGAGCGTTCAACAACTAAGCCGACACCGAACCTTCTTTGCAGAAGCTATGAAATCTCAGTTTTACTCCATCTGGATTCGGTCAGAAGGTTATTCGACATCTGATTGAAGCAAAACGTCGATGGTGGATTGATTTACAATGAAATGGCAGTGATCGCTCACGGTATGTGGTACGCCGCACCACAAAGCCTGTCGAATCTTAGAATCCTGTCTTCCTAAGAGCAAGGCAAAGAACCTTCATTAAAAAGTTTTCATCTACTTGAGTTGAACAAACAGGACTTTACTGATAAAGTTGGATAATGAACCTTATGAACACTAGCTTACATTGTTACAGTTTCAAGAACTGTAGCTTTCTGAAGAGGGCGTGTATGACTTTTCTTTGGATTGGATAAATGTCTGCCTAGTCTGGTTTGCCGTGTTACAATTTCTAGACAAATCTTCCCAAGCCAACCCTATTTTCAGTACAGCTTTTACTGCTTAAGGGCCTAGCGAGTTCACAAAATGTGGAGACGTTCCTTGGGAGAGGGATTATTCAAAACGCAACAGCAGACTATCTCCCTCGAAAATATCACTGTATTCACTTTAGCATTACCCTTGAAGGAACTACCTGGAATCCGTCCACTGCTGTCGTTTATTTTCTAAAGGACCGCCAATAATTTCTTCCTGTGGAGTACGGTGACTCATCGGTGCATGAAGGCATAAAGGCTACGGTCACCAAATATAAACCCCGTGGAATTGGAAGAATTGAAGAAAATTATTATCAAAACAAGTCGCCGGGCCATGAAAGAGATCCTGGAGGCAGTTTCTGTTAACTGTGTAAGGCATATGCCTTTTTGCGACACAAATGCGACATATATTCCTAGTACCTGCTTCACAAATACTTTTCGAATTTGTAGTAACTACATCACTTACCAAAATTCGCTTCGCCCCATTTTGAATAGCCGTTACAATGCCACAACGCTTGCGTTGTCATATTTTTCAGAAGAATACAATCCCCAAGTAGAGAGTAGAACAGGCATTCTTTACCACCAGGCTACCGTAGTATTGGTCGGATGGCAACGCAAAGATTTCTTTTAGCGCAGTTGTTCTCTAGCAGCGAAACTTACGACGTTCAAGTAGAACGTTGCAACTCGAAGTGTCGTAGGTCTTACTTTACTTTGCAGAAGGGGAGCCCTGTCATTTCCGACCTCCTGTTTGCCCTGATTTCCAATATAACAAAAGGGCCAGACCAGGTGGTGGTGTGCATCCATCGAGCACAATTATCTGGTTTCAAGTGTTCACTTGTAAAGGTGTCCTATTCCTGTCCAAAAAGTCCGTTTCAGCTTGACTAGTCCTGATATACTTGCAATAATATTTTCTATCTGCATCGTCTTTAGATCGTGACTGCCTAGTGTCTAATGATCATCACCGCGTTGAACAGCCTTCCTGCTGTACAAAGGTATACTATAGTCTCAGCCAAGATTTAACATGCCATTAGTGTTAGCTGACATGGGAAGAGTCACACAGTTTGTTGCAGCTTCCGCTACTCCGACTCCAACTCTTGTCTATATTGATTTGAGTGTTTGCTTCACCAAGTAAAATATCACTGTTGATATTGCAGTGTAGCCATGCCTGGATCAGTGTTTTGGAGGCAGTACACAAACGTTAAGGCCACATATGGTTGTCCCAAGGGCCCTCGTCCTCTAGTACTTTCATTAACACGCGGATGATGTCATTGGATCACACTGATAGTTCACTCTCAGTCGACATAAACGCGTGGATTTACCTTAATCGCAAAGCACGAAAGGAGCTGGTTCTAGCGGAAATTCAAACATTGACATCGGTTGGCAGCCATATCTTGTAGTGTCTCCAACCAGGCACAGTGAGGATCACGCGGTCCCCATCCTGGAAGGCGAGTAGCACCGACAGCACCCAAGCGTTTCGTGATCTCCTTCATACTCCTCTGCCAGGTCATGGGTTGGCCACCTCTCTGTTTACGCCACTCCGAATTGGGCGTGGAAAACAGTACTCTCTTCGGCAAACGATGGTTCGGCATGCGTAAAACATGTCCCAACCGACTAACCTTTATGTAGAATACGACACAAACAACCTCACTTAAGTGGAATGCATGCAAGCTGATGCGTATGGACCAGATTTGGACTGGCTGGGGTAGTTTGTTCCATGACGGTCAGTCTCATACGACTCAGTTTTTAATGCGCCTACCTAGATTTAACTTCACGCGAATTTCTTCTGACAGCCAAGCCGATAAATGCCACAAATGATGTGTGTAGAAACCAGCGAGTGAGCAAGTAGAAGTCGTAGCACTAGCAGAAAAGTGAGATCTTAGTTTTCTTCATTCAGTCCCAGTTATAGTCGCAGAGTTTTGTTAATTTGAGAAATCCAAGTGAAAATGTAATAAACGATGCGCCGACATAACTTCCACTCGGCATTTAACAGCATTTGTTTGCTTGAGTGAAATATCGAGTAACATGAGCCAACTGAGGAACACTTTTACAATAAAACTGCATCCCCATAAGCAGTCACAATTATTGACGTCAATAAGTAATTACATAATTCTTATCGGTTGAATATTGACTCAGATCATAAAATGTACTGTTTTATCAGAAACGCTTTTAACCATCCTTTTGTCGGAAAGCTTTTCATCTTGTGTGCTGAGGATATCCTGAGTTTGTATATAAATCACGAGGACTTTAGCATAATAAGCCGTGTCCAATTCCAAGTCAGATATATAATGACCCAGGATGAATAGAGTTTGTCTGTTAGAATCTTTCAACACAGTCCTAAAGTGTTGGCACAATGTGGAGCTAACGTGCCAGCAAGCTGAATTTCATATCATCTGCTTGACCGGAATCTAATTGCAGAACTATCCATGTGTCCCTTCATGTAATCACCGATTGTTGCAAGTTTGGAAGATGTAGACAACTTGAAAGTTTCCCCAACATAATTCGGTTTGCCTGCATCCTACACTGTCAAATGTTCATCGATTTGAGCATTATTTCCATAGATTTTTTCTTATGTCTTTCTTATTTAACTTTTAGCTGAATTTTCCGGCTTACAGTGCACGGAATACCGGAATTCACGCTTTTCCGCAAATAGGCCACCTTGTTTTGCTTTGTCGCTCTTTGTTGACTACTTACTTCGTACAGCTCCTAAATAGAGGGAAATAAACCCTGTGTCATTCTTACCAAAAATCCATCTCGGAGTATGAGAAACCTTGGCTAATCCCCAACATAATTCGGTTTGCCTGCATCCTACACTGTCAAATGTTCATCGATTTGAGCATTATTTCCATAGATTTTTTCTTATGTCTTTCTTATTTAACTTTTAGCTGAATTTTCCGGCTTACAGTGCACGGAATACCGGAATTCACGTTTTTCCGCAAATAGGCCACCTTGTTTTGCTTTGTCGCTCTTTGTTGACTACTTACTTCGTACAGCTCCTAAATAGAGGGAAATAAACCCTGTGTCATTCTTACCAAAAATCCATCTCGGAGTATGAGAAACCTAGGCTAAGTTCCAGAGAAAAGGGTTCATCACCGTCGCTTGTTGTTTGGTTTAAATTAAACTTCTGTATTTCAAAACTGAGAACTCATTAACAAACCACCAAAGCGGACCTGTGTAGATTTCAGCCTAATTGCGCCAGAGCTACTGCAGAACGTAACTGCTGGCACACGATGTTTTGTCGTTAGCGCTGACATTGGCTGACTCCCCTCATTAACCTCAATGGCATACCTCTTACTACCAATTCAACTCACATGTGGGTTGAATTAGACGGCCTTGAGAGTCTTGGCCAAGAAATCTGCTCAAAAACCTCGTGCTGGTGCAGTTACTTTGCACGGTTTTCTGAAATTATTTTCACCATTATTGGCAGAAATACACCAACTCTGGAAGTCGATACTCGGGCTACCGCGCAGCCATAGGGGAAAAGAGCGTAAAAACTAGTTAGAAGGGTAGAAAGGTATCCTTAAAAAGATACCAGGTAGGGCAATGGCGCCTAAATTTAGTGCCTTCAAGAAAAAGCTGTAAAGCTATAAAAGGAGAACAGCAAACAGTCCTTAGTCCAAACTGAACGCGTCCTCGAGTTACACTTCCCACTAGCTGAGACAGTCTACTTCGGAAACGGGATCTCCAGCGATAAGAAAAGTGTTTGAGCCCTCTGTGCCAAATAGGAGAGTGGATAGTTCCTGATAAAATGTAGCTTTCGCGGAATTGGAGCCACAATTCCTAGGCGAATGCACAGAAGCTACAAATAAAGTACATACTTTATAACGGCCAGTTGTGATTCTCATGGGGGCTGACAAGCAAGCCGTAAAATTTGGCTGTGCATGAGGACCCAATCAATAAGGAAGTCTCGACAGAGAGGAGGCTGACAGGCAAAAATTCCGACGTTACTCTCCACAACAGATGTGGAATCATTTAGAGTTTGTACGTGGTGATGCCTAGGAAACAAACGTGCCATAAGCCAGGTTAACGTACTTGGACATTTATTGATTCAAAGCGCAGCGAATATTTTTTGAAGAAGTCTCAGCAGTGCGCTCCAGTGAACCTCATTAGTTGATCACTCAAGTGGGTGCGATAAAAGCAGGGAATGAGGTGAAAGAAGTGGGTGCGGTTCGACGTCGGTCTTGGCATGCTATCAGTCACTTTGTTGAGTATAGGCCAGGCATACTCTAGCTGGGATCTGAGGATGGATGAGCTTTAAGTAGGACAGAGATTTGAAGGAAACATTGGGGATTTCTCTATTAGTTTTCTTACCTTCTCTGTTGTATGAGGCAGTTAGGACGACCAAGCTGATCGCATCACCCAAAAGCCGATTTAACGTGAAAAAAATGGCATTTGTACGGTTATCATATGTAAGTGTGCTGTGATTCCACTAGGGCTACTAAATTCAGGTAACAGGACGACTGAGGTCCTCAGGTGAAGCTTGTGGCTCAAAAGCCTTATCGCTAAGCAATGGGCGTTGGGGTTAGACTACTGGAATAGTTCAGCTTGTTTAGGAACCGTTCCTACCAACACGTCCCAAACCCTAATCTGCAGCGTAAGAAACATTTTTGGTTTAACCAATAAAAAAACAGATGTGATGGTCTCTAAGAATGTCACATAAACCACCGTAGCCCCTGCAGCTCAATAGGTCACGGAGGCGCACGAAGGGATGCATAACGTTGACGTCTCTGCACCATGGATTTCAGTGGTACTCTCCCATGTGAAGAACAAGGCAGTGAAACAAAGTTCTGGAGGCCATATCTATTACTCGTCTTAGACCATCCCCTGCGCTTATAAGGACCTAAGTGGAGTACTCCCGTTGTTTTAGGACTATATAAACGTTGTAAACTGTTTTACAAGTTTTCCAGCAAAATTATATCGTTCCGTAACATAGCTGCTTTTGCTGACTTGCTCAGATTGATCAGGGTATCACCGTCACTGCAGAACACGGGATATGAGCTGCATTCCCTTCTCTACGAAATCTCCACAAGCCTCTCTAACTTCCCAAATTACGAGTTACCACGGAAAACCTGTTCCTATCTCACATTGATACCCCGAAAACCAGGCCTGTTCAACTGATTAGGACACGGCCATTTTGTGCCAATTTTGAGATATTCCCAACAGATGATCGTCGTAAGATTACAAAACTCGGGCAAAAACACGGTAGCTCAGTCCAGCAAACTAACCCTTCAAGTAAAAAACTACTTGGCTTACTAAATAGACTTGAAATAGTCACCGCGTAAATTACGTACGACTCACTAGGGAAGTTCGCATTGACTGATGTCAAATAAGAGTTTTCATGGACAATATGGTTTTTCTAAACATTGGTATCGACTGACACTCCCGGAAGTTTGCAAGGTGTGTTTATTCTTCGGTTCTTAACACCACGGTGGTATATGGCATTAACCCAATACTTTTGTGCTTCGATAATAAGGAGATGAAAATGTCAAGTTATACGGGAAAAAATGACTCTTCCTGTGAGTAGGACACACGCATTCACATTAGAACCTCAGTTGTTCTATTTTAAAAATTTACCGCGTTATGACGTAATCAATGAGATAATCGTGGTTCAAACATATTTGGTCCTCTCCAAGACCCACAAAGTGCACAGCGTGGTTGTTCTAACCAACAGTAAACACGTAATGTGATGCGTCTCAGATCTCCTGAATCGTTTACTTAATATCCTCGTGACTAATCTCAAAACGCATCATTATTAGATATTCCCACTACCTACAAAATTGGGTAACATCCTAGCAAAGCAATGTGGCTCTTTGTAATGTGTGGGTCTACCTCCGAAGCTTCACTGTCCAAACGGATAATGAACACTAAGGTACGTAGTACGCACCTGTAATGATGATAATAAGCGTATCGTGTACAAACCGGGCTGATTTATGTGGTCATTGATTCGCGGTAAAAGTGGAGTTGCTGAAATCTTCGGTTCAAGGTTGTGATACTTAGCCCCGGGTGCTGCATGTGATCAATGACAAGCGTGAACCGGCCGCACGGTGTTCATAGGCTTTCTTCAATATTAAAGACCCTTTCGTGAAAGGGTACAGCCTAATTGGAACCGAAGATGGAATATTGTGAAAAATTCAGAAGGTTTCTAGTTGTGGATTTTTCTCGCAGGTGCAATAAATCTGGGAAAGACGAAATGGTGAACAGAAAAAGGAAACGGCATCCTAATTGTTGTTGTTGCACCTCATTAAACACTTGGGGAAAGCACAGGGCTCCAAACATACCAGACTAAACCGAAAAATTAATTCACTTCTAACTGAAGTCAAGCTATAAAAAACGTCCATTAGTGCAGTTTTTTCACAACTTTGACGAAGCGTTCCCAAGTACCTCAGTTTATCTCATAGTAAACGTTTTAAGTGCGTTCATCTTTCCATGTCTGGTTGGAGAGTAATCTAAATGTACCCACTTATGCGAATCTGTTTGAACTACTTAGTCCTGAGTCCTAGTCAAGCTCACCTATACAATCAAAGTGTCCGGTAGTGGGAATAGTGCGTCTAATTTACTCACCATGGAATGTAGAGAGACTACCACGATAAAAACAGTGTTGCTTTACATGTAAGCAATTCACTTGTACGACGCACGATTATAGTTATGATATACCGGTAAGTCTGTGCATTGCTGATAAGTTCTACTGAGAGCGAAATTCGAGTCATTTGCTTCCTTCCTTTTGTCCGAAATCAACAAAACAATTTCGCTAGGACAGGAAGACAGTGATATGCAGGTGAGTTCCACCAGTAGCCAATTCTATTTCTGCTCACGTTCTTGTTGGTTATTAGAAAGTCCGTATGAAAGTCCCAGGATAGCATTGTTTGTCCGTACTGTTGGACGTTTCACGAGGTAAGAATTGTCACTACTTCAAAAAAGCGCCTTAAGGAAAAAAGCTCTTGTTGGGATAAGTAGCATTATTTGTTCGAGAAATTGAGCACATTTAACCTTCCTAATTTAGGATGTCGGCCATGCACAGAGCGTTCTGGTTACTGGAGCAAACCAGTTAACGGGAAGATTGGTTCTCAAAGGACAAGCGTCCTGAGCAAGACACTCATTTAAGAAACAAGCTAACATCAGTTCAAATAATTTATATATTATTTTGGCATGGTGAAAGATCTGTGTAGCACAGCAAGTAAACACAATTATTGTACACCGTTTTGATACCCGAAATCTTGACAGACTCGAGTCAATTACTACTGAGCTATCAGACAATCTAAATGAGTCTTTAAACAAGCCAAGTCATTTGATACGGTACCTACTGAATCCGGTTGAAGCCACTGAATCTTGACGGTGGTCGGATATATGAGTGCGATGGCAGTCGACGGGACAAGAGTTCCATCCATGTTGACCAGGTTGTTGTGTCCCAAAGAGAAATCAGTAATCTTGTCCGAGTTCGCATCCGGATAGTTTTGGTTGTTTTCTCTTTGGTCCTCTTCTGTAATGAGACTGACTCCTTTGCAGGTCAGATTTCCCAAAATATCCCAACTACACACTTGTCCAGAAGAACTCAAGCTGAAAAATACGGATGGTAACGATTGAGTCCAGGAAATTTTAATAGCACTGTCAAGTTGAACCCGACACTGGGAGAGATACCACTGCTGTAAGACAAAAGGGTGCCGCATACTGAAGAGTCGAATCACCCCATCAGTGTATCCTGTCAATGAGAAAAATGAATTAGTTTAAACTCAAACTTTCGGATGTACAAGGGTGATGTTACAATCCTACTCTACAATCAAACGAAACGGAGAATATAACGATAAATTCTACACTCAGTTACTGATAAAACTGCATGATAAAGTAACTTCCACAATGTCCTCAGGACTCACTTGTATGACGCACAATGATGGAACAGTAAGGTAAGATTTTGAGCAAATTTAGAAGTTAGTTGTGCTACACGTGAGAAAGGTGTCAAAACACTGGTTGTTCGGGTACGTTTACCGAGCGGCTTTTGATCTGTTCATTGAGCTTGGCATTTCCCTTGCAAAAGTGTCTCCACCAATGAAAAAATTCGTTCGGATGTAACATGCTTTTGGTGTTTATCTGCCATGCCCCTCGAAGGAAGCATGAGGGATGTAATACTATCAGCTTGGCCTAGGAGCGGTCGAGATGCCACATTTGGTTTCGAACGACGAACCTTCTTGTCAGTTATTTTTCGCGTTAACCACTGAGCTGTCTCAACACAGATCAAAAAGATATCCTCAGCACGCAATTGCCGCTGTTAGTTTGATTGTTTAGCAATCTCTAACATTCTGGTGGTCGTCATGATTGGCCTACGAATAAACTGAATATTGAACGTTAAACCTGGTTCAACAACAGTCACAACTATACTTCAACGGAGAGGCTTCACCAAACTGGTGGATTTTGTGGTCGTTTGAACTTGTTGTTTATATACGTTAAACGAGTTACGTAGTTTCGCCGCTTTGTTAGCCACGCATTTGTAGGGATCCACTTGAGGGTAATATCCCCCTGAATTGCTGCAATACACAACTTAGTACGTATACAGAGCAATACCCTGTCTTCGACCCTGTCTCCAACGCGAAAAACATTTGAGACAGAAAATATCTTGGCGTCTTCCATACTCACAGCCAACCATAGTTGTAGGACTTTTGAAACACCAAGCACTGTAACTTAGAAAACTCATTAGGTGCACGTACGCAAAGTTCAGAGTTTGAGCAAATCTGCTATCAGGTCATTGCTACAATCTCTAACGACACACTGAATTGTAAAATACAGTGCATAATATAGAAGGTTAATCGGTCATTTGTTTAGTTCAGTAAAAAGTATATTTTTTACGTGATAATCAAATGTTTTGTGTCGGAGATTTGTTAGCTGTGTCTCCCGGCTATTTAAAGAGGAAAAAATTTAGAAAATATTAAGGACGTAAATGAGGGTTACTACAAGCTTCATCAGTCCTTCTTGTTTGGAACAATAAATCAAATTAATGGAATCGAGGATGAGGAAATTTTAAAACGTTTTGAGAGATTTGTTGCTGGTCTATTGTGACTGACACCTCCAGTTCATATCCCGAAAATCAAGACCCCAACTCAAGATACGGACCTCATCGTCCTCCAAAAGCCATGAGTTGCCAATTTACTCCATGGCATCTTTCGAAGAAGGAAGTCCCTCTGTAGTTCAAGGCACATTCTTGTTTCATCAATCCATACCACTTAGTTAAACCAGGCGTTATATTGGCTGGCATCCGTTTCCGATTTGTCGATTCAGCTTTGTGGACCTGACATGTGGAACCAACTAAACACTTTACACCGTAGCACATTCGGGAGAACAAAACTAGGGAATGAATAGTAGGGGCAGTTATAATTCACAACAGGTAGCCTGCGAATCCCGAGTACAGTGGTGACTGTTAAACAGTTGCCTGCCTAAATTGTGGTCCGGTATCCGGCGCCAGTCATAATACATATATACATACAATACATAATACATATATGGCTGGGTAGTGCCAGCCACTATACAGCCTGGTCTATACATCGATGTCAAAAGAAAGTCATTTCTGTCGCTGTTATTGGCTTAAATTCCCGAAATTTCAAGAGCATCCAGGTTGGGTTTTGCGAAGAAACCGAAACAGCTCACCCACTGAACTCAATGTGTTTGTTCCCGACAGATTGTGAGACTGTGACGCTAACAAGTAGAACCTAGAATATACAAACACGGAGCTCTGTGTTGGCTATGGCTTGGCTTGATTCAGCTGACATAACGACGATGCTTGAATTTCATTTCTGGCAAAACCTCAGGCCTAGTACAACAAATTGTTCAGTGTATTAAGGCATACTAGCCGGTCTCAACCCAAACCAGCTGTCACAACCGTGTCGTGGTACCACCACAGAAATTTTACTTTTTCTACTTTACAGGTGGCTTGAAGTAGTCGTGTGGCTGTCAGCGCCAATTAGTCAAATCGTGCACTGATTAACTTATCTTCGACGTGATAGAACCAACAACAGGAAAAGACCGTTGGTTTAGGGTAATTTCTGGGAGGTAGGAGATAAAAGACAAAACATTCCTCCTAATACACCATAAAACTGCTTCGGTATGTATGTACTTACTGAATGTCTCTACCCGGTATGTTGGTTTATGTCTTTATTTTCAGTTAAGCGTGATGAGGAGGGTAAATTAAAATGAGGGATATAGGTAAAACTGTATTCCCCATATTGTCTATTTCGTATTACGCTTGGGATGCATGCAATGTTTTCAAAGTGTTACTAGCAAGTCTTCTTGTGAAATGTGGCTCATTGCTACTCTTGTCCACCAATTTCGTCCAGATGTTCGTCTAACATGGTTTGTTACATGCTGGATGACTGGATACAATCCATAACGTTCACTGATTGTTGGATCCTTATGAATGCGGTGATCACCTGGGACAAATAGCCCGCTTACTAGGCAGACAAAGTCAATGAAATTTGGAAACAAAAGCAGCACAGTAATGATAGCCACTGTGAACAAACCACCGGTGATGCATTTAGGGCTCAATTCGTGCAGTGCACCTCATAAGTGTTATAGAAGTAGACATCAAACTGGATACATGAATGACTATAGATAAGCTACCTTCCGCAACCATCAGTCGGTTTCGTGATCAACTCTAGCTGCTTCCCCCTCCTGGGTCGGTCGAACTGTTTTAATAGCAACTCAAGTATCATTGTTATTCAGAAACGACGGGAATAAAGTCGAGCCCTCACTGCAGCCTCGATAAAACTGAGTCGTCTATTTTATTATTCAGCGCCCAAAGATCCAGGTTTTTCAAATTACATCTGATGGCTACAATGAATCATCATCTAATGGATTTATAATCGAGCTCATTGTTATTCTCGGCGGTATCCTTACGCTTACAACGGTACTTAGATTTCCACTCCCAAATTAACTTAAACACCTCCTACACATCAATTTCAGAAATACACTGATTTGCATTTCCAAAAGATGAAATATGGACAGGGATCAAATCTGGGCAATTTCAAGGTGAAAAGGTGATAAAAGCTGCTAACGTGGCTGCACAATGTTGTGTGTATGTCCATGCAAAACACTCAAGAACAGCCCGTTTCGATATCCAGGGAAAACATCGAGTCTGGTGGCAGCAAATGACTGAAGCGCATCAGGAAACATAGGACCGTGTGACCAACTTGGGTAATGGAATTCGCTTGTAATGGACAATATATTAATCACATCGCCACTTAAGTTACACGATACACTAAGCTGTTTTAGGTAAACGCACTAAGCGGAAAATTCATCACCTGGTGGTGCATGTGACTTGGTCTGACTTGTGTCTGTTCACGCTGCGACTGGCTTGTTCGCTTCCGCATTTGAGCACTATAGTTTGGATGTGAGCGGCTTTGTTTAGTTTAAAACGATGCAATTACATGCAACAAACTACTTTCCTACTTATTCTGCTTGAGATTATCGAACACCGTTGAAGTTTGGTGTCTACCTTCATGATTACGAAGGGATGTAGGCGGTGGTCTTGCATGTTAGGAACCGAAAACACTCCCAGTTGGAATTCCAAAGCCGCTACGTAACCAAAGCAGACAAGTTGAGTGAGCAAATAATCGATAATAAACACTGGTTTTAACAACCATCAAAACAAATGAGTACATAATGTTTGAAGTCCGCGCAAATGAATGCGCGCCTAACCACGAAAAAGTGAGCAAACTGACCACCCAATCAGCTTTACTTTTGCCTCTTCTCAGTTCATTATTAAAACCTTTTGGTCGGTCAGGACCGGTTTTCCTGACTCCAGTGTCGTAACCCTTCATGATCATTCTAGCAAGACTTGGTCAAGATTAGCCGATCTATCCAAATAGTTTTCTTCGTCGCAGTTAAGTCAGTTTCATTCAGTTCTAAGCTACGTCCATCTCTCCTTGTGGATTACTATACATGTAGGGCTATCGTGTTTTTCAGAGATGTGGCTCAAACACTTGTTTGACTTGAGGTAGCGTGCGGATGGCAGTAGCAATGAAAACTCTTTCCAAAGCACAATGTAGTATCATGTGTCTCAATAAGGTCATTTACTCAGGTTGCACTGGAGGTTACGTTGACAAGTGAGGTCATTTCCTGTCACATGGTTGAGAAGGACAGATAAGTGAGGGCTTCCCTTGAAGTCTTTTATGTGCGTTGATTAGTTTAACGGGGTTGCCTGCTCACAGTTTAAGAATGTAGACTTTAGTACAACGTCGTTTTGTTGCTACTGGCATGACTACAGTGGTCCACCCAACAGCATAAAAAAACCCTGATAATGCGGAAAGGAAATTCACTCACACCCTGCTTTCCACACTACTACTTCGCACACCATAGTTTTCTGTTCACATCGCTGGACAAAGTCAATAGGGGGTGAACGTCTTGAACAGTATGGGGTGATTACTTTTCCGGAGATGGTAGGGTTGTATTACGGGCTCTCTAATAGTGCAACGTTAAGAACGATTCCAATAAGTGCAGTTTTGTTTGTACATTGCAGTGAAAAATGGCTTTCTGATCCTTAGCATACAAAACCATAAGTGAAATAGGCCCCCAGAATATTCCGGAACGTGGTACTGGTTTCGAGAATCGAGTAGAAAGAGAACCCCCGAAGTCAGCTAAATAATAAATAATGGCACCGGACAATCCTTATTTATCAAAAGCATTCCAATCAATGAACAAAGATTACGGCATGCAACACCATAAGTTTAAGCAACCAAATAAAATGCGACGGCATCTGTTTTATAATTTTCGTGGACCAATTTCATGACAACAAACTCTTATGTCACCGAGTGATGTGGTTGTGTGGACACTGGTTCCGTAGCAGGCACAATGAAATGTTCAAAAATGACATCAGTTTACATTTTGGATTCATGAAAGAATAAAACAGAGAGAACACACATGGCAGATACCCATCCCCAAAAGGATCATACCTGCTATCACAATATTTAGGGTTCGTTCCGGATGAACTGCCAAGCAAATAAGGGCTGCTCGACTAGGGGGGTGTTCGAACTCTTTTGGATAGATATTTCGTTCTATAGAACGAGACTGCTGTACCAGTCTCCCATCATTAAACCCAACAAGGAAATTGCCTTCATGAGTTATGGACATCACCGTTGCAATAGCTTTCGTCCTCTTACAAAACTCCGTTTTTGACTGTAAGCGTCCTCTGTCCTCTTCGTGTTCCTGACTGAAGGAAGTAAACGGTGGTAGCTACAACGGGATAAATACAGCAAATGCTCGAAACAAAGTTCACTATCTCATGCTTTAGAATAATAGAAGCATCAGTAAGGAAAACCTGGAAACACAAGTTATTCCCTTCCTGTACTTAATGCACTAATACCAATATGGTGCAGACATATGGTAAGCATTTACTTTTCATAGTGTAGACACAAACCGGAGTTTTCATAAAACCGCTTTGGTCGTGCCAAATCAATATCTAAAGGGAAAACCAGGCCAGCTTCAAAACTTATTTAGTGACCTAACCAACAACTTGATTGAAGTGAATGCACAGCGAGTCCTAACTTTCTACAGGGTTTTCAGGACATCTGCGCTAAAATTCTGCCTTACCCTGAATGTTTCGTTCAGTGTTGTGTCGGCTACGTCAGCAGCGTTTTCGCAAATATTCAGTGTTACTCATAGGTCAAGAGTAGCCTGCTGTTAAATACGTTTTTGTGGTCGTGACGAATGATGTCGGACCGTCGTCTTTTAACCACGACCTCAGAAAATATGGGATACATTTTTATTCAAGCACCGAAACTAATGCCTCACACTGAATAACCCTCCAGCTGGTTAGTGGCGACAGGATTATTCGGAGTTTTCTTCGTCCACTGTTTTTTTGCGCACTTCGTATTGAAGAACAAGTAGACCTGAATACATCTTACTGTATGACTGTACTATAGCGATGAAGTTAATTTTTCAGGGGTCAAGAGGATGGCAACTTTGAAGATGGTTGGACTAATAAGATATCCAAAATATCCGCGGTAGGTCTTATTTTATTTGGTTTTTGTCAGCCATCTTAGGAAGGTCCACTGAGACATAGCGAACTCCCGTTAGGCATAAACCGCACTCGAATTCCGGGATCAAGTTCACTCTATTTCTTCCACGTGGATAAGCATATAATCTCGTTAACATAGACGGATCTTTTGATGTACAAAGCCACCCTTGCATGAGGTGACCTGAATCGCCCAATACACAATTCAGTGTGAACAAAGTTTTCCAGTCTTTCGGGCGCACCTTTCACATATTTGAGGATTTTACTAGAATAACGGATCTTTTGATGTACAAAGCCACCCTTGCATGAGGTGACCTGAATCGCCCAATACACAATTCAGTGCGAACAAAGTTTTCCAGTCTTTCGGGCGCACCTTTCACATATTTGAGGATTTTATCTAGAATAACCGCAAACGTGAAACTTCATTTACGTTCATTCGATAAATTTGGGAGCAACCTTTGTCCGCCTTCGTGTGGTCTCCTCAAATTAGCCTTAATGCGGCCTAGCAAATCATTCGGCAGCCGCCAGACGACGCCGGTTAAGAAAAGGGTGATTCTTATTATTGAATTGCGCTGGATTTTGATAAACCGGCGATTAGAGCACGGACCATTACTGTTTTGCACGTTTAGGTATTGTTTTTAACAGCTATGGGTTATCTAGTCCCGAAATTCATGAAACGAGAGAAATCTAGATAAGAATGGATGTGAAACAGTTACCTCAGAACACGGTACCCGAACACTAAGGTACATCAGTCGCAACATCCGTACAGTGTGTCGACTTGGCCGAAGACCCAAGTCAACCTGCGATCCAGCCATGGTTTCATATACGTTTTTCTGTATGCCAATGCCTTGCGTCATAATCAACCATATGCTGAGCTCTCCTGAGCAATCAAGGGCAGCAAACTGAAAGTCAGATTTCACTGGTCTGCCTTTCAAGACACTAATCCATTCTAGTGCGATAATGCCAGCATGGTGATTGCCAGCATCTGACTTCTTTAGCGGCTCCAGATGAACGGTTTGGGCGGACGGCGTTGGTTCGAGCTTTTGAATTTCAATTCCGGATGTGGAATAAATTGGCAACCTTGTCCTGCACGACACTAATCCTTCGGTTGCTTGTGTCTTCAGGTGCTTCGTTGCACTCCAGTGAGATTGCAGCTCGTTTGGTAAATGACACAAATCCCACAAGCATAGACTTCCGTCAGTAAGACCTCCGATAACCTGAAACATAAGTATGGTGGTGCACCTGAAATAAACTGAAAGCAGATGAAAATATTTGAATAAGCAATACGCTTAAGGGTTTGAATCTGATATGGGGTAAATTGTCCAAACGACCAAACACTCCCAATGATAAGATAATTCTATAATGAAGGTTAAAAATAGTTTATTGTGACAATATGATAACACCAACTACTTTTTAACATGTTTCAGCGTTTAGTCTTCTTTTAGATAGCGTAAAGTAATTTAACAGTCCATACTAGTTTTTTCGTGCGACAGAGAGGAGTTCCAATAAAAAAACTACCCTATTCAGAGAAGAGGTCTCCCCATTCACTCTAAGACATTCTCAACATCTAGGGACACTGTCGCTGAAGCTTTATGGCTAACGAGTTATAGTTTATTCACAATTTTTGAAGAACAATTAACAGGTAATTAAGGGTTGTCGAATTAGTAAGTGCTTGCCTGAAATCGGCTCAAACAGGACGGCCAATTATTTAGATACCGCAGCGTTAACAAAAGGACAAAGCCCTGTCATGTGTTTTAAAAATACATATCATTTGAAGTTGAAGAATGTTCTAAACTAACGTTTTGCTAAAAACGGTCTTTGTACATATTGCGACAACGTTAAAATTCCTCCTAAATTCCCGACTACAGTTCCACTGGTGATGTACAGAAATGAACCATTTCTGGAAGATCCAAAGACAGACTTTATCGAATAATGCGTCCGATGGACTGACAAAAAGCGGAAAACTGCAGCGACCATCATTAGGCTACCCTAGGACTCTATTCCATCAAGAGTATTGAATGGTGTTATAGCGATGCTGAATTAGGCACGCAATTAGTGAAACGTTGTAGACCATCAACAAGGGAATTAAACTCATTTCCGATAACAGCTGAGCTCTACAGCTGACTCCGAACAATAAGAACTCCTTGGCCAAATCAGCACCTTTGGTTCAGTGTTTAAGGCACGAACTTACTGATAAAAAGATCCGTGGTTCAAACCTAACCGCAAAATCTAGACAGGTGTCTAAGCTTGGGTAACCTGGAAGTATTTCAGCTCTCGAGCATTGCGGCTACGCATTGAAAGGGACGTTACAGCTGACCGAATACGAATACGATTCAGTCAGCTGCTGACTGATTCAGACGATCACCTGACTACTGTAGAATAGGTAGAAATTTCTATGTGACTGGATATCAATCCTTGTGGGCAACTGGATTAACATCGGTGTGTGTATTCGGATTCTGTTCACGCTGAGTGGTTGAATTCGACTAATCTAATGCTAGTATCTCATTCTGGACTAGTTGAAACCGTTCTGCTTTCTCCTCAAGTACGATGGCCACGAGAACAACAGCCCTTTCATTCGTAGAGCTTAAGAACCCACAGATTCATTTAAAACCGACACATTCTGTGACGGGTGTCCAGGCGCATACCAGATACAGACGGAACAATGCCACTCAAACCGAGAGATGTAGCGCTTGAACAAGACAGCAAGCCGGTTCTCACGTTTTAAAGTCTTAAAAGCTGCATTCTGTTTCTCCAGGTGATGATACAAACTTGCCAACCTGGTTAAGAGCCCGTTAAACTTGTTATCAGATAGACTGTAAATGGTGCGAAAGTCCCTTACCAAAAAACTGATCAGGTTGATGCTCTGAGCCCATCATAAAGTGAATTCGAACAAAATATCACACAATCAGTCATCAAAAGTACAATAAAGCATTCTTGATTGATTTGAGTGAAAGAATTTGTCAAACTTCACTAGAACAGCATGTTATGGCAATCCTGAAGACTTGTTTCATCTGCCACCACTCTTATTGCTGTATTTCGGTTCATTCAACGCATACTTCTACGAACCTTCAGTTTCTAATGGAAATTATTACCTAACAAACAACGATGGTTCCACTTTATGCAGTACCAGGAGATTTGTGGTAAGATTCATGAGGTTATCCATAATTTTTCCTATGGATTCTCACTTACTTTCATTAGAACTACGAAGCTGACATAATGACGAGCACCACAAAAACTAAGCCTAACCAAACGATTAACCTAGCACTACGATGACACGCGTATCGCGAATATTGTGCCAAAAATGGAGCATTACCGGTCTCTTACCCAATATTTAGCCATTTACGTACTCAATGCTCTCCTGAGTTGCCCAATCGATGTGGTCATGCTTGACCTCAAACCTTATCACGTCTCCCATGTCCAAACTTTGGGGTGCGTAGCAGCATCACACTCAATGTAAAAGAACTAGACTCACTTTTTGCTAAAAGTTAACAAGGCACAAGGCTGAAATAACGAACCTCAGCCATATGATTATTACGGAATAAAGTTATACACAGTGCCGAACTTCCTTGGAGGTGCACTGAACTTACATAATTAGCAGCTGAATCTGGGCTGAAGCCTGCACAGTTGATTATACGGTCACGGTTCTCAGGTGCTGACAGTCCAGGACAAAATAATTGAAACATTGGAAGGCCTGAACCGTCGGAAATGGACCACACGTATATGACATCACCAGAGGGACGATTGAAACCGCAACGATCTCCACTGGTGTCGCTAGTGAGTGACTAGGTAAAAAGAAGTAGTTACACAGTGCTTACAATGAAGGTACTATGATCTCCATTTCCAAACGCTCTATATATGTTGACTGAAAGAAGCGTTTTTATGACAGAATTATAGGGAAACCTGAAGGTTCCGGATATCGCATTGTTACGTCTGATAGCTTACATGAGTAAATGTAAACTAAAATCAGTTTTTTCCTCAGTCTAACTACTTGACGGTGTAATTTTTTATGGACTCACGTTATTTTCTGAAAGTGACGCCATGCGGTGTTCCCCTATAGAACATTTTCTCACCGTACTGGTATATTCACAAGGATCTTTCATATAATTTAACTTAAGGGCTTCCCCTGACACATCGATGTGGCCAGTACAGGCAGGTCGAAATAACACAAACCCTTCAAGATGAAGTCACCTCATTGGAAGTCATCCCCATGCACGCTATTTATGGTGGCCCCTAGCATCTCATCTAGTTTGGTCAAATGGAGAAGAAACGTAAGCCGTGTGCACATTCATTATAGCAAGTAATCCTTATTTGAAATAATAAACAGCGCGCATCTCGGAGAGTTCGAACCTGCAAGCTTTCAGTCAGTGGTAAGCATTTTTTGTCAGGAGCGGTTGAACAGCAGTGCAATCAACTCTTACTTAAACTTTAATTAAAAATTGTTGTTTCTCCAACTAACTGTTCCTTGCGTGAATGAAGCATCATTTTTTGTTGACCTTGCAAGTTTCTGAGGTTTCTTAGTAATTCTCCAAGTCGAACATCTGCTAATTTCCCAGTGATCTCAGAGGAAACGCCGGAAATACTTATTATTTCCAACACAACTAGAGCATAGTGCAGCCGTGGTTTCACTGATTCGGTGACCGACTCCCCAAGCCACCAGAAATATTTCACAACATCCATCTTGTCTGGAAACATAGGAGAACCAGCTTCATTTGCTAACCTATTCAGTCGGAATCAAGAACTATTGTGCTGTTAGGACTTAGACACCTATTTTGCTAGATGTCAGTAACATCAGTAATATAACGAAAAAATGCAAAATCCGAAACTTCGAAACGGGTCTGTTTAAACTGAAAACAAATTTGTAGTTTATCCCATTACTTGAGACAACCTGTTGATTGAGAAAGAACCGATTGAGGACAATAATTAATCTATTACTCAGTATACGGCGTTCACGTTCATCCTATTTTTGTTCTGCAAGATCTTCTTTACCGCATGCAACGACCAGCATGATGCCGAATACCCTGTTTAACTCATTCTTTAGAATGCAAAAAATTGTTTAACATATTCCTCAGTGCCATTGGTTTGAAATGATATATGTACTACTGTCTTGGATAGATTCTGATCACTCTCACGATCCACGGAGCAGCCTACTGAAGTATTTACCTAACTTTTATTCAACGATGATATACAGGCCTGCTTGTGTTATTCGTCAATTCGCACGCGTTCATGCACAACTTCTTGGCTTTGTTGCTGTAGCTCGTGAGATGGCACATGCAGTCGCCCCGTGAAAAATGTCCACGTGGATACTCCTTACTTCTCCTTGACCTGGTTGCTTGGTATCCCTTGAGGCCTAAATAAAACCGATATTGGAAACCAACCCTTGAAGGTGGGCTTATAGCAGTAAGATACACTCCCTGAGCGATAATGAACTGATAACAATTCACTTTTAACACGACGTTAAGACCTCAAAAGATCATGATTCCTCACTTGTTGATATATCGTTACATCGCAATCATTAAATCGAAAGACACTAGGTCACAAATGATCACCGTGATAAAATCTACAATACAGCTTGTAAATTGCCCATTTATTTACAGATTTGTTTAGTTCTAAACAAGACCGAAAGTAATAAAGATTGGGAGAAAGAATTTTTCCGATCACCATACTACTCTGCTGTATGTCGAACCTGAACCAGTACTGTCAGTCCATGAGGCACTCTAGAAGTAAAGCGAAATGACTTGGAGACGAATGTGTTCCGATAATGTGAACGAGACAAAATTAAGCGTATATTAGGAAGTTGAAAACAGCAGCCCGACCGCCTGATGCAAATCATGCAATTAGTTCTATCTTTTCATTCGAGCTGTCCTACCAACTATCTAAATATCTGCCGTGATCAATTTTATATCAACATACGACGCCTTCCAAGAGCAACATAGATTCACTCACACAGAAGGAAAGTGCCAGTACGATGATTGAAACTTCCGTGTTTTGGTCACTGACCGCCGGATAAACAAAGCGATGGAGTATGACAAAAGGAAATCATAATGTTTTACTCACAGACACTAGTTTCATCTTATTCTACTCGTCTATGCCGTTTCTTTTATGAGCCTTCGATTTGTATTGTCCAGAAGAAGCTATCACTAAAGCATTAGATTTTCTCAATTTGTCTTGAATTTACCAGTGTTTAGCACGCATGTATTGAAAGCTTCTTCTACCTAACAAGACTATGAAGATGCACAAACTAGAGTGGCTTTGAAATCGCTCACTTTGTTACCACCATGGACTGTGATAAGCCTGTCTCCATTGAAAGGTGCAAATTCGCAGAATAGACACCCACTACTTCCGTACACAGAATGTGTCAATTTTTCGGGAGTATCTTCTTCTGAATGGAAGAGGTCCTGAGCCGGTACATTCCCTAAATCTTGGATAGCCTCTTCTTCAAGGATTCTAGAAATGAGGCGCAACTGCTTGAGGAAACCACGTGTTGCGGGTAGCGCACCTCGTGAAGGGGTTGTGTTTGAATCTTTTGCAGCAATGGAGGATCTCCCGTGGTTTGGGTGGAAATCTTCCAACAGTTCGTTTATTATCGCGGTTAAGGCATCTTCGTAGACCATTGGTATATGATTGGAATTCAGGTCTTAATAAATTTATGAAAGATGTAAGCGGAATAGGGGTTAGAGTGTCATTTATTTTGCTAAAGATAAAATAAAGCTACCTCCATAATATTCTAATGGAAATACAGATTTGAGATACGTAGTCTTCCAAAAGCTGGCTTTCTGGAACTCTGTTTAGGACCAAAGTGTCTCCCTCAGGCCGAACTGATTAATCAATCGGCCAGCAATCCCATCGAAAACAGCGAGGCAGAAAGCGTACCCGCTACAAACAGATAACAAATGCTTACTACAAAGACACTTGTGCGTAACATACAGATGTGCTATTACACAAGACGAGTTTCATACCTCACTTGTACGTTCAGTTTGATGGCAGGCCTTCTTTTTAGGTTTCAAAAGTCAGCTCTCTCAAAATATGGACATAAAATTCACATTGAACTTTGATCAAAATAATTTGCATTAATTTCTCCTTGAATAAGATATCTACAATAAGATATACCGGAAAGCTGTTTCTCTAAAGTTGTAGGTGACCCACCACACCGAATCAAAAAATAGTAATAATTTGTAGATAATAAGTTCATTATAAATCATACTTTCTAGACGAGGTCGGTATGTGCTAAAAAGTGTGCAGCTGCTTCGTACATGTTGGAAATCACTATCACGTCCCACTTCAGAATGTTCTCACCGCCTATAGGCTATAAGTAATCTGGTGAGAAAAAGTGAAATTTCACAACCCACATTGGTCTTTCATCTGAAAATTTATAATCCATATCCAGTCGCCGTCCGGTTATGTAACGTCAGATGTACGACCAAAGGCTGATAGCGTAAACTTTTATCCAACCACGAGTTTGCTAGCTTTAAGCAGCTACATTCCATCAGCACTTCGAACAACACATAAGAGGGGAACTGGTTAATGCAAAGATCTGACTCATCATCAGCGAATCACCAACAACAAAAAAACTGATGTTTGTTTTGAATGGTGAAGTTATACAGATCCGTTTGATGTGGCTGCTATAAAACTACAATCACTCACTGTGTGCTTGATGGCCTGTCTCTACGTTCAAGAGTTATTTTTTTATTAACTTTTGTAAAACCGTACTCAATGGGACTAAACGGTCTGACACCTTACTTTCGAGCGTTCATTCAAGGCTTCCCTAAAGTGGATTATCTCTTTTGGAAACCGATGTATACGGGCACGACCTTTTCTCAACGAATCAAAATAACCTAACATTGAGAGTTGTTTCTTACTGCCTGAACTACAAGATGACTCGTAGGGTCCTAATCTTGTGGTTGTTCACGCCCCACATGATGACTTGTTCGACCATTCCCTGATTTACAACCAAGTGGTTGGTTGCATCAAGATCAAAATCACTGATAATGACTGCTTGTTTATTGTTACCCAGTTCACGGGTAAACTTGTATGCGTAACCATTTATGGGGATAGCGCAGATCGGAGAATGTCTACATTCTGAAAAATTACAACGTGTTACTGTGGTCACACACAAACGCTTCATAAATAATGACTGCAAATTTCAATTATTATGTGGGAAATGTCCAACTGGCAACGTGAAACAACGACGGTGTTTCCAAAGAAGGATGGATGAAACCCACAAAAGTCAAAATCAAATTGATCGCTCGGTACTGGGGACTTATTTATTTTCCAAAGCAAGCAGACCTAACTCAGATACGTCAAACTCTCCGCAGAATGAACTAACATGATGGCTAATGTCTTGCAGCTAACTATTTAGAAAGCTGGCAAATATAACAACAAAGTTTCACTAAGTCTTTAGATGCCACAAATATTAATGACAAGATGGATGCTCAACAATGTCCTGAATAAAACCGCCGATTTTTTGTGACTTAATTTTGAGCGCGACGTCCAGCTTGGTAGCTCAACTGGGAGTTTCCAGAAGCTTGCATCTGTTACACATAGAGTTGCAAGTTCTATACTTCACCCTCCAGACAAAACGATATATTGGTCACGGACAATTAACAAAACGTTTCCATCATTATAATGTATAGATTATCTGAGTGGTCTTATAAAAGAACCAGTATATTAAAAGTACTACATCAAGGACATACTGGACGTCTCCAAGGGTAAGGCACTGATCATGAAGCTTATCAGACGTCTGATTAACATGCACACAAATCTCACAGTAACCTACAAGGAAGGTTGTGAGTACTGTCCGTATTTAAGCACTTGCCACACCTAGATCCTGTGTATATTCTGGACACAGAAATTACGTAAAATCTACATGATCTGGGCAGTGTATGCAGTCACCAAGTTCTAACCCTTAAAGGAAAAACTGTGTCTTTAAAACGTCGTCCGGTTCAGTACGTTCAAGCTTTGCATCAGATTTGGTTGAAGCCCAGCTGGATTTTCCACAGACAGCTTGAAAGAAAACTATGATCGCATGCGTTTCGATAAAAAAACACTGAAACTAGGCTAAAATTTCCTGACCGTATAGAAAACCACTGCATTCATAGAATTCCGCTTAAAAGGAGATCAGTCAAATGCTCAATAAATCGAACATTTAGGTTTATCGCCAATAAGTACGTACAGTATTGTGGGCCTAAGATGATGCAAACGTTACACCCATCTATTGTAAAAGGGTAATGTTGTGAGCTCATATCCAACTCCGTACGCTAGTTCACATTTTGGTGCCGAAAAGATAAAACAGACAGGACAGGTAGACGCCTGGACGCCATAATCTCTGAATAAACCTTATTAAATCAAGGATTAAATGAACGACATTTTTGTTCATCATTCTAGCATGTAGTTTGCTCTTACATACCGCTCCATCCTCTTATATCTGTTCAAATGATGCGCACACATAGGAGGACCTTTCCAAATTTCAGCAGCATATTCGTTGTTTAACCTGTGTACTTTATTTCTAAATCCGCATATCCTGGTGAGTATTCCAACTTCAGTTGTGATATTTTAAAGAGTGAAGTCAAGTTCTGCCTAAGTGGAACGTTTACTTCTGTGTTCACATTAAAAATCATCTGCATCTCACTAATCCTATGACCGGTCAGCAGTAGCTGATTCAAATTTTAATTTTATCATGCTTCTATTGACCCAGTGTTGGCGAATTTAACCACCTACCCAAGCCAGCAGCAAGATAAACGTCCCAGTTTGTGTCAGTTCTATCCTGGAGGTATTTTGTAAACAGAAACAACAATTATAATTATCAAAAGTCGAACAATAATAAACAGAGAGAAGTGAAAAAAATCCCAATAAACTGATGTCAGTTGTACGTCAATGGGTACATCATGAGCGGCCAGAGTTTGAAACAACAGAAAGTGATTACGCGCATTCGCAATAAATATGAACAACGACGAACAGAAAAACGGGCAAAAATATCGTGTTCTGATGAACTAGAAACGAAGCACTAAAGTGAAAAATACGCCCATGAGGCCTCTAGATGCACTTTTGCATTGCAAAGCGAGTTCTCTATTTTTTATTTCTTGTTTATTACTCCTTCCTACTTACACATTTAAAGGAAACTAAGAAACTGAAAACTGCTGTTTTCATTCATGAAGACACTGTCATGTTCCCAATGGAATAGAAATGAACAGTTTGTCTCAGAGCACCCGAAGATTCACAATTTCACCGCAATTTTTGCTCAAAAATTCAGCGGCAAAATTCAACGGAAAACTAATGGCATTTTTAAAACAAAATAAAAAGATTGAGTGAACTAGGTCTAATACTAATCAATTTGTCGTTAATGTTTCAAAGAAAGCAAAGTAAAACAAGTATGTCACTTCACCTTGGTGACTGTAGGGTCAGCAAGAACTAGATCCAACGCGTGCGATGTTTTGACGGGATAGTCCGTCAACGAATACGATTAACTGCATTGTGGGTGCACTAAAGCAAGGCGGGGACCTAAAAGCTTAGTAGTGGAAATTGGTGACTGTAGGGTCAGCAAGAACTAGATCCAACGCGTGCGATGTTTTGACGGGATAGTCCGTCAACGAATACGATTAACTGCATTGTGGGTGCACTAAAGCAAGGCGGGGACCTAAAAGCTTATGTAGTGGAAAAAAGGCGAATCACGAGCAAAAATCACGAATCATTATAAGCAATTGAGTCAACTGCAAGAGGATGCCAATTAAATAACAGCCCTTTTAAGTATTCAGCAGTCTGTAAACTGAAGCTTTCGGGAAATCGCAACCATAACTAGGGGCGGGAGTAATGTATATAGAAACTCTCAAGGTAGTGAAAATGATATCTTTACCTGCGATAAAATAGTTGCCATGTAATAATTGAATGAACCAAAAACCGGGGCCAAAGTTAGACCCAAAAACGATTTTTGTTTAAATTTCTTTTGAAGAAGTGGAGGAGGTATCCATAAAAAAGCAAATTACTTATTTGATGACTTACCGCAATGAATCGCTGTTCCAAAACATTCACCAGTGTCTAGTGGCGGCCACTGAGTCCAAACGCCCCCTTCTTTACAGATTTCAACTGGTTCTGTCTGAATATCCCGATCCAAAGCATCTTCATTCGTTTGCACCTGAGCTTGAGAACGATTAGCCTTCCCATATCGTAATATATAGGTGGTATATTCATCCAACGGCCTCAGCTCAAACACATGCCCGCAACCGTCGAACTCTAAGTCAATTAGTCGGCGTAGGTCGTGGGCTCGTCTTAACATACGTCGCTGCACAGACGAATGGCTACATTGAAGTGACCTTTTAAAGTCAATAAACTGGGAGTTCTCAAACTGTGGTTCTGTTTGGTAATTTCTTGTTTTGCAACCGCTTGGAGAATTGGGATTCGCCACAGTGGACCATACAAAAGGTGAAGATTTGTCCTGAGGATCATCACACTGTTGAGATATTACGGCCAGCCTGCCTAGTTCTGCGTCTTCAGAGGCTGAAGACTGCGGGTTGTCAGAATCAGCCTGCTCAAAATCACTTCCGTAATCCTCAAAGTCCTCTAAATACGATTCATACAGTTGGCGCTCTTTAACCGGTACAGTAGATTGAGGACGTCCCTTTTCACTGCTTTCGGTAAACTGCTCGTCGGCCTTCGTACGACTATGGAAGACTTGTTGAGCGGCAACGACATTTTCGGAACCAGTATTTTTTGCTCGACCCGAAGGTCGGTTTGAGAGATGGAACGTTATTTCTTCTGGTGTTTGAAGCTTTCCGGAATAGTCTTGGTGACCAGACACACTAGACGATAGTGCATCCTTAGACACCGTTTCTTCATGGTGCTTTTGGCCCGTAGGGTGACCTTCAGACAAACGTATCTTATAAGATTCTTGATGTTTTAAAAGGCTATCACGTTTTCGACTCCTATCATTTTCCTTCTGAGAGTGGCTCTGCTTTGTGTGCTGTAAACTTTCAAGATTTTGCTTGGAACCTGGTGTACGTACATTGTGTCTTTCCGTTTTAAAAGAGGATACATTTTCACCCATGAGATCGAACGGTTTATGCTTAGAACGCGGAATGCCGGGTTCTTCTGACCTATTGTAATCACCAGCCTCCGGGTTAGCTCGGGGCTTTGTAGTCCTTTTTGTTATCTTTAACTTTTTGTCACTTTGTCCATGATGAGAAGAATCTCTCGCTTTTCGACTATTAGATGCCTTCTTTTCTATTGATTTCGCACGTCTGTCGTCTTTATTCATTGTATGTGATCTAAAATAAAACGAGAGAGTTGCTAACTATGACAGATTGGTCCTGAATGCCAAAGACTAATTTCAAGTAATCAGCATTGATCTGCAGAGTCGGGCAAATAACAGTAATGGATGCAAAGAGAGACGATGACCGAGAGAAACCATATTTGTAGTGTAAACTACGATTTATGAGTAAAATAGTATATGAATGGGAAAAATAAAAAATGCAACAAAAGTTAAACTACAAAAACTGGCTACATTCTCTTGCCTTAGCATACCCTAAGCCTCTCTCTATGGTCCGCCATCCCCAAGTCAAGAAATGTAGTGATTTCGTTGGGTCCAAACTTTGTACCTTGAAACAGTCAGCAAAAAACGCATTTATGTTAGAAACTTCTGTGAGTTTTCAGTAAATCACTAATTTCAGACGTACAGAAAATTCGACTCTAACAATTCCAAGGTAGCTCTATATGATTGGATGACTTTAGTCCCACGTTTTTATAGTAACAAACATTACAAGAGTAGAATTTTATTGGAAGACTGCGGACACCTCTTGCTTGTTAAATTCTTATTATACCCGTAATCAAACCGAACGTCCAGCGCCAAAAGTTATCAGTCACTTTAACTAAGGTCGATATCAGTATCTTGTCGAATATACTAGTCGATGGTTTTACTGGTCTTTCAGTGAATGTCATGGATTTGAGCTTCTCCTAAAGTTATTTGTCATTTTCTGTAAATCACCTGCATCTGTCTGAAAGCAAAAACAGTATTCATTTGACTTACCTGGAAATGATGCTGAACAATGGAGGGATACAGTAGATCTTTAAGGTAATTCACTTGGCGATATACATGCTACATAGGAAGAAACTTTCCAAGCGAACCTTTTCCTAAGCGCTTTTTGCTTCGAACGTTTTCCGTCAGTACTTTAACCCTCGGTTGGGACGTCTGATACACAGGAAGAATCAAGAGGTAAATGTAATTGTTTTGCTAATCAACTATTTTCTGCTTTAAACCGAGATAAAAAGTACAAAGTTTACACTTTTGTACCGTCTTATTTGCGACGAATTGCCAGATCACATCGTTTGAGGCGTGTTCTGCTTTGCAGTAACCGGTATTAAACAGTCTTGCTCGACCAATGCAAACCGTAGGTTTGTGGAGCTTTCTGTGAACAACACTCATGAAAAACAATAAACTACATTGTCCACAAATATTGCGACAACGTGGAATGGTTTTGGTTCTCTTCTTTTTCTCAACGCATTATCCCCAGACACCTACTCATGTTGAGTTCATTTCAGTGCGGAGATTGTTCAAAAAATTAGGCAAAAAGCTCTCCATAAAATGTGTAGAGAATCATACAACCAATTAGTTTTAAAGGTTAACCAGTTCCTTTCCGTCTAAATTACTTTATTGTGACGACAAAGCAATCCGTTTGACTTGAATCAGACTTTGATGCGTCAAAATTTAACTTATGTAGATTACATCAATAGATGAGCGTAATTCCAGACTGAAATCTTCGGTTTCCCAGGAGAGATTTCTTGTTTTCTTTAGTCTGAGTGGTAATGGGGTATCTGTAGGGAAGCAAGCTGGTGACTTCTTCAGTGGAAATATCTCCTGAACTTTTGTTTACAACCTGATTTGGTGCAGACATGAGGACTTGAGTCTCACCTACTACGCAGTATTGATGAAGATTCCCGACAAACCACGAATCCTATTGTAAAATACGAGCAACTTTGCCATCCCAGGATGAAAAACTACTGTAGTAACTCTTGGTCTGTGTTTGTCATTGCAAACCCCACAACTAAACTAATTTCAGCCGGTTGTTGTGGGTAGCGTTGGAGAGGGAGGGATTCTATCCCGTGAAGATATATATATATATATATATATGGATATGTAAAAG
>NW_008751658.1:3312262-3339692 GCF_000715545.1 Opisthorchis viverrini | reverse complement strand
TTTTTTTACTTTTCCTTTACAGTCTCGGGATATTCTTATTTTCCGTGCAAGTCGGCTGGATGAACGTGTGTTCATTCAGCCTTTAGGTCGCATCACTTGTAAATGTTTCGCGCTCCCTTTTAATGATGAATTCATTTATATTCCACTGCTACATTCATTCGAAAAATAAAACATACCCTTGACCATCGGTTTTGAAAATTGGAAGAATTTTGTTGATGAGTTTACTCATGTACGTGCATCTGTTACAGATGTACAAAGTTTTTAAGTTCTTGGATGACGATCAGTTCTCCATTGGTTGCGAAGAATGGTTTATCGATGAAAGAACCATTCGCTGGAGAACGTTTGATGACTACGTGGAAATGGAACGCGCGCTAATTAACAAAGAGGCCATGCCTTCAAGCGGCATCACGCGCTCCGTTGCAATCATCAAGAATTTTGGTACGCATCCCAAAAAATCTGATTGAGCCTTTACACGTCTTCAGGAGCTTACTCTGAGGCAGTCCGGTTCCGTGCAGTGCTAAACTCCAGCGATGGCACTTCAGACACGGAGCCACAGACCTATTTTCGGCTGCATTATGGTGTCCGCGAGAGGTATCGTTTGGTAATAACCGATCCATTTTTCAGAAAACGCAACCCGAGGTACTCGTCACTTTGTGAAGGGGCTGAGAAACAGCCATCGCAGAGGTCTTTCAAAAGGTTCACCTACGCAACACCCCCGCGAAGATTGTCCTCACCCGTTGAGTAAGTGCGGCCATAATTTCAGTTTGATGTATATTCTAAATGTAGTTCGGCTCATGGCCAGCTGTCATCCGCGATTTCGCCACCACCTCTTCGGGTCATGGAGAGAACCAATGACTCCGATGAGGACACAAGCGATTCTGATGGATTGCGTGTGTCGGATTACTCAAACAGAAAAGTGGTGCGCATCCTGCGTGACGAGGCCGTGAAAGCCGAGGCATTCCGAAGTGAGTTTACATCACTTTTATTGCTTATTCGAATATTAGAAGAAACCTTGGATCGGTTGGAAAAGCTGGATGTGCGGCTGAGATCTTTAGAGCTAGGTCTCAGTTCGGGTGCGTCCACACAACAAAAGCGAAAAACAATTACGGAAGAGATAAACGAAATGACCAAAATGGAAGATCTGGATACTTTCTTGGTCAGATTGTTGGACGCAGATTTTCGTGAACAGTCAGTGAGTACCTCAACCCTGGTCACACTTTGTGATAAAGGTAATTTATCTTTCCAGATTGGTCTGCCCTGACCCTCGCCGGTCAGTGAGGAACATGCTGCGTGCTCTGTTTGCTCCGGAGTTCGCAGATCGCTTGACGTGGTCGAAGGGTGAAGAAAAAAGACCCATATCATGCACAGAGTTGCCAGCACTCATAAAGGGTGAGGTAGCTGTTTTATATTGACACTTGTCACTTCAGATGCAATGTATTCCGTGGCCGCACATTCGAGTGTCGCAGTGGATTTCATTGAGAAATCAATCCAGGCTTGGTTCAAGGGGGCTTTCGATCGAATCCCTGGAAACCGGAAGCTGCGACGCGAGAGGGCCGCCTTGCGGCGCATCCGAAAACATCAATGACGCTGTAATTATGTCATCAATAGATTCATATTTTTGCAGCAACGTTGTTATCTTTTGACCATGCAGCGTGTTGTCGTAAGAACGACGCGTTTGGTAATTATCTCCGGCGTTCGGGAAAAATACGCATGCCATGAGGTTAGATAGTCAGCAATTATTACTCACAGAGGTAGTAAGCCAAAAATATGCCCCGACAAATTTGTGGTTGCCACTGTTAGCCTATTCCGGCTGCAAAGGGTTTCGAAGAAGGCCATGAAAAGATTAGGGAGATTTTTTCGAGTGGCCGCCTTTGGCCGCCCCTAGCCACCGGTGGCAAGTGTAACATGCCACCCCTTTTTGCCACCTTTAGCCACCCTTTGCCACCGGTGGCGCCACCGGTGGTGCCACTGGTGGCGTGTTTACTGGGTAAAAGTGTCACCGAAAATTAGCTGGTTGAACAGCCTTGAGCCGTTTGTTTTCAGATGTATATACACGAACAACACTCTAGCTTCACAATGCTTGATGCAACAGTCCCAGCTTTATTTTCAAAAATTGCGGTGCAACTAGCCGGGATAACGTATATGCACCAGTGCATTATTAGAATCCGGATTTCCTTACAAGCTCCTCTGCAATACGGGTGATGTAGTTCAGCTCAGTTAAGTCAACAACTTTTCCATTCTCCATTCTTGTGAACTATGAGGAATTCATGAATAGCTCCGTAGGATTTTCATAACAAATATAACCTTACTTTGATTTATGTGCACTGCAAAAGCGTTTCAAAGTGTTTGTTCCAGTTTCACTCTGACTTTGCCTAGAGTATACCGTTTTTTCCGTGTAATCCCAGGCGACTTATACGGTTTCTACATGCATGTGATGCTGGTGTTAGTGATAAACCAGTGATACCTAAAGCGCTATCCAGCGACTATGTATAACTATGCCGTCGAAAATGAGGTATTTATCGTGCAGGTCCAATTTGTATGGGACGAGGAGGTTTAGGTTAGGAGGTTGTGATAATGGCATCAGCCATGGGTTTATATCACAACGGCAAACGAAGTGTGCACGCGAAACTAAGCGATCGCGATCGGTTGTACACACTCTTTGATGCGGAAAAACAAACATCTGGTCGTCAGGCGGATACGCTGCAAAAGAGAAAATACCTGTTGTAAGCCGAAAGCTAATTTGCATGAACATTCATCTTTACGGCTAAGCTATGAAATAACGCGTGAAAGTATAAATCACAGGCTCGGTGTTCAGGTGCGCGTCCTAATTAACATTTATGGGCATCCAGTATTCGCACAATTGAATGGAATTTTCGAAGGCTATGACGTGTCCCTGATGGATTAAAGTGTTCGAACAATTGAGTTGAGAGTAATGGTCCAAACTTTTGAGCCCCTTCTAGGCATCCCGGCGTCTTAGCGACGCTGGGAAATCATTCCACCAAATTTTTCAGCCAAAGGCATGATTGCCTCAGTGGAAAATGAAAATTGGGAGCTGAAAGAATATTAACGTAGATAAGATTGTTTTTGGTTCGAGCACATACGCAACAAAACGCAACATTTTGGCTAAAATGGTTTCACTTCACTCGCAGAAGTTTCGCAGCTAAGAGAATTGTGCGGCTAATGGGCTCAACGTATGGGCACTAAACGATTCTCAAACACAAACCCAAAATCAATTTAAGTCCATAATTCGAACACGAAGTTTTAGCATTTGACAGAATTTGGCGGGAATCTTAAAACCTTGACAGGCAGCCGCAGCCTTTTACGAGTTATTTAGACACACTCAAGGGCTACTCTGGGGGCGGAATTCGTATTGTCAATGGCTGCCATGGTCCGTTGGTCGATCAGTAGAAGCAAGTCGTTAAATTCCTATAAACCGTCGTTCCAACGAAGAAAATTCGTACACAACATTCTGTATTTGGTTGTATACATTCGAGCCCTTGAAACTCCCTATGCAGCCGCACTTTAAGGTTGCTCTCTTTATGAGCTGATTCAAAGCGCTGGAGGGGTGGTGGGTTGCTTTACATTTCCATGCGACCAAACACTTCTCTTCATTGAATCCGCCATGGAATCCCCTGTTTCCCATAAAAACACCTGAGTAACTCTTCTCCAGCTACTACTCCACTTACTTCACTGATGATCTTTGATTTCATCTGCTACTGGCCACAAATGCTGAACCTAAAATGTGGTTTTTAAATTTCTGCCATGCAGAGTTCTCAGGGATGTACGTCTCGTTTTATCAATAAAAATTGTAACCTGCTTGAGCGAAAGAGCTATACAGGACAATTTTCAGAAAGTTCACGAGGCCGCCGCGATATTGACCCCAAAAACTGACACGCAGTCCGATGGACCGCATGCCACCAAACATAATTCGCACCTTTTTGGAAGAGGATTCAAACATTTTAGAAATTTGACTACATCGGACGTGGAAGATGAGCTGGCGTTCTGTAAAATGCGGAACCACTGCAAATACAAAATCCGCCGAGGGGAAATACGAAAATAAGTCACCACACTGGACCTTGCCAGGAAAGGCGAAAGTATAAATACATGGGGCGTCGACGCTGAAGTAAGCTAACCACACTCTCCATGAGGGATAAGAATGGGGAACCGAAGAATGACGTATAGAGGGATATGAGGCGTGTATTCTGTCCCAGTGACTTCGCCACACCCAGGCCATTGAAGCATATCTGTGAAAGGCCTCCGAGCATTTCGGTCTTCACAAATGGCGATATTCATCAACTCTAGCATAAGACAAACCTGTTCTGCGCGTGCTGGTCAGATGAGGCCAAACCAAGGTTCGTGATGGGAATGTCACTCACATTAACGAAGCATTCCTACCAAGTGCTTCGTCAGTCGCCCGACAAAGTAAGCTTCCCCCTGCTTGCGAGAAAGCAATCAACACACCAATCTACGAAAATGGTGACCTGCCCGGTGACCTACACCCCGCAGCTACAAGCTTACTGGACTCACCAGCGTACCGTGAATGTTCTGAAACGTTCTGAAGCAGGTCATCATATAACACGACCAACCCTCGAATCAACCCGGATTCCTCGAAAACCGTTCTTGCGTGACAAACATGTCCATATTTATTGACAACTTAACCCACGATAGGGAGTTTGGACTCATCAACCTCTCAGAAGCCTCCGATGGAGTCCCACAGGTCCAGATGCTCCACAAACTCGTGTCGTACGAGATTCATAAGGAAATCCCACGCTTGATTAGGAAGTTTCTAACAGACAACAAATTCCTGGTGAAAGCGGGCTCGACATACCCTTCTCCATCGACGGTCTCCATGGGAGTTCCTCATGGCTCTTTTTTCAGACCAAGTCTGTTTTCTCTTTGCTTCAGCAACCTTCCAGAGTTTCTTCCAAGTCCATGTTCCCTTCTAGCAGATAACCTCAAATCCTGGAGTTCAAATTACGGTGCCCTTAAATTGGGTGTAGGTGCTGCCGACCAGCATTCGTTGGACAGACACCTTCCGCCGAATGACGAAAAGTGCGTTTAAATGTCATTCAGATTGGACTCAGGGAACGCGTTTGTCATCTATGGTGAGAAACGGACCAAGACACACTAGGATGATGATGATGATGATTTGGGTGTTTGGCTCTGTTCAAACATGTCCTTCTCACGTCACCATAAAATCGGTTCAAAAATCATTTGCAGTTCTACGCATGGGCGTCTAAATACGATATTATGCATACGTCAAACAACTTCTTGAATATTCCAAACAAGCTGTCTACTCAGGGCAAAAGAAGGACGTAACCCTCATTGAGCGCGTCCAACGAGCTGCCACAACGTGGGTCACCGACCTTGAATCCATGGAATATGAAGCTCATCTCGTGTTTCTTGACCTGTTTTCTCCGGACTATCCTCACCTCAAAGGAGACCTACTACCTTTTGAACAAAATTTGGCCAACAAGTTTTTTCATTGTTGATCCAGCTGACAGATCAAAGCACTACTAAATGCAAATTCTTACGCCAGCAAATAACTGCCTTTTGCTGAGATCCTAGAAGCTGCGCTGCACCCGTGTTTTCTTTTTCAGACGAAAGGCAACCCTTGAAACACAAAAAAATTGACCTGGGAATATTTGGCAGAAGCCTTGATCCTATGTATTGATTCGTTACTCATTATCCACTATGGCCACATAATTCCTATTTTATTGCCTGCCAGTGGCACAGCAAAGTCCGCGTGAACTCGTAGTAGAGTAGTCATTGCTAACTGTTATAGGAAAGACTATTCCATCGTTGCACGTTCTGCCAGACAAAGCCAGAGAATACGTCTCATCTTGTGGTACAGCACACGCGGTATCGATTGAATGGCAAGATTTTATCTTCACCGCTCTACTGACTCCTTGATAATGTCATGGCAAAAATCAGTGGGCTTATGAGAGAAAACTGCGGAGGATACAATGGACAATGTTTTGAAGTTCTGGCACAAATTCAACGGTTTGGTTCGGCCTTGTTGGCACATGTGGCACGTTTGGTCTGGAAATAGCATAGATAAAGTAAACTGAGAGCAAGACATCACAGTGGGCATGGCTCCGTCATCGCGACGTCATACTTGGATCTGTGGATAGCCCCGTACGTGAATATCCTGGATGAGTCAACTGGGGTTGTCATGATAGTTAGGATTTGCCAAGAAACCGTGACAACTTAAGACCAAAATGGATCAAGGATATTCTTGGGTCCATTGAGGTAGTAGCGAGTAGCGTCTTCTCGTTTATAAAGTGTGATCTATTACGGAAGTTGTGGAGTCGTTTTGAAGCATTTGCTTCTTTTTGAGTTTTACTTCCGTGTCCAATATTCAGTAACTGTCCAGTTGGCATTTTTAATAAATAACTCCGCAGCAAATGCTTTCTTCCTTTCGTTTGATGCCGTTGCCAGGATAAGGATGAAGATCCCGTGGCCACAACCCCTTGAAGATGGAGATGTTGTAACCTCCCTGGAGGACTGCGAGGAAGTTTCGGAGGCCGCTGCACTGGAGACCGACCGGATTAAGTTAGCGGTACTGAAGACCCTCCTCATGGGCCGAGCGTAGGCGGCCCTGGATTGGGCCAGAAGTGGCCCTAAGATAGGCTGGGCCGCCGCGAAGGAAACAATTGCAGCGGAGTTTGACTCACCAGCCGACTGCCGTGAGGCTATGAGGCGGTTCAAGACGGCAGTATAGTACTTGCATCTGACTCGAACGTCTTCTTTGCCTGCCTGCAGTAGACGTTAAGTTGTGCCTTGCCGGGACTGGACGGAATGTCTAACGGTCAGTTGCTGTTTAACCAGTTCATCGGAGGAGTGCAGCCGGCAATTGGTGCCCAGTTGCGGTTGGTGGGAGCAACTGGCCAGATGAATGTAGAGCAGCCGGTGCAACTTGCCGGGAATTGCCCGAGGTAACACTGGCCACATTGCAGCCGCAGGACAACGGGAATGGTTCACCAGTGGACGAACTGCAGTCCAGAGTGGACCAACTCGTGGAACAGCTTGCAGCCACAAAGACTGAATTGGGGAAGCGCGCTTGAACAAGCTTGTGCTACAAGTGTGGCAGGCCTGGTCATTGGAAGGATCAATGTCTCCATGTCCGAACACCTGCACGTAATAAAAAATTATGTTACTTCTCTTTTCCCGGGTGGGTTACGACTAGCGGAGTGACACAGGCTACCATACAAGCCGTTGTCGAAATAGACGGGGAATGTAAGCTGTGTCTGATTAACATAGGAGCAGGGAGATCGGTGGGGCGGAGGGGAAACCAAGCTGAATGCAGACCCTGTGCACTAGATGTGAGAGCAGTGGGTGGATACCGACTAAAAATTGACGGAATGTCAATGCACTCGATATGCCTAGGCGACAGATCCGTGCAGCAGGAGATCCTCGTTAGCCCAGACATAGAGCAAACAATATTGGGAGCGGATTTTCTCAAGGGCACAGGTTCCGTGGTTGACATAAAGCAGGGAAAACTGGTGACAGGTTATGTCGCAATCAAACTTGAAGGTCACCAAGGCGCTGCCGTGAGTGAGCTGCATGTCCGAAAGCTTCGGTCCTGTAACGCACCGTCAGCACAGTCCATGGTCAAGGAATATTCCGAACCGTTCACGGGCGATGAGCACCCGTTCGGTTTCTGCCCGTGGGTTGAACATGAAGTTCCTCTGTCTTAAGAACGCTTTCGAACCCACGTCCCCCATCCCATGCCGCTTCATCTACGGAAGGAGATCCATAAATAGATTCAAGGGAGGTTGAAAAATGGTATAACCAAGGAAGCCAATGATGGGTAAAACTCCCCGATTTTGCTTGTAAGGAAGGCCAAAGGATAATACAAGCTTTGCGTGGAGTTCCAACGAATGAATGAACCGACCGTAAATCGGGTTGCAGTTGTACATCCGGTTGCGGAGATTTCTGATTCCCTCTAGCGTTCCCGATGTTTCGCCAACTTGGTTGAACAGAACTGGCGATCTACCGCTGCCCTCCAAGAAGACCGGCGTGGAGGATGAGGAGAACAGGTTATTCTTCACACGTGACATTTTACTTTTCGTTGAGAACAGCAGCGAGCCCCTTGCTGTCACCCACTTTAACAAAATTACTTGGGCTAATGAATACACATCATCATTAAGCTTGGATCATGTTGTAAATAGCAGATGGATGAATGAACGTTGCAAACTGATTAAGCTCATCATTTTCCGTATACTTCCTTATTTACCAAGAGACTTTCTGGAATTAGTTGATGTTCCATCAAGACCGCAGTCATTCATTAGCTGGCATTAGTTCCAAGTACCGTGTCTGCGGTAATATTAATTATTGTTATGTTGTGTATTGTTATATTATATATACATATTATACTACATACTATAATATATAATATATATTATCATACATTAGCATAATTATATGATAATCGTAATGATAATAACATGAATCCAATTACTATATCACTGATGTGAACAATTTATCCGCCATGACGGATGACCAGCTGGTGCCATACCTCCATGTGTGGCCTTCAGTTGCATTCAGAGAGTGACATTGGAGTGAAGCTATTGCAAAAGAGGATCTTTTTCAGATAAATCCCGCCAAAAATTAGCCCCTACCACCCAAAACAGACTACATAAAGGAGGGTATGAAATCTGTGTTTCAAGTTTCTATTGAAGCGAGTGAAAATGGGACGTCACTAAAAATTTGCATGAAAAGGTCCATTTTCGGTACCTTGGCTTCCAAACGACCTCACACTCGTTAGTTTCCGGCATATCCCACCGAAAATCCACTGCTGGGGAAGGACTCGCCCTGCGTGATTCCTACAGCGAGATATTAGCGTTTCATCGATCTCGACGTATGGACCTTGCCCGCCGATAACTGTTAGTCTGCAAAAGGAGCAAACTTCGCGAAGAAAGTTCTTACAGTCAACAGCAGTCGTGTAGCTAATAGATAAGCCCTTTGAGCAGAATTTGATTTTTTCCAAATTTTTGGACCAGCAGCAAATGAATAGAATCACTGTCCTAAACTCCATCCTAGACCGTTCCAGCCAAGTGCCATTTCAAAGATCGATTTGTTGCCGACACTGTCCGGTATTACACCTCTACCTGTCAGAAACAGCTGAATGTGTCATTTGGCGGCCATTGTTGCATAAACTTTGCTGACGAATCACTCCGTGGTTTTGCAAAAACGTATTGTCGTCTCCTGGTCATGAACGAGGGTTGAAAGCGTCAGAAGATTCATTTAAGGTTTTACACACAATGTTTTTGCACCAAATGAGCCTAGATGCGGATAAGGAGTTTTCACCAAAAATAGGTCAAGGTTGTGTGTGTACATGAGATTGGATCTGGCAAAAAAGTGGCGGGGCTTAACTTTTCCCACATGCACTTTATGCATTAGTGGCGGTATTTATCTGGAAAAGATCCGAAAAAGATAGAACAATCATCAGAGATAACGCTGCAGTTCAATACTCACGAGTCGCAGCACCTCCTGACACGGTCATGTTGGAGAGACCATTTTCCAACCCTGTCTATGGTATTGCGAAGACGACTTCGAAGCAACCTTCTGTGGCGTCGAATTCGAACAAAGCAAAGTCCCATCGGCATGCTAGTAATGAGGCGAATGACATTTTGTGCGATTGCATCCCCATAAAAAGCACAAGTCTTCAATGAGCAATCGACGTGAGCGCAAGGAATGCCAATGCCGGACGCGATAAGCTAGCCAAAGACGAGGCATAACTCGGGGGCCATGAAGCGGACGGAGCCAGCCAGAAACCCGCTTTAACGCAGTACTTGCCACAAATGACAAACAGGTCGATGCTCGTCGCAAGTATCAGAGCAAACATAAGCACAATTCGATTGCAGCTAGATAAGACTTCTGTTATTACGATTCTTTTCCAGCGTATCTGGAGGAAGATCGGAGCACTAAAATTGAGACCAACAATGAACACCTCCAGAAATGCCTCAGGAGGTAAGTTTCAATTGCTTGGTGAATTTGATCGGGATATGGGGATAGCGGAAATCCCAGGCGACCATCGGTTTCCTTCCAGAAGAGGAACCTAGTCTTCTTACAACCAAGTGCGGCGTCCAATGTGGCAAGAAACTTTTGAAGGGTGCTTAAACGACAACAAGTTTCCTGACGCCAGTGTCAAGTAAGATGACAAAGCAGACAGCGTTTTCCAGTCGCTGGAAACACAGTAACAATGATAGTATCAATAATAATCCGAACAAACACACTCATTTCTAGTTCAGTTTGATATTTCATGGGAGAGTCAACTGAATCTCTCGTTTATGGTACTCTTCCACTGAACGTTTCCAGTAGCCTTATGAGTGGTATCCTTTACGAAAATGTACCGCGATAACTGGAATATCTCACCAACTGAAAAACGGACGGCAATGTGCAGCACATTCAGTTGGAGGAAATCATAAACGAGAGATTCAACTGAACCTGCCAACTGTATCTGCCCAAATCAGCCTAATTTGAGTAAAACTAGAACAACTGGTACACAAATACCTGAGTCTTCAAATTCAGCGAGCTAATGCTGATCAGGCCGAGATAGTCAGTCTTGGTCATCCGAAGAAATTAGCAAAGTTGGCTAAGGCAAAGCACTGGTATTTCCGTGGTGCTCTAAAATGACGGACAGGCCTGTCTGTAACCAGGCATGTGTCCGAAAAATCCACCGCTTCATATGGCCATGATTGCAAACGAGAGAGCGGCTCCTTCTAGTTACCCACTTGAGCAGTGAAATCCGCTGTAGCCCAAATCTCTTCAGGCCTTTACAAACGACAGTTTTCCCGGTCGATCTCTCAAGTGTCAAGTTTTCTAAAAGTCTGAAACGACTATTACACTTACCTTGGCATAGTAGACTAGTTATAGGTTTTCTGAAAACTTCGCAGTAGTGTACCACATAGTATGTGAAAAGGATATACTCCAACCGGTTGAATATCGTTCCAACTGGAACATGAAGCGAGGTTTGTGCAGCAAGTTCAGTTAAAGGATAGCATGAACGAAAGATTAAATTGAATCATCCCTTAATACCACTGTAGCTTATGAGTGTACTTCATCAAAAGTCACAGTTTTCGGACTCATATAAAAGACATCACAGTGCCGGCCGGACTTGGGTTCGAGCGCGACTCTTCAATTGACTGTAGATTGATTGTTTCGCGATATGGTTATCAGCCAATCGGTTTGTGTGGCCTATTCAGCTGCTTGTCTGTCAGGGTGCATTCGATATGGCCTGCTGGAGAAGCTGTTATCGGGATTCGATCGAACCAAGGAATCCGAAGAATCTTGCACGGGTATTGTGAGTGAAGTCTTAAGCACTCCAGTGTATCATCAGTGCAACGTCCCACAATAACGCAACGCAACTTGGTGTCTGAGAACTTGTCTGAGAACGGATCATGACTACTTCAGACGTGCCCATGGGGGCCAATTCTGGTGCTCACCTCAGCGACTAGAGTAATGAAGACAGACGGAGGAGAGTACCTCCGAGATAGTGGGAAGTTCAAAGTACTGCTGCAACCAATAACTGGACGCAAGGTGTCATAATCGTGAAAATGGAACAGGTTGAAAAAAGATAAGTGGTTCGTAAGGATTCATTTTTAGACCAAAGCAGGGTGCCTTCAGAGTGGGTGCCGTAATGAGTTGTTGCAATTCAGTGCGAGTTAAGTAAAGGACGCTATAAGAACTTCGGCTCGTACGGCTTCATCTTGGCCGGGAAACGTTCCGAGGTGCGATGAAATTTCACATGACAGGGGATCAACACACCACAACTAGAATCCCGAGTCACTCTTCAAATAGCATTCGAATGAAAGTTGGATCAGTAAAGGTTTTAAAGCAACTCTGCTTAACGCCAAATCAAAGTGATGACTCAGAAGCCGCAGGTTCATACAAACGTAATCACTATGAGCACAAGAACTTTTGTCACTGAGGAGAATGTTTGTAGTTCAGGCAACGTAGTTAGCCGTTGGTTTGTTGGCTAAACTGCACAGTTCGATTACAATCAAATATAAGAACGACTTTTAACAGCACTAGTAACCGGTCGAACCGGCGCGGAAATATCGGATTAAAATTTTTTGATAGAATGATGCAGATATTTGGGATGGCTCTCTTATATGGACGAGCAGAAGAGGGAGAATACGAGAAACTAGTGTTTTATAAAGCTTCTTTCAGCTAGAAGCACCTTCATTCAAACGCCTTCCAAAACAGTATAACAAACCGGGTACTCCACAGCGAACGTATAAAACGATTTCTTCCGTGGAGCCCTTTTCTACACTGAGTCCGACAATTCGAAGCAGTTCTTCCATAATCAGACTCATATCGATTCGCGACTTAGTCTTCGAAATATATTCGCATAGCAACAACTGCCGCACATCTACTCCCCTTACAAGGATTCTCAACTACAGTCTCAGAGTGAGGACGTTAAATCGAATGGTCCAACCTAGAGCACCGATGGACTGTTCGCTTAGCTACATTAATGGATATTAGTTTGTCCTCCAAGCTTTGCAGCTGGGAAGACCTGCGGTTGGGTGACCCCAGTATCACTTGTTTCAGTTCAACAAGACAAATACATTAGTTGAATTTGGATAACATTCACGTACTTATCAAGGCAAAAGGACGCAGGAGTTTGTCAAGATATGTCACTCAACAAAAAAGGTCAACTACATCGTTACCGAACCAGTGTATCAGCCTCAACGAACAACAAATACCAGATGACTGGACTCTGAACAGCGTGGGAGACTGAATGACGAAGGACGTATCAAACATACAGCGAACAGATGTGCAAAACAAAGGTTGTCCAGTGTTGAATGAACACTACTTGTAAGGTTGCTGAAAAATTTTCGACAGCTTACGACCGGTTTTGCCCATTTTGGGGCTTACCAGGTAATCAGACTCCGAAGTTCCGCCAGCTTCATGTTTAATTCAACCCAGATTGTACAAGATCCACGAACTACACCCATTTGCGAACTAGCCTGGATGTTTAATCAAGCAAACTACTGGGAAAAAAGTCGTACAAGGAAACGGCCCAGTCGGAACAGAACAGCATTCAACAAACCACCCAATCGCTAGAAAATGAGAACATAATGCGATTTCGATTCCAAACCGATCCGTCAATGCACGTGGAAGCTACCCCTCAACTAACTGACCACGGTAGAGGCATCCTTTGGGAACTATATCAATGGAAACAGAAAAGGAAATACCCAATCAATTACGCGCCGACGATGTTTCCTTGATTGAAAACAAAGCGTCTGTAATCCAGTTTGCTGAGTTAGGTGAACAAACCAACAACCAGACAGCTCACCCGCATTGCCCATATTTAGCAACATTACCAGTTAGGCCGTGAGTTTTCTTGTGCTAGAGCCAACTGAGAAAATGAAGGCAACACATCACCGACTGACACCGAAGACATATTTCTTCCGTTATTCTGGACTGACCGAGCCACTATTTACAACAGTCCAATATGTTTGTGAGATTCTAAGGTTGAAGTCTGTTCTTCCTGATTTAATCGTGCATGCGCCTATGAAACGGACAGTCGAGGTATTAGAAGCTACTTGAAATTGCACATGATGAGTCACTGATAGGCGGCGTGTCATCAACATCATCATCACCGAAAGCAACACCCGATGAGAACACTGGTGCTTCACTGCCATACAAACGTCAATTTGTCTGAATAAAGCTTTATAATCGAAAAAAAGAAAGAAACGTAGGATAATGTGCGGATAGCCTACACTACCAACAACTAGTCAGACAATCCAGCGTATGATCGTACTCAAATCTAAATACTTCCGTGAGAACGGCTTGATATTTCTAAATGGTTCGTTATGTCTCAAGAAAGATGCCAGATACAGAACAACTAACACAGGGTCACCAAAGCGACAGGCTTCCCATTACTTCACCGTTTGCAATCAATCGGCCTCCGTCTTTCTATCCGTAAGGCTCACTTTCTAGTTCCAAATTATAAAAGAATTACGATTTCCGACAGGCTGTAAACAAATTATCTGGAAACTTAGTCAATGGGATTCATTACTTCGAAAAATAACAAGAAACAAGTGTCATTTGATTCCATCACAAACGTTTCCTCACTTGACTATATTTCTGTCGAACAACCTCAAAGGAGAATAATGTATGGCAAAGTTAACCCGGAAAGATGTTATTCAACATCAGTTTGCAAAAACTGGTGGCGCAGAATAGGTCAGAGTAATCGTCAATGCCCATAGTAGGAGGAAATGAAAAAACAAATTGGATGTGCAACAAACCTTAGTATTGTTTAGCTACAGCTGCCAGAAAAGTGATAACCATAAATCACAACACAAGAAAACGGTGTCTACAATACCTACCGCCATCGCTAACGCCACGACGGAGAAGGGAATAAATTGCACAGAGTCTCAAAAACAGTGCCCTACTTAGGTCTGCGGCGTAATCATGTGTTAGTTTGTAAATATAATTGGTCGCGCAAACACACGCCTTGTCTGCCTGTATCGAGTTGAAAACGAAGCGTTAGTAGGAAAATGCAAGAAAAACCCCAAACATAATAAGGAACCAGTTCGCTTATATAAAAGTTTAGGTTTGACTGAGAGTTTCCAGTGTGGTTGACAGAATGATTTTGCAATTCGGCAAACAGGTAGGTGTATGTAAACCGAAAAACGGAGAAAGAGAAAACTATCGTCTGCACCGAAAGACAAGAGAAGCGTCATCAATACTGGGTGGGACAGAGCATCACAGCGTGCAGTTCCCTCACTCTAGAGTCCCAGGGCGAGGAATATACTTGGAGTTATAAACAAAGAGCGAACTTGTTTCACATTCGTGCAGAGCACATGCTGCTGTTGTTACGTTGACTGCAGACCTCACGCATCAATGGACTGAGGCTGTCCAGACTGAGAAGTTTGGCGAACTCCGTCATTCGAATCTCCAAGGTCCGTAGGTCAATGAATGCAATAAGAAGACGTGCATAAAGCTCGGTTGCCGAGCGAAGGTGTTTGGGACCGGCGCGCCATCGTAAGTACGCCCAGAGGAATCGTAAATAAGCTTCCCGCGCCGCACTCACAGAAGCGCGCAAATCTTCAGATATGAAGGAATCATCCGTGAAAAGCTTGATGGCCAAAACGCAAACGCGAAGAATATCATCCGTTCCAATCAGCTGGTCGAGATGATCGAAAGCAGCCAAGGTATTTGCCTTGTACAGTTCGAATTCCTCGCGCAGCTCGGATGTGTGCTTTTGCTCCGGTGCACAAGGCGTGGATGGGTTGTGTAGCGGACTAAGTGGGTCAGCTTTAACTGCGCGGGTCTCAGAGAGATCTTCGCTTGCATCTGGCGCTACTACCTCGTCCAGCATCGAGACGGTAACAGTGGTCACTTGTCCGTTGCGTTGTAAAATAGGATAATTCAGCTTTCGGATACCACTCTCGAAGAAGAAGGACGAATACAACACGATGAGACCGTATATGTTGGCCTGAAACATAGCAAAAGTCGGGAAACATAATCAATCCTCAGTACAAAATGCTTCCGGACTGGATATAGTTAGATGTAATGGCCTCCAAACAACTGCGATGCAGGATAGTCTACTGAAGATCACAAACATCTCAAACAGGCTTCGCAGTCTGTCTAGCCCATACAGATCGCCTTTTTCACTGTTTATCATAGGTGACAATTTCAAGAAAACAGTAATGGATACTGATGCTTAACGGCCACAAAACCACTGAGGGAAGCCATTTGTCAAGAGCAGACCAACAGGCCTGGGCTGTTATGAACATTATTGAGATATAAGAAACTGGGTGTGAAATCGGACTAAGACAATATCCAGGCAGAACTCCGTCCCAATATAGTGTTAGACATTACGATTAATAGGACTCGGCAAATTGTTAAGACATATTAATGGCCACCAAAGGCGGTGTACATTTCGCATATTTTACCTCCACATTCGGAGAAATTCATGTAGGTAGCGAACCGAAAGCTACCGGCCACAACAGCAGAAGTAAACATGCACGTGGGATGATCCATAGCCAGTTTCATCTGGTAGACAGCTCACACTGTAGGATGGCAATGAAAGCCAATAAAAGTCTTATGCGATCCGTCAAACTCAGTCCTTTGATTTGGTTGCCGGTTTTCAAACAGTTAGAAGGACGCCCCCTGAATGAAAGAATTCACCGAAGAAGAACTTTTGTCATTCACAGCCCGATCTGGTGTGCTATTTCAACAACGGCTCGTCCTTCCCTGTAACTTTACTCATGAATAATGGTAAAACATTTCCACCCACACGTCATATTCATACATGCACACTTGGACAGTCAATTCAGTTTTCAACTAAAGCTTGCGGTGAAACAGTGATCGGAAGTTTGTAAAATTTAGAGCGACTGAAAAAGGAAATGAGTGGGTGGTACTTGATTGTCCCAGTTGAAGAGACCTGCTGAGTTTGGATCAAGCGCTTTGACTGCAACACCTTCAATCCTGTAGATGACTTCATCTTGATATCGAAATACTATACCCATTCTTATCAATCTTCGTCTCTAAAAAATCATTCAGCTGTAGCAACCTTTCGGTGCCCAACTGCCATGCCACCCAAAAGAAGCAGGAAGGGAAGTGGACACGATGACTGGGATACCACCAGGTTGCCCAGGCGAAGACAGGATCATTCGAGGTTGGGTCCGAACTACGGACCTTCCAGCCCGTAAGCTGGCACCTTAACAACTGAGCTAAATTGTTGTATGCTCACGAGATATGGTCCCTAGTTTTTCGACCACCGATGACTCAGAACCGTTACTGGTGTCTCCCAACGGATTCGTAATGAAATAAGTAGAGAACGGGTATTTTGTTGTGTGGTCGCAGAAACACCGAGTACGATCAACTATGGTGGCTCGGTCATGTGTTAGGTCTGCCGGAACACGTCTACCGGGACGAGTGCAGGCCTCCGTGTCCCAATCAGAATGGTGCACAACGTACGACCTGACGGAAAGGTGTGAAGAATATCACGACGAGTATAGGCGTTTTTGGTGCGGTGCACCTTCCACGTGACACCCACCTGCGCTGAGCTGGAGACATTGCAAGAAATTGCGGCTAACCGAAGTCAGTGGCGTTCGTGCTGTCAGTTTCTCCACGGGTTGTCTGGTTGAGAGATTGGAGGTGTAGAGACCTCAGAATGCTTGAGATAAGTTAGCATCAGGTCCATCCCTCATCCACTCTTTCCTCATCTTTTCACTCTAAGGCTTTAAATAAAATCAGGTAAATCTTGTGGTTGTACGGCAGTGAAGCATCCGTGTTAACATTGATTATGCTGTCTCTGTAGATTGACCAAATTGGCTGTGGAGTGGTACTTATAAAGGTATATCCTCTAGCCGCGGCATACCTTTGATCTCATACAAACCAAGGAAAGTATCAGAGCTGGGACACGTTCAGACGGTCGAAGAGCAGAGGAAATTCTAGTGATCGACTCCACACCGGCCGGACGCCAGTCTATATTTCAATGACATGCCTTCAAAGTGATGAGCACACATCATGGTATTTTTACAACCAATATTTCCACCCTGTTCGCATAGCTTTTGGTACTCATCTTTGTCAGTAGGACTAAAGGTTGAAATACCGGGAGATCATCCTGACCTGAAAAGGGCGAAATGTCAGCAGAGAACAAACCACGGATGCCTTGAACAGGAGTTTGAACCTTCAACTCTGTTTTAGCTCTGGACCTCCAAAACCTGCTCACATAATTAAACGCACAAAATGGAGAACCGCCACAGTGACCAGACTAATAATTTCTTATCGAAGTGATAGAGAAATAAATTAAAAACCGTTAATAAATTACTTCCTGGAATAAATTGTGTGAATCAGTAGCTCTTGAGACAGAAGGCTATGTGCAATCAGCCACTAAACGAACGACCGTAATGTGTCTACTGAAAACGCTACAGTACGCCAGTAGTGGGTGTTATACATTTTCTACAGGAAACCTTGAACATCTTGGAGAGGCATTCGTATACGACGGAGGTACAGTAGGGGGCCTACCTCTCGTAAGTGCCGTTTACAACTGTACGGCAGTAGTAGAGGGTGTGGTCAGGCGCAGAGAGTACTACACACCCACACACGAGACAGTCATCTGTTGTCGGTGGAGTAATACGATTATGCACCAGAGACCTACCCGCAAAAGGCTCAGCTGTGCCGGTTTTCCGATTTCCGCGAAGTACGGCAAAAGTTTGACAACGCGAATGATGCGTCGGATGCACGCATCCATTCGATTGTATTCTTGTTCCAAAGTCACTGCTACGCCTGTCTCCAAGTGACCATCAGGAGTGAAAGGTTCACGTATTTGCTGCACACAGTCTTGTAGGCAACTGAGTACCTGATGATTCAACTCAAATTCAGGTTCAGTGGACAAGCTATTCTCTTTAGAGTATGTGTTTCTCAGACGTCGTCCTAAGCGCCGGAGTTTTGTGCGCCGTAGATGTGACCGTCGGTAAGGTGTGAAAGTTGATGGAACCTATAGAATGGAAAATACAAGGGGTACAAGGATTAGTTCAGCGAAAGGTTAAAGCACCGTGCCAGTGAAATGGATCAAAGTTTCACACAGCTGAACGAGAGAGATTTGTAAACGGTTCCTGAGTGATTGGAGGTTAGGTATTCATTAAAAGCTGTTTTCTCATATCATTTTGGACAAACACTTTTCACAGATCAGTACCAGTGGGGCCAGCTGAACTCAACCGCACTTGCTACACAATGTTCAATCACTGTGTAGACCTTGAACTGTTTACGAAGGACGCGACAGACAGTTATGGCTGTCAAACACAAACAATACAAAACAATGCAAAACAATACGCATTGCAATGAGCAATGCAAGGAAATGTCCGAAGCATCAGCGTACGAAAAACATGAAATAAACTTCACCAATGGAAGTGAAGGAAAGTGTGGGTATGAAATGCTTTCAATTTGTTCAGCATTATCAAACTGGTATTGCGGATCACAGTCTGTGTGAAAACGCACTCAATATCGAAAACTTCTTTAAAGAAAAGTGTAGCAGAAAAGCTTCGGAGTGACTGAAAAAACTCTTGTTGCTGTCGCTAGTGATGCTAATGAAGTTAGGTATGTAGCCAAACAAGACATCCGCAAATTAGGCCTTAAACAATCGTCAGCAGTAGAGAAGCAGACGCTGCTTTTGAGTGTCAGATCTTGATCACCATGCTGTAAGCGTATGGAACTACTTTGTATGTTACGACTCACCAGCTACTCGTGTGGCCTTGAGGCAGTTTGCCCTGTTCGATCACCCTTTTGTCCAAGCATGCAATACATATCTCTATAATTCGGCTACAGTCTGTCATCCATTGGCTTTTGTTCCCTCATTATTTCAGGGGTCGAAACGAATAGCATATCTGTCGTTCATTCTTATTACAAGTAGCTACACGCTGCAGCCACCCGATCAATGTAGGTGCACGAATAGACTGCCACTGAACATGTACCCTGAAGTTTCTCGGAGCCCCATACAGGGACAGAGTCTATGGGCGGATCTTGTGTTGATTAACGCATTTATATTTGATAAGTAAGTGTGATTTGGCCAACAATAGGCCGCTATGTCATCGTAATCAACCGCCGCATACAACAGCTCATCTCATGAACCAAACCGTATTGCATGAGCAGAAAAGCAGTGTGACTGTCCACTTCAATTTCAAAGGCACAAGGACTAACAAGTTGCCCTGACTTGTTAAACGCTCCTGACGAACATAAGGCGCTTACGCTTTATGTAGATTAGTGGGTAACCGTCTCTTCACCTGGTCAAGTATCAGCATACCAGTATGTTTTGTCTACACACAAGACCAGCCACATTCCTTTAAGAATCACAATCAGACAGCAAAACTGAAGCCAGGATAAGAGAACATTTGTCACACACGTGCACAACTTAATTCAATATGCCACAACAATGCTAGATGACATGCTACAAAATCTCACAAGATCTGTTGGTCAGCGGAACGGCATTCAAGAAGCAACAGTCAGGAGCCAAAAGTAACAGAACAGCCAACTGACTGCTAAAAGATGCTATGCCCTCATTTACAGCTTAGCAGGCATGGACGAGTGCGGCGACCACTGACACTGTAACAGTAGCTGTAGCACCCTTCCGGTGCCTAGTTACCATGTCGCCTGAAGGAAACGCGAGGGATGGGATACTGTCAGGGTAAGTCGAGAGGCAGAGGTCGGATTCGAACCACGGACCTTCCGGTCAGTAAATTCGCGCTCTGACCACTTGGGCTATCTCGCCCCCGACTACTGAAACACACCACATAGACAAGAACGCCAGCGTCCGGAAATACTGGCAACAAAACCACAGTTGAAATTCAAAAAACAGTGAAACCGAAGATGGGAAAAATACAATGACTCAGATGAAAAGCAGCAAAATAGTGAATACATAGCATAAACATTGGTTTAGATATCTGAAAATTTTTGGGAAATTGGTGAACATCTGTAAGACAACTAACCAAACATGTGATTTTCATTCCCAATAGAAATGAATGAAAGGCGAGATACGAAGCGGGCATCTACCAGTTATCATCATTATCACATTAGTTGTAACCACTCTTGAATGGTGGATTGATACGGCAGATCAACTGCGTGGGATTCTTCGTTGAACAGATTGTGTCAATACCGATTAGAAATGACAGCCACCCAACAAGAATTTATTCAACAAAATATGGCTTTATGGCAGTAAAGAAGTGATGCACTAGCGATTGTTACTACCAGAACAGTGGTACTTAATCTATTTCAAACCAGGCACCCTTTTCAGGATGATGTGAGAATTTACTTGCTTTTTGAGATTTGGCAGTCCAAAAAGGTCTTCGGACTATGCGAAGCGCACTCGTAGGTATTAGAAAGCCACAACTTTTCTTTATTTTAGATATTCATTAAAGAGGGCATCGGACTGTCCTGAAAACTCTACAGCCTTTTCCAATACAAGAAGATTTCCGTTCACGTGACAGTTTCTTAGCTAATTTCGGAAGTAGCGTGGGATTCCACGAAGATGCACGTCACTCCCAGCCTTCAAGTAATTTCATTCTTCGCTTATCAGCTCCATACAGGTTGTACTGTACCGAACATGTCATCCATGACGAGAAAAAGGTTATTCGTGGACGGTGACAGAGTAGTAATACAGATTGCTATGTGAATAAAATAAATAGTTGGCATTCCAGAAGTCCGTGCCTATAGAATTTGGGACCTCCCTTTCTTCCTGAAGCTTCGGAATTCTCCTTGGCTGTAAAGCTCCTCCAAACAAGAAACAATTGACTAGAGTTTCAGGCTAATCAAGAGAAAACGTTTCCCTTTGTCGAAATTGTCTAAGGTCCATCGATGGTTGCTCCTCGTAGAGGATTATTTATTTATTTCTGCGTTAAAATTAGGCCTCGCCCAAATACAGTCATGGAAGTACCTAGATGGATATCCTCTTGGAATTCCCCATTAACCCATAAACTTCGTTCGTCGTTGACTAACACCGAGTTCCTCATTCCCTGAAATTAAAACGAATTTCGGACTAAGGGGTTTCATATGAAAACAAAGCGCCAGGTGCTCACAGAACTCCGTTTCAGTCACTCTTCGCTTTGAAAATCCCGCAACATCTAGAAACATCCGCACTCTATCTGAGTATGTAACCTAAACGGTGATTGTGGGACGAACTTACTGCAGCGTCCACTCTATTTCAAACCAGGCACCCTTTTCAGGATGATGTGAGAATTTACTTGCTTTTTGAGATTTGGCAGTCCAAAAAGGTCTTCGGACTATGCGAAGCGCACTCGTAGGTATTAGAAAGCCACAACTTTTCTTTATTTTAGATATTCATTAAAGAGGGCATCGGACTGTCCTGAAAACTCTACAGCCTTTTCCAATACAAGAAGATTCCCGTTCACGTGACAGTTTCTTAGCTAATTTCGGAAGTAGCGTGGGATTCCACGAAGATGCACGTCACTCCCAGCCTTCAAGTAATTTCATTCTTCGCTTATCAGCTCCATACAGGTTGTACTGTACCGAACATGTCATCCATGACGAGAAAAAGGTTATTCGTGGACGGTGACAGAGTAGTAATACAGATTGCTATGTGAATAAAATAAATAGTTGGCATTCCAGAAGTCCGTGCCTATAGAATTTGGGACCTCCCTTTCTTCCTGAAGCTTCGGAATTCTCCTTGGCTGTAAAGCTCCTCCAAACAAGAAACAATTGACTAGAGTTTCAGGCTAATCAAGAGAAAACGTTTCCCTTTGTCGAAATTGTCTAAGGTCCATCGATGGTTGCTCCTCGTAGAGGATTATTTATTTATTTCTGCGTTAAAATTAGGCCTCGCCCAAATACAGTCATGGAAGCACCTAGATGGATATCCTCTTGGAATTCCCCATTAACCCATAAACTTCGTTCGTCGTTGACTAACACCGAGTTCCTCATTCCCTGAAATTAAAACGAATTTCGGACTAAGGGGTTTCATATGAAAACAAAGCGCCAGGTGCTCACAGAACTCCGTTTCAGTCACTCTTCGCTTTGAAAATCCCGCAACATCTAGAAACATCCGCACTCTATCTGAGTATGTAACCTAAACGGTGATTGTGGGACGAACTTACTGACCGCAGCGTCCACGGTTCGAACCACGCTCAGACATCTCGATTGCTCCCTTCTAGGCTTGAGCAACCTCACAGTATCTTGGAGCTAGTGCTTCATCTGGGTGACATTTCAGCTAGGCACCAAAAGGGCATTACAGCTGGACAGTTATTATTATTATCATAAACACAAACGGCTATGTGGTAGCAGCTCGGCTGCGTTTTCTGCCGGTCGATCAGGTGGTCGTTGGTCTGATCACTGAGCTTGGCACTAAGCTTAAAAGAGTTTCGCTACCAATCGATAAGACATTATCAGTGTGACACGAGCAATACGAAATGAGAAAGTTTTGCTAAAATGCTTGATACGGATATTTCATTTGTTCGAAAATTTGGGAAATTACAGTTATACCTACTAACAAGTTAGTTTGGAGCGTATCTGCCGTACATACCGGTGAAGACAACCTGAGCATCAAGGAACGAAGGGTGTTTGAAACAAACTGACTGGTTGGCGTTAATTGCTCATAAACAGCCGCTAGCTACACCAACTGGATGGGTCATCATCCACCACAAGTTTTATGGACATGTAGGCAATTAAAAATTTGAGTTCAGTTAGATCGTTGTGTGACGCTGTGGATATAACGTACAGACAAAGCACCAAGTTTCGCGACAACTTATTCCTGTCCATTTCAAGTGTAAGTCCATGTGGGTAGTCGCAAGCACACATACCTTTAAGGACTCAGATAAGGTCATCGCACGATGATACACACCATTTATTCCATTCCCACACACACAGACAAATTCGACACAGCTAAAAAGCACACATAAACTGAGGTCAAGGACGACAGCCCTCGCGATTACCTCGCAGACAGTATATCCAACGCTGTGTGTATTGTGTGCGTCCATCGTTACGATGACACATCCAAAGATAGACGGGTCGGCTACTGTTTGCAGAAAGAAGTAGCAAGTTAACCGAAGTAAACGAACAGAAGATGCATACATGACCTTAGAGACACAGATTTTCTGAATCGACATCTGCTGTTATTTGTATAGTGTTGTGCTGGTGTAAATATACTTCGCGTTGTTGTAAGCATTTGACTAAAAAGCACAAGTTAAGGTTTAAGGATTGCCTTCAATGAGTTCAATCTAATGCGAAATAAACTTGTAGATCTATTATACGTAGAAATAATTGACAGATTCAAAACTCACAGGGCGCAATGACTGTCTGCTCATCGAATTGGACGTCCGGCCAGCATGTGTACGATTTGTGTTGTATCCCATGGGAATAGATGGATCCAGAGTGTCAGCATTGATGTGGGATGAGGGGACTGTGGGGGTCGTAATAGCTGAATCGACTAGGCGCGAACCGGAGTAGGACGGAACGAAATGGGAGGCCGCTGTCCGGTGGGCAACATTGTTTCCGTGGGAGAGTGAGGACACCTGCAGGTGATGGGGTCCGGTCGGACGGTAGGTCTGTATGGTGGCAGTTCCACTACCGCCTGAAGAGGGAGTTGTGATCACATGCTGAGGAGAGCAACTGCCCCCTTGGGATGACGTGTGTTTCCGCCTTCGTGGTTTGGCACGTTGCTCGAGTTTCTCCGGGGCTATAATGGCAACCAAAGAGCAAAGAGAGTACTATTCGTGCAAACCACGACAGAATTTGCAGTACGAAAGCCAGAATCATAGAAATAGAAGGGATAGCAGAAACATGAAGCAAACGCAGTGATCGTCGGCCTGTAAAAGAGACAGTACTTACCAAAAGAACCTCATTAAAATTTACAGCCGTACGAATGCATTCGGAAAAGCGTGGAGCCAGATTCCGGATGATTACAAAAAACTGGTGACGAAAGGCTCCAAAATGTGAAATGACGATTTACTAAACGCATGAAGTCACCGTGCGGTTTTGAAACCACAAACAGTGCATACTATAAATCTATCTCTCGAGCTGAGTGTTACTGAACGACCTATGCACTAAAAGTTGACGAAATCAGTAGTGGAAGAGAAATATCGGTTAAGTAAGCTTATCCATCAGGTAGGGAAGAGACCAGATCGACAACCGCTGCCTCGGAGTCAGGCCTTTAAGGCAAAAGCTTTGACTGAGATCCCTGATCATCCTCCAGCGTAGATATGGGAGCAATGGCGGCATCTTACCCCAAATACAACCATCAGTTTCACCACATGCTGCATCGACTTCAAGTGGTGGCAAAGGCTGGGTCGCCCTGATCGCTCCACACAGTTTGAGGGAGCTCAGTGCCAGCTTACAGACTGGAAGGTCCGTGGTTCGAACCCAAACTCAGCGCCTCGAATGATCCTGCCTAGGCTTGGGCAAATTGGTACTATCCCAGCCCTCGTGCCTGCTTCCGTTGGCACCGAAAGGGCGCTACAGCTGAACGATTTTTATGCAGATCCCGGATGTAGACACATCAGTCAGGCAGCTATGGAATTCACACAGCGCACGCCATTGCTCATATTTACCGCCATATGTTTGCAATTCTGACCTCGTTCAAAAAAATTCAAGAGGTCAGTGGGTGGAAACGCAGGAGCCTTCCAGCAAAATAGCAAAACAGGAAGCGAAAGATTTTCGTGAGTCAGTCGAAGACAATATTAGAAACCGAATAAAGACCAGCGCCTGCATTGTTCGATGAATTACCTTCAACAACCGGTTAATTGGTCATATGCTCCTTGCCTATGTCTTTAACTCGACCTGCTCATTTTGAGCCATGTTCTGTGAGTTTGAATCCCTCAGTTAATGAAGTACTGATAGACATTTCTGCCTGGAGGTACCAGAAGGCTGTTGGGTCAGACAAGAGTCCTCCAGTGTTGTTCAAAGATGGGAGAAACTATGTGTTCCGCTTTAACTGGGTTGTTCATACGTGTTTGGGAATTACAATCAATCTTTGGTCAAAAAACGCCCACTAACCGACTGTTTCAAACATAAGTATATAAACCTCACGCCTGTCGTAACATAGCTGCTGGCTTCCCCAGTACTGCGACGCCCACCTTCGTATGTGAGAAGCAAGTCCGAGAGCACCAAGCAGGTAGATACCGCACGCACCATCGAACAATCGCAGTTTTCCTCGACTTCAAAGAAGTCTTCGAATCCATAGACAGACTGGCTCTCTTAATTATTTCTGGTCACAGAACAGTACACCGGGGAGTTCGTAGACATGCTTAATACCCCGTATTTCCATAACACTGATCGCGTTAGAGTGTACAATCAACTGTCCTCACTCCTTTTTCGTGCTATTTTGTCATGGATGTTATCATAGTATGTACACTCCAAAGGAACCATAAATCTAGGTACCGAAATGGATTTGGATTATGCGGATGATAGAACTTTGTTGCTTGAGGATTATCAGTCCACGGAAAGTACGCCGAACGGGATACCAGAGGTGGTCCCATCTTTTGGTATGCGTTTTGCACCTTCGAAGCACAAAACCTTAATTGAAGATTTTTGGTCCCGCTGTGCTTCTGCGAAAACGAAAAACTACAGTTTATTGATGGGTAAACGCATCATGGAGGCTGCATCAGCCGTTATTGTTTTATAACAGATGAGATCAATGAACGGATGACCAAGGCGCGAGTAAGTTTTGCCATTGGTGAAATGAACTTCGCTGAAGCTGAGGGATCTTGTATACAAGGCGACTGTAAGAACAGCCTTACTCCATGGTAGCGAGACTCAGTCCCTTCGATCCGGGGACCTTGAACGTCTTCGAACTTTTGATCCCAGTGTCTCTATAGTATAGCGACAGTTGTCTGGCTACAGCGAGTACACATCGAAGTAGTGTGTGCGCAGGTAAGTGGTAACCAATCCGAACCGTTAGTGCAGTAAGGTAAACTTATCAGGTTTAGATGGTCGGAGCACTTGGTACGTAGACATAATCACGGTCTACACAAGAAAGCGTTGTTTCCTGTTCCATGCGAGTGTTGGAGAAATGCCTGTCAGGAACAGGTCACAGCACGGCAACATGGAATAAAAAAGGCAACAGTTAAAATTGACGTTGAGTAATCTTCGCAACTTCCTGGCTTGGGTCCATTTTATCATGCTTGAACGTGGTTGGAGACCCTACATGACACGGCGAGCAAATAATCCCAGTTAGACTGCCTAACTAAAGTCTGTCTGTCGTTAAGTGCTGCGTTTATGTCGGATAACGGTTCGCAAAAGATGCTGCACCAATCAGGTTGATGGCACCTTGATTCGAAATGATGCATAGATGCGTTTACTGAAGGTGTAGACGCTCAGAACCAGTTTGTGCCGACCTTTGAGGATGAATCCACATAATGACACTCGATATCCACAAGGTGGCATTGATGCTTGTCGTACTTAACTGATGTAGAGTTAAAAGACTCGGACTTTGGTATTCATGGTTCAGTCATTTCGAAAACCTGGAAAACCTAGGACTCTTGGAGAATAAAGCATGCCATAAAGAGCTAGGAGAAAGACATGACAACAACCGTTCTACGAGTTTTAAATCGACAGGAGATCATTTACTTTTTACCTTGGTGAATAGTTAGAATAGTTTTCTAATGCTGCCAACAGGTTGCTAATAGCTGGCACAAAAACTCGCTTTCGTCTGTTCCAGGACGAGTGCAAGAAGAGAAACCAGTGAACTGCGGAGTTACTGACCACTGTTAGTTCACATTTACACTGCCGTTTATTGGCCACGAAAAATGACGGTCGGGTGTTTGGCAATCAATCATTTTCATCTCGAGACATGGAAACGAAAACAACTAACAATCGATGAGTGTGCCAGCACTATCGGTACAACCGCGCCCACAAAAGATTGGGAAAACAATCAACAATAAAAACGCTAGTGATTTCAGACAAACTTGAAGAAAGTTCACAGGAAAAACAAATCAAGTTTTCGAAGCTGGGTATATATATA
>NW_008751658.1:3298224-3312078 GCF_000715545.1 Opisthorchis viverrini | reverse complement strand
ATATATAACCATCAATATCTATGACGTTGCCGGTTTTACACGCATTAGTTAACACACTGAAGGGATTTGTAGCTGTGTCCAAATCACACTGAAGGTTTGTCTGGGTCACAGCCTATTGGCAGAAACAGATGGATGATAGGTTATATTATGCAGCTTTGCCGACCCACCTAGGAAAGAGAATACACACAACACCACTGGCAAGACCATCCGCTAAAACTTATGACGGATAACTTATAGTGGGACCACTAGGCAAGTGAACTTAAAGTATATGCCTTTGATGACATGGCAGCCTGCACCCAATATGTGCCGAAGACACGCTCACAGGATGAGATTCATCTGCATAGTGGTGGTTACGGGGAATTACATCCAGCGATGCTGTAGAACGGCTTCTGAACGTTCCGACATGGATGCTTGAGAAATCCGTCACATAATCCCAGAATGCCGTCAGACAAGCTGCTTCCAGGAGTCTCTACCGAGGAATTCCTGCTCACTGCCTTCTCGTAGCGATGTTTCCACAAAGTGAAGGATGAATGTGGGTGTCCGGCGCTTCACTCGGTTTGAGAGATCATTGGTTGTCCTCCTAAGGGAGAGAGCTAGACGCTGACTTAAAACCATTCACAACTGACGTACAAAGCGAACGTGAATATCGTTTCTGTATAAATAATCGCACTACAGTGATTCCAACTAGGACTGATGCTACTGACCAGCAAGTGTGGTTAAAATATCACTCGGTATGCAGAACGACTGGTACCCATCCAAAGGGTGTATGAACCATATCCATAGTTAGTGTTACCGTGAAAGTTGTGAATACTATGATCGAAGGTTGCGGGTAGGACTCCAAAATAAACCACCTTCGTCGAATTGGACAAATGGGAAGTAAGCTGTCAGCAGAACTTCATTAATCATAGCTATCGATGCAAATTCGATGCTCACCCATTGCATTTAGGCTTATTTACTGGGCACTAGTCATTTCATGCGTTATTCCCCTGGATTTTCAAAACATTTCTAACCTAGACCTTCCCTCATAAGCACAGTTCTATTCCAATACTAACCTTAATCGTCAGAAATACAGTAAGGAAAGCAGAAATTCCGTGTAAATAGGAATTCCTAGCTTCGTCGCAACTGAGGCCCAACCAAATGGTAAACCAATACTCAACCTCAATATGTTTCAAGGTCACATGTTACGAATTCGGGCGTTAAGGGGGTCAGGTCAGAAAGCCGAACCGGTCGGAACACGGGATTTCCTAAAGATCTACTTGTGTCTATCCCAAATGAGTCTTCAAGATTCCAATGTAGATGTTTCACTGGTCACCATCTGAGAATCACAGCTCCAGCTATTACTTTCCGGAAGTTCCGAAGTGATGATAACCGGGTAAAGTTGCGTCGGCATTGAACCCAGTCTTGTTTCTAAATCTGTCCTTGTAAACGGAATCCCAGCTAAGTCTCGACTTTACACCGGAAGACTAAGATAATCAAAACAAATAGAACGAATCCAGAACTAGTGTCTGCTCATTGATACTGCTTATGCTCTAACCGATGTTCATCTAAATATTTCTACCACTAGCTGAACCGGCCTCTTCATGGAACCGAAAAAAAGATGTCGTTATATTGGCAGAAGATACGAGTAGTTGGATGGAAGGAATAGGGACGAACGGAAATAACCTGGGAGGTTGACTATCTTAGAACCCACCGAAATTACAGTGCGTAACGTCCAGTATCAAGCAGAGTTTGGATACGTGAACAACGCAGTCCTGATATCCCGCTCAGCACTGGCGGTGCAAAACAATTTGTATAAAACCATCACTTGTCCGTTACTTTGGTTTTAAGTTCGCCCCATGAAACTGTGAGGCGATGTTGGTTGAATAGCCATCTCCTGCACTAAGTCTCAACCTGGATGGGGAGGCTTTTGGTATCATGAAAAAACTTGCTTACCTGAGAGGTTGAGCTAGCATCAAAGCTGAGAGATAACATTTCTCCCCTAATCACCAAAGCTCGCGCAATGTTCGCAACACTCAGTCACCTGCGAAATCGATGACATATCAGCCCATCGCGGGAAGGTTGTGTTCGTGCGAACTGCGCCGCTATGCGCATCTGAAACATGGGCTCCACGGGTGGACGGTCAGATACTAAATGTTTTTGATCACTTATGCCAACGAAGTATAGCCCATATCTGCTGGGAACAGCGATTCATGAAAAAGAAGTTCGTTTTCCTTTTTAAGAGCAGGATATCAAAGTCGATCTCTATTTTTTTTCCTGAAAGTGTCTCATCACCGTTTGACCCAAGGAGCTCCGCTAGCAGTTGCTGGGGCTGACGAGAAACAAATACCGGGAGGTTGACAGAAAACTTGGCGAAATCATGAAAACCATCACTTGGCCTGATGAAGCTTTTGTGTCAAAAGCGAAACGTTGCCCAAATAAAAACTACCGATTATTTATCAATCTCTTCTGAAACGGAAACCATCACTATTTCACTCGGATCTGTTGGACCCTCACACCGACCAGGATCGTATGGATAGGAACATTTTCTGCAGCAGCACAAAACTGAAGTCAATGGTGTGCACGATGTGATGCTTTACGAACATGGATTCCATCTCCTTAACCTATCTCTTTTCGCCCCAGACTTCACGTACCTTGATATTGTGGTACACAGGAACATACAGTTGCATTGGGTCAAACCCGAGGAAGTAAGCACGGGGGCGACAGAAACACATATGAGAATTCATTCGTCTAACCCAACTTTATCAGTAAGCTCAGAATTGACAACCCCGAAGGCCTAACCCATTACCACAATAACAACTGAGTAATCAAGTGCACAGAAACTGGCCATCGAACGAAAGCACATTCAGACCTACTGTGCATCCAAAGAAAATTTCACAACTTCGTTTCAGGAATTTTTGGTGAAAAAAAAATCGGTGGATTTACCGAACCTCTCTGAAACGATGACTACCCAATCGGTCCCAAACATTTTCCAATTGATTGAAGGTTTCACAACCTTACTCTCCGCTGGGTAGTTGTGAGTCAAAAGAGGGTGCAGGCAAAATATCAGTCAGTAATGGAACATCCGTACAAACTGGATAAGTCAGTCTGATTGGGCCGGTTAATTAAGCCGCCATCCAATAACAGTGGACAAGATGAGGACTGCTAGTGTTTCGCTTGCAAAATACTAATATTCAGGTGATAGTGGGTTATGTTGCCGTCAAAATGAACGACCTAAAGTAAAATTCCGATGTTACGAGGACACTGGTGAAATGCTACATAAAGCACGGTTTGACACAATTTCTGATCCTTTTGAAAACACCCCACAACAGCACTCACTGGACTAAGGAGGGCAAACAATTGGCCCTGCAAAGATAAACATATATGGACTCTGTTTGCCTATGCCCCGTCATATATAATGTCCAGGAAAAATTGAAACAGGCTATCGTGCTTTTGTCCGCAAATTGCACAGATTGCGAAATCTGTCCATTTTGAGTTCAAGTAGGTTCAAGGTTGACGGAACTCGGGAAGTCCAGGAAAAATTGAAACAGGCTATCGTGCTTTTGTCCGCAAATTGCACAGATTGCGAAATCTGTCCATTTTGAGTTCAAGTAGGTTCAAGGTTGACGGAAACTCGGGAACTACGCCCAGGAGCCCCAAAAGGGCGAAACCCGTTGTGAGCTGCCGAACAGTTTTCTTCAAAAATTGATTTCAAGCTAGAAAGTCCTAGGTTAAGACGGGGAAAATATATATATGGAAAATCGAAGGATGATCACCATAATAATGAAGAACCCGTAGGTTTCTGGTTCGGACCAAAACATAAATGGTGCCGGCAACCTCCCGTTATAAGGAAAGATATAATCCACTTTTTATTCGGCTATTCCTGAGTGGACTTTACGGAAACATTCTAGCTCCTTTACGCGGCGGAGAACATGTTTGCCAGCATGCAAGCCAACCAGGATTACAAAGAGCTAATTTAAAATTTACAGGCTTACATATGGATATAAAGCGCACCATAACCTAACAAATGCAAAACAATGAAAGCCATATGCTACCTGAGGTGCGAAGACTCAGAAGTCGTGCGAAATAGTGTGTCACACACTCCTAGGCACACGCGCCTCAACAAAGTATGCACAGCAATCAGTGTAACAAAATACGCTTTAGTGGGAAATAGCGGCAATAAGAGAATGAGGAACATCAAATACGAAACAAATGGTTGCACAGCGAACCGGAGAAGTTAATAATTGAGAAGCAACCACAAATCACAAAAGATCCGAGGTTGGCAACACGCTCATGCATTAATAACAACTGCTCGCTGTCACTGTCCAGAAGACAATGTTCATATATGATTGGCTTACCAGGATACATAGGGCAAGGTGAAATGACGCACACGGTCGCCAACATATTGTTGTGATCTATCCACATGATGAACAGTTTACCGTGTAGCCACCCGTCCACTTCAAAAGGTGGAAACAAGTCGAGAAAAAAGAATGCTAGTTTGGGCATACAGCACGACTTTACCCGCCACTAAGGATAACGATACCGATGAACCTCCGCAACATGAGGGTCCGTCATAGTTCCCCATTAAATTCAGACCGGTGAAAAAAACAGGTGAAAACAATGCTCAAGAAGGGATCAGGAGCCCGATTAAGCGAGCAAGCATCAAGCGCAGAAGATTCGGTGTTGTCAAATTCCTGACGAACGATATCAACACGCTAAAATGTACTATGCTAGGTAGTCGAGCAGTTCCACGTATGCCACCAGTCAATTGCCGCGGTATTCCTAGGTTTCGTCTATACAGACAGATTAGTATTTCGCAAATACCTGTCTAGAAGGGAATACAATCGAAATTTATATATGTCATGACCATTTCTCCCATACTTTTGGCTATGTTGTGCAGCGCATTCAGTTGGAGCACAGTATGAACTAGAAATTAAGTTGTGTCCCTCGTTAACACAGGCAAGATATAAAACTGAACGAAATCTGGGGAGTTGGCCCACCTAACGAGCACCAAAAAAGTCAAATTCGATTGCACACTGTCCAACTGCATTCATAAATCTAATGGATATTGCCATACGTAGCAGTTTCACCTCGTGATGGCAAAACTTGGCCCCTCGCACCCAAAAAATGAGTATTTTTAAAAAGTTGGTTACATATTTCTTTAAAATAGTAAATGATGGAGAACTGTACAGTGAATAGGATAAAGTGATGTTTAAGCAAGCATTTGGTAGCGGGAGTGGACCGCGGGTTTAAAGTGCCTGAACTTGAGCTACAGTGGGTAGTGCCCTGTGGAACGGTATCTCACACCGGGCTGGCCAACAGATAGAAGTCAGACAAAAAGTCCCTTGAGCCTCCGAGTAGGGGGTCGGAATACATGTGGAGACATGTCCCTTGAAAAGTGGATCATGGTGGTTTTATACTGACTGCCGCTGCCCTGCGGTCGGGCCCTTGAGCGAAAGGCATTGGTTGAGGGCCCAAAACTTAATGCTGTCTAGACTTGGGAGTCATAACTTCACAATACCTTGTTTAGAAAATAATTGCCAAGTGTCCACGAACGTGAGCGTACCCTACGGCCGTTAGTGCAGCACTGTTGCAAGTTCGCACGCAATCTATATTTTCAAAACATTCCGACAAGACTGATCCGCAAGCTGCGGAAACGTAATCTTTCGACTCGATTACGATCCCGATTCCTCTCGAACTCAACAGAGGAATTCAACAGATATTTACTGTGAATGCCTTCAACGATGGTGAGGATTGGATGGTTGCTGAACTATCTAGTGTAAATCGACAAAGGGCCTGCGTCCGAATTTACCGTTCTGTTTGGCAGGAACACCAGATAACAGGTACATCTCGTAAGAAAACGTTCAGCTGTAGCACCCTTCCGGTGCCTAGCTGCCATGCCACTCGAAGGAAGCACGAGGGCTGGGATACTGCCAGGTCGCCCAAGCCTAGACAGGGGAAGTCGAGTGGCGGAGGTCGGATTCGAACCACGGACCTTCCGGTCAGTAAACTGCACTCTAACCACTTGGGCCATCTCGTAAGAGGAAGAAGTGGATGACGTCCGCCGACCGAAGACAGATCTGCCGAGCCAACTACGCCACCATTCAGACCCTGTAACACCGGAGACGGAAAGAAGCAGTGTTTTTTTGTGCTCGATGGGTCCTGGAAGGTTTTATACAAAGGTAATAACGGCCTATCTCTGGATGCCGAGCGGTATTGGAAACAGGTGTCCTCTGCTCCAAAACACGTGGATAGCCGGGCAAGTCGCGCAGTGCTGCAATCCTATTTGTGTTTGGTCGAGCCAAAAACAGGTGAGGAAGTCGGCCGTATGATCAGTTTAGTGGGCTATTCGTCCCCAAGTCTGGACAAACTCATCATCATCATCAATGACAGCAACATCAGTGTTGGCACTGATGCTTCACTGCCGTATGGACAGAATCAAACCCAGGATAATGTGCCGGTTCAATCCCAAAGCCCTCGCTGGGTTTATCAACTTACTCTTATTAGCTGGGAGTCGTCCGCCGAATCCGTGTCGTGCTTCTATTGCCCTAGTTCCGAAGGTTCCAAATCCGGCTTCACCAAACTGACAGACCGATCTTCGTGTCCGATGGTATCAAAAGATGGTTTCTGATCAGTGGACTGTAGATTACAATTCCCCTCATTCCTGTTTACATTTCTACATCGTTACGGTTGTTTGGAAGCTACATTGCTGTTATACGCCCTGCTTCGTCACTCTTCAGCGACTGCTCCTATCCTCAGGATGGCGTTCGTCGATATCTCGAAAGCGCTTGATTCGGTTTTGCATGACACAGGAGTGAAGCGTTGGTGTTTAACTTGAGGCCATGTTGCGGTGATGACAATGGGTAAGGGTCAGCGACGCGACATCTTAGGACATGCTTCACTACGTGCCTCAAATAATGATCACCAATCGCTATGCCTTTGTGTTGAAGACATCAGTTGACTAATTGCGCTCCGCATTATATAGTAAGAAATATTCATTCCGGAACATGAACTATGGTGCAGAACGCTGTGAGGTGATATCCAGAAGTCATCATCCACTACAAACACATACGTTTTGTGAAATAACAGCCAGGATTGTGCAGAAAATGTGCTATATTTTGGGGTTTGCCGGGAAGGAGGTCCAAGGCCTCAGCCAAAACAAGTTGCAATCTGTGTAGTGGGTAACTTCATATAGCACATTCCGATGTTCTTGAATTGCATTTTTATTCAGCATGTAGCTAGCTAGCAGTTTGTAGCTAGCGAACAGGAAAAACACTGTCAGCTTTGGCCCTAATACTAACATCAGCGCTCAATTAACCGAGAAACAGGGGGAAGGGTTGGATGTGCTGACTGACTTTAGTCACTCATACCGTTAAAAGTCATACAATTACCTAAGAACTCAAATGTTATTTTTAGAGGTCGACATTGTAACTACAAGACGAAATTAAAAAAAGAATGTGATGACGGCACTTACGTAGTATCAGCTCTCTTTTCATCCCAACAGCGAAGCACTTTTCCAAACGACATGATGGACAATGTTTCCGTTGGTTGCCTTCAATAATGCATCCACCACCCCGACTGCAAACCTTGATCTGGGCGTAGTGGGAGGAACGGATGGGTCACGAAAGTATGCCAAGGTGAAATTTCGGCATAAATGAAAAGCATTAGCGAGCTTTGGAACAAGCGACATGGCTAGACTCAAGTTAGCAATACTTGGATATCAAAAATGCACACCACTAATCTAACAGAGTAGCGGAACCTACGATACTCAGGCTCTTCTGTATCTACGCCACTGTGTGCTTAAGCGAATAGAACGGTGATTCTAAACCAGTTCTGCATCATGCACTTTTTCCAGACGTCATCACATTCCACAATTCTTTATGATCCAACTAAGGTGAAAGGTACATGAATGGAAAAAGATGAAACCATCTGGCTTTTTCCCGCTTTTTGCAGCGATCGACAAGAACAATAAACCCCGAAAGGACAAAGACTCTAATCATTTGGATAGCGGTGTCACTCAATGGGAAGCTTGTGACGATTCCAGACAACGCGAAACAGTACTTGATGGGAATGGGGCACGTCGACAGTTACCCTATCTTGAAGGTACATGAATGGAAAAAGATGAAACCATCTGGCTTTTTCCCGCTTTTTGCAGCGATCGACAAGAACAATAAACCCCGAAAGGACAAAGACTCTAATCATTTGGATAGCGGTGTCACTCAATGGGAAGCTTGTGACGATTCCAGACAACGCGAAACAGTACTTGATGGGAATGGGGCACGTCGACAGTTATCCCTATCTTGAAAAAGGGTACGCGGACGCTCTGTGAAAACCACCGTGGCATCAGCCTATTAGCTGTAGCATCGAAGACTGACTGAATACGGGCAGAGGCAGATCCGTGAAAACCGAGCTGTGTTTCGTTCTGCAAGGGGTTGCATCGACCATATTTTCACCCTCATACAATGAACTGAAGCTTTTTGTAATGCCAAGGCTCTGCACCGACGTTTTACTCGGGCACGATTTTCTAGGTCCCCATGGCAAAGTGGAAATTGCATTCGGCGGGGATCGTGATGCGTTCACCATCTGTGGCCTAATGACTGTAGACGTTGAATCACCATCACTTTTCGCGAACTTGTTTCCAGATTGCAAACCTGTTGCAACCAAATCAAGACGGCACCATCCGGATGATGAAAAATTCATTCGCGCCAAAGCTGACTGCTTATTGCAAGGAGGCATCATTGAGCCGTCAACTTCTCCCTGGAGAGTGCAGGATTTGGTTACCAAGAATGTCAATCACAAACGCCCGATGGTTGTTGACTACAACCAAACTATCAACCGCTTCACGTATCTGAACGCTTACCTTCTGCCACGTTTGGACAAAATGACTGGAGAGATTTCGCACTACGACGTCAAACTAACCTTCGACAACCTAAAGAATGAACTGGAAAATGCTACGATAATTACAATAGATTATAACGAGTCTTTGGTTGTTGAAACGAATGCTTCCGATGTGGCTATAGCCGCAGCCCTCAGCCAAAACCACCGACTGGTAGCCTTTTTTTCGAGGACACGCAATTCAAGCGAGAAGAATCATTCTGCCACCGAGAAGGAGGCCTACGCTACGAGGAAATGGTGGCACTATCTACTCGGAAAACCCTTCAAACTGATCACCGATCAGCTTTCAGTCACATCTATGTACGGGGGCGGACAGAAGGGTAAAGTGAAAAACAGCGAGATACAACGCTGGAGGATTGAGTTGTTCCAGTACAAGTATGATGTCATATACCGACCGCAAGGACAATCATGTCGCAGACACTGTCACGAAACGTATTTGCTTCCATGCGAGCAATAAACAACTCAGAGAGCTCAATAACTCCCTCTGCCATCCCTGCATTACCCGTATGTTCATTTTGCGCGTTGCAAGAACCTCCCCTACTCCGTCGACGATGTAAAGCGCGTTATTTCCTCCTGCAACGTGTGTGCCAAACTGAGGCCAAGATTCTGGAAATCCTCTGGTAGATTCATTAAAGCAACACAATCTTTTGAACGCCTGAGTTTGGAGTTTAGAGGCCCTTTGCCATCTAATACACGCAACCACCGCTTACAATAATTGACGAGTTCTCTAGATTCCCATTTGCATTTGCGTGTGCGGATATAACCTCCGCAACTGTGATTGAGTGTCTCACACAAGTCCTCTGTCCCCTCGGAATGCCAGGCTATTACCATTTCGTCAGAAGCTCATTGTTCATGTCGTCTGAGATCAATAGCTTTCTTCTGGAGAAAGGTGTTTCTATGAGTCATACATCGGCTTGTGATCCACAGTGTAACGGTCAAATTGAGCGTCTCAACGGCACCCTCTGGAAAACAATAAGCTTAGCATTGAAATCTCACAATCTTCCGCCTTCCTATTGGGAATCGGTACTCCCTGATGCTCTACATAGCCTCCGACCAGTGTTAGGTACGATCACGAACGTTTGTTTCAATATGCACGCCGCTCAACATTTGGAATATCGTTGCCATCTCGGTTGACTACTCCTCGTCCAGTTCTGCTGCAACAAGGTGATAGGTCATCCAAGCATCAACCACTAGTACAATAAGTCGAACTTCTGAACTGCAACCGACACTACACACACATTGCTCTTCGAGAAGGAAGAGTCGAAACCGTGTCCCTTCGCCGTCTAGCCCCAGCGGTTCAGAATACAACTGACAGTGTTCTCAATCTATCTGAACCCAACGGGGATACCGAACATCCAGATACGACTGAAGCAACCGGACGTCAGCCCGGTAGCTCTCAAGCATCTGATTCTTCTTCGGTACCATCCTCCGAATGCCAACCGAGTTAACCTGAAACTCTAGAACAACAGCGACTCATTCATCATTACAGTTTGAGGGACAGAGAAATCTGACTCAATACACCAGCCCTTGTCTACATCAGCTCTTGTGTCCATTCAAACAATGGCGAGTAAATGTCATGATTTTTGTGTGCTTCATACTACAGTTTCCATATATACTCGTAATGAACCTTTGTAAGTAAATTTCAGCTCAACCACACTTGTTCTTAGACAAGTAAGACACTGCTTATCCTCGAAAACACGGACTCTGATCTAACTCGTTCTCGGACACATTCTAAACGTCGGCCATCCATGTGAATTTGAGATGTTCTCCGGTGACCAGTCATGGCATTCAGGTTCGCGGTTAGGATGATAGTGTCTGACTTTATGGCTTTCGGCAGCAGGTGGAAGCAGGTAGAAATAACCATTGACCACATCCGGACTACAACCGACCGAGCCACATTCAAACAAGTGGAATGGCTTTCCAGTCAACCAGGATAACAGACGACAGCATGGATCCGGTGTGACAGCCGCAAGTTTGGCACACGGATCTATTACAAAACTCTTCTGCATCGTCACCGTCATCATTGACAGCAAAAAACGTCGACTGATAAATTAGTGCGTAAATACAGCACTGCAGGTGGACCATTAAGTGGGGGTGAGGGAAGGGAGCTATGCATTGAAGGCAATAGCTTGAATGCATGAGCGTCATTGAGGGCGCAAGTGGGCCAGGTCTGACCATGTCTCTAATTATTGATACGGACAGTCTCGGGGTCCATCCAGGAAGATGGCGCCCATTTTCAAAAAAGGGGCGCGTAGTGAGTGTGGTAACCACAGGGGGATCAGCCTGACCCCGGTTGTAACGAGACTGTTGGCGCCAATTGTGCTTCGTCGCCCTACGGTGGCTCGTGAGCTACTGACCCGAGAGCGTCATCATCATCATCACCATCATCATTGTCAGCTGTAATAACCGCGTACTCGCCGTACAGTGGTTGCAGCTGCCGCAGTTTCGTTCACCGATGATTTGGGAGAGGGGGTAGGTAGCTGCGCATCGCAGGCGCGAGCTGGTAAGTTGGTGCATAAATCCAGCACTGTCAGTGGGCTGTCAAGTAAGGGGTTGGAAAAGGAGCTATGCATTAAAGGCAATAGTTTTGATGCACGAGCGCCATTGAGGACGCGTCTGAGCCATGTCTGACAATGTCTCAAGCCATTGATGTGGCCCGTCTCGGGGTCCCCATCCAAGAAGACGGCAATGACTAGCGCAGCTGAGTTTGCTGGTAATGGCTTCCACACTTCGCTGCCAAATCATTGTTTGACCGCCTCTGGCTCTCTTCCACCCTTCACGTGGTTGGGCGAAAAGAGCCCTTCGAGGAAGTCGGTCGACTAGCATACGCAGCACGTGGCCAAGCCAGCGCAACCGATGCAGTGTGATCAGTTCATCTATTGAGGGTGAGTTACTTCTCCCTAATACCATTCGACGTACTTCAGAATTGCTGATCCGATGTTCCCACCAGACTCGGGCAATGCTCCGAAGACATCGATGGTCAAACACTGAGTCTTTCGAAGTCCTCAGCGCGCAGCGGCCAGGTTTCTGATCCATATAGTAATATGGAGCGCACCGCAGCATTGTAAACTCGACCCTTGACAGAGAAGTTGATGTCACGCCTACGCCACAGGTGACGCAGGTTCACAAAAGCTGCTCTAACCTTCCCAATCCGGATGGAAACATCACCTTTCGCGAGACCACCTGGACTGATACAGCTGCCCAGGTAAACAAATTTGTCTACTACCTCAATCGGTTCATCCGCAAGCATGAGGTTAGGGTTCCAGTCTACCCAGTCTTGCAGCAGCACTTTACACTTTGTAGGTGTGAAGCGCATGCCGAACCGTGAGGCCGAATTATTTAGATTATTTAGTATTATTTGCATTACCACGGGGTCAGATCCCAGAAGAGCTATGTCGTCTGCGTACTGGTGTCTGTGAACGGGTTACCTGAGAGCACTTCGACCCCACAGGAATTAGAGGCTGGTAGTGGGTCTTCCATGATCGCATCAATGATGAAGTTAAACAAGAAAGGTGAAAGAGGACAGCCCTGTCGGACACCACTTGATGCGGTGAACTCAAGTGAGAGCTTCCTGTAGACCTTCACGCGGGAGTTAGCGTACAGTGCCTTAAGGATGATCAAGAATTTATGGAGAACACCTTTGCTCCAAAGACACTGTCATAGTGTCTAAAGGTCCACAGAGTCAAAGGCAAATTTCAGATCGAGAAACACGATTATGGTTGTCTGCTGGAAGCAGTGTCGCTGTTCTAGAATCTGTCGGAGGGTGTGTTCAGTCAACCTTAGAAGAATTAAACCAGAGGCCACCTTCGATGCTACAGTTAATACACTGACGCCACAGTGGTTTTCACACAGCGTCCGCGTACCGTTTTTGAATACAGGGATGACTTTCGACGTGCCCCATTCTACAGTCGCCTCTTCGTTACATATGGTAGCAATAAGCTTTGTCAGATGGGTCACTAAGGATTTTCTGCCTTATTTGAACAGAGCTGGATACAGACCATCCTATCCTGGTGCCCTAGCACGTTTTAGTAGGGCTATTTCGTGCTTTATTTCTTAGGACGGGCAACCAAGGTTAACATTCCATTCGCCCGTATGCATTATCTCCACCGGCTGTGTTGCAGGAGGCCAGCTGAACTGCTCTTCGAAGTGTTCGGCCCATCTCTCCAGTCAACGTTTTTGCGAGTGAATTAATGAGTCATCTTTGTCACTTATCGTTTCGCTGAACAGTGCTTTCCTAGAGCCAGTCAATCATATCAGTTGATAAAGGGCACACCTGTTTCCCGTAGCAAAAGCCTTCTCCATCTCCCGAGCTCTCGATGTCCACCAGAGCTCTCGGTCTTTCCTTAGACTCTTCACTGTTTGGCGTTTGAAGGGTTTATGTGCGCCGTTGAACTCGTTGCCTGCTGGTACAGCTTTCCTGGCATCAATCATGGATAACGACCTCGACGACATGCAGTGGTCTTGTGGTCGAATTGGAGAATTCGGGCAGGCAGCACTGAACGCCGCTAGTATAGCTCCTTTCACATTTTGCCACGCTTCATCCACATGCTCACTCTCACCACAGTTTTGTTTACTGTGAAGAGTTGTTGGGCTAGCTCAGATCGATACTGTTGAGCTACAATCGTTCTCCGAAGACAGCGGATTGGCATGCTTCTTTCCGACTTGCGAGGACTTGAAGGGAAACGAACTGTCAGGTGTGCACACACCATGGCGTGATCGGAATCAAGTGGTGTGCCACAGAAGGAACGGCAGTTTTGAATTGTGGCTCTCCACCGGTAGCTGATGGCCACATGGTCCAACTGGGTCCACGGTTGATTTGCAGTTGGTGGCCGCCAGGTTACGCGGTGCGAACATCTATGTTGAAAGTTCGTATTTGCCAGAAACAGTTCGTGATCAGCACCCAACTGAAGGAGTCGATCTCCGTTGTCTGTGTGGCGAGCATCGACTCCGAATCGACCACCCAAATGTGATTCCAAGGAGCTC
>NW_008751658.1:3289024-3297384 GCF_000715545.1 Opisthorchis viverrini | reverse complement strand
GACCTGCTCGGCTGCAGGGGGTTGGCCTAACCCGAGGGCGCAGGGAATAAGGCATTACTGTCTCATTCCTGATTCGGCTGCGTACAGCAGGTGCCTTCTGAGTAGCACCAAATTCTCTGGTTTTAAAAGTATTTCGACCGTATGGGATGATGCGCCGCCGGTAACGGTCAACCATTTGGCGATCGGAGTGTGCGGTTTTTAGAGCCCACCTTTTCTAACCCGTGCTTTATCGGGGGAAGGCAGCATCGCTGCTTCCATAATTATGGACTTGCTGTCGCCTGGGGGAAACATCTCACTGCCTTCCCACTCCTGTCGCAGAGGGCAGTACGGCTTTGCCTCCAGACGGCCTCGCAGCACGACTACTCGTAGTACGCGTTCTGGTTGCTCCCATTCGGCCTTCCTGGCATGGTTGCACCTAGTGGAAGGACGTTCCAGCCAGTGTAGCCCGCGGGATCATTGCGGCACTCAAGCCCGGCCACCACGTCAAGGTTGAAGCTTTAGATATGGCCGAATTATCGGTAAACGAAACTGCGACAGCTAGAACCACTGTACAAGTACGCGGTTATTATAGCTGACAATGATGACGATCGATAGCATAATATAAATATTCAACACTAACGTATTCAACACTAACGTACAACCAGGATTTATTTGAAAGCCTCATTGTGAAATAGTAATAGTGGTAATGAACGGGCAGGAGACTTGGTGCTAGCGTACCACAATCATTCCGAGGTGCCTACACATTCGGACACTCATTCAGGCAATCTCAATACGAATTGACAACAAGAACACCACTGACATCGATTAACAGTTAGATTTTACAGCGTCTCTAACCGGGTGCAGTGAGGATCATGTGGTCTCCATCTTGCAGAGTGAGTTGCACGAGCAGCAACGACTTTTCGTATTCTTTCTCATACTCCTCTACTAGGAAGACAATTATCCATGCCTCTAAATTTGGCACGGAAAACAGCGCTCCCTTTGGCAAACGATGGTTCGGTATACGTAGTACATGACCTAAACTTTCTTTGATGGGCCCCTGTTGCACAGCGCAACACTCGCCGTTTAACTGCCTCGTGACGGGTTGGCCGATATCAAACTAAACAAGCTACGATTCTTAGACAACGCTAGTCGAAGTCTCACAGCAATTCAGAAACACATCCAGCGCTGTAGACTGATGCACACATTCATTGAGATTCGGAGTCGTACCACTTTGACTCCACATTTATCTCAAAGTGGCGAATGCGACCGGAGCCTGTAATACGGTGTGGGGCAAATGGGTTTAAAATGTCCTCAACGGTCTGAATCACTGCGCGACAAAAAAGGGTTGTTACATGTAGAAACTTCACGAATCTGACAAGTGTGAGCAGGTACTGTCAACACTCGAGGTAAACGTGTTGGTAGATGACGTTTTATCTGGCTATTGAGACAGTGTTCGAGCGTTACCCTAATGCAGCAGTAGTAACCGGAGCTCATCGAAATTTGAAGTGACGTGAAATGTCACCAAGGATCTGCGGTTTGAGGTACAAACGATTCGGAAACGACGAATAATCCGACAGTTTGCCTTAGTGTTTATTAGAGTAGTGGTATGCATCGGTTGGACAGAGTACTGGGTTTTGAACCACCTACTCTAAATGTGATCCTCTGTGAACAACCAACATGGTTTTGAGTGGTCTTCTATCCGTCTACACTGACGAAATATAAATCGAAAGCAATTGTTTGTGAGCTTTTCGACATTCATCTACTCCTCAGACCTTCATTGACGATAACTGCTAGACCCCTAAGGCTTATAAGTATGTAGTACGATGGTGTCAGGGTGATGGATGAATGTGCCACTTGAAACCTTCCATAAATACGTTCTTGGCTCAACGGTGTATATATATATATAGGTTGTACAGGGCTCATACTGAAGGTTCTGAGACAATATACAACTGGGCGACAAAAGCATCACAGGACGGTTTCAGGATGGCAGGCTCGTCGTCAAGTGTGGGCGCACAGTCCCCGAAGGTGCAGAACTGTATAGACCCAAAATATTTCGCTCACCTAGACGTTAGCAGAAGATAACCCTGGCTCTGATATTTCGTAAGCTACTACTAGTTTCCTTAAAAAACCGTTACGCCGCGCAGGATTAGGTGATCTCGTGAACTCGAAACAATCGGAATCTGCTTTACTCCCTGCAACTATGGTTCGGCGCCCTGAAAACTGTATTATTACGTGGAAGTTAACCAGCACCAAAAACTCCTAAATGGCTCACAGGATGAAACAGCTAGAGAGTGTAAAACCCAGGCTGAACGAGTTTAAACTTGTTAGTTTTGCTCATAGGTCACTTGTAGGTGCTAATGCGACAATTTTTAGTACCCGTAAGTGTGGATGAGATAAAAGACCCGCTATCTGCGGGACCAGATAGCCACTGATAACAAATATCACACGACACAAGCACGTGAGTGAATTCCTGATAAACTGGGCAGAGGCTGTCTCAAATTACCTTCCACAGTGGACGCAACTGACTGCATTTGCAAACAGTAAGCCGAAAAAGAGCGTTACTACCAAACTAGTGAGGACCATCCTTAAAAATGTCGTTGGACCTTGTGAAAGTAACTTAGTTTGGTTGAGAAGAAAATGTTCTACAAATATGTGGGTAACGAAGTGGCTGTAGTGACAAGCAGTCATTACATGACGTTGCTACTACTATTCTTTTTTCACCTAACAACTACTACACCCATGGAACCATCAAACTGGATTCCGACCGAGTAGAAGCTGCATCACCCACATCTTCACATTCCATTAGGTTACAGAGCAATGCAATTAGTACGGACGAATCAATCTTCAAAGGTGTATTCGATTCTTTTGATCGGTTAGTGCTGTTAAGCGCACTCGATCAACAGGGTATTGTCATGACTATATAACCCATACATTTGCATAACCCATTAACTCGTGATTCTCACTCTATTTTCAGCTCATGTACTACAGTTATTAGACGATTAAAGCGTACATTACGTCTTCCTATTCTGTCTCCTTTCTAATCCCGTCCTGGAACTACTCGACTCTCGCAACAATTTAATCGTCTAATAAAAACGAAATGGATCATATTCTCCGACCTACGGTTTTTGATGCCGATCCTCACTCATCAGATGGCATGAAACGATGGACTCATTGGTTCCGTACTTTCAAAGCTTACATTAACTCAGTCAAACCCGAAGGTCTAAATAAATTGGAAACTCTCATTCGTCACATCGACCATACAGTGTATGACTTCATCGCAGAATGCAGCGACTACGATTCTGCGATAACCTTGCTGGAAAAACTTTACATCCGCCCGAAAAATATCGTGTATGCACGCCATCTTTTAGCCACATACAAACAAGAACCTGGTCAGGATGTCGACCAATTCGTTCAAAAACTGAAATCGCTTGCTAAAGACTGTGAATTCAAAGCAGTATCTGCTGTGGAACATACAAACGAAGCAGTTCGGGATGCTCTGATAACCGGATTGCAGTCGAATACCATTCGGGAGAAACTGCTAACGTGGCATGAATTGGACCTTGACAAAGCCCATGAAGCCGCGCGAGCTCTCGAACTTGCACAAAAACAGTCACAATCATACGTATACAGACAACCCGTTACTTGTTCGGTATCTACTCCTTTACCCATTGTTAATTCCGAAACAACAGTTTCGGCCGCTACACAACAAACATGTTACTTTTGTGGCAACCCCAAGCACCCTCGTTATAAGTGTCCCGCTAAAGAATCAGTGTGCAAGAGTTGTGGAAAAATTGGACATTTTCAACGTGTCTGTAGGTCCAAAGCCTCGAAATATCACGCGGGTTCAGCTCAAGACTCCTCAATCTCCTCGCTATTTTGTGCTGCTGCTCCCAATTGCCTATCCAAAACTACAACAGATATTTTGGTCAACGGCGTTGTTGTCCGAGCTCTCATTGATACCGGCAGCTCCAAAAGTTTCGTTTCTTCATCAATCCTGCAAACTCATAACTGGGAGCTATTTCCGTACGACTCTGTGATAACAATGGCGTCGACGATACATTCATGTTCCACCAAAGGTTATTGCCTTGTGTCCATTCAGTACAAGGATGCTATATACGAACGTTTCAGACTTTGTGTATTACCGAACCTTTGTGCAGACGTCCTTCTCGGACATGACTTTCTGGGGTTACATGATAAAGTCGAAATTCCATTCGGTGGTCAACGGGGTACCCTAACTGTATGTGGCGTAACATCCGCAAAACTGGAATCTCCATCCTTATTCACCAATCTTGCTCCAAATTACAAACCGATCGCCACAAAATCTCGTCGTCATACACCGGAAGATGAACAATTCATACAAACGGAAGTAGACCAAATGCTTACCGATGGCATAATCGAACCATCAAATTCTCCGTGGAGAGCACAAGTGCTCGTTACCCGCAATGCAAATCACAAGAGACGCATGGTGATAGACTACAGCCAGACAATCAATCGCTTCACCTACCTTGACGCTTATCCTTTACCAAGGCTCGACCAAATGATTGAAACCATCGCACGCTACACTGTCTACAGCACACTGGATCTCCAGAGTGCATATCATCAGGTTCCAATAATCGAGTCAGACAAGCCATTCACAGCGTTCGAAGCTGGGGGGAACCTATACCAGTTTCGGCGCATTCCTTTTGGAGTGACAAACGGGGTCGCGTGTTTTCAGCGAACGCTGAACAATATAATCAAAGCCGAACAGGTAAAAGACACATTCGCTTATATCGATAACGTCACTATATGCGGCAAAACGAGAGATGAACATGACCGTAATCTTAGGCATTTTCTCGATGTCGCAAAAACATACAATATTACTTTGAACGATACGAAAAGCAGCTTCGCAACTGAAGAGATTACTCTCTTAGGTTACAAGGTCTCCAAAGGTATTATAAGACCTGACCCAGAACGCATGCGCCCCATAAGAGAACTCCCACTTCCAGAGAACGGGAAATCGCAGCAAAGAGCCGTTGGTTTGTTTGCCTACTATTCACAGTGGATACCGGCGTTTTCTGACAAAATTCATCCATTGGTTAAAAACAAAATATTTCCGCTTCCGGAGAATGCCCGAACAGCATTTGAGAACCTTAAACACGAACTAGAAAATGCGATGGTGGTTACTGTCGACTACAATATTCCTCTCGTTGTTGAAACTGATGCGTCCGACATCGCTATTGGTGCATCCCTGAGCCAGGGTAGCCGGCCGGTCGCCTTTTTCTCCAGAACCTTGACTGCAAGCGAGAAAAATCATTCTGCTGTTGAAAAAGAAGCATATGCTATAGTTGAAGCGATCCGCAAATGGCGCCACTATCTCCTCGGGAGACATTTTAAATTGATTACGGATCAACGTTCGGTAGCCTTTATGTATGGGAACCAACAGAAAAGTAAAATAAAGAACGACAAGATTGAACGGTGGAAAATCGAGTTGGCAGGGTACAACTACGACGTCGTCTATAGACCTGGAACAGATAACCGCGTTGCTGATACCCTATCTCGTAACCTTTGTGCCAACATTACTGGGACGGAAAAACTTGAAGAGCTTCACAACATATTATGCCATCCCGGGGTCACGAGATTTGCACATTTTGTTCGTTCTAAGAATCTTCCTTTTTCAGTCAGCGATATCCGACGTGTGGTGTCCAACTGTTCCACTTGCTCCGAGCTCAAACCAAAATTTTGTGACACCTTTCGTGGCCAGCTTATCAAAGCCACACAACCGTTCGAACGCCTTAGTATCGACTTTAAAGGCCCACTTCCCTCAAACACTCGTAATAAGTACCTCTTAACAATCGTTGACGAGTATTCTCGATTCCCTTTTGCTTATCCCTGCGCCGATACGTCCTCTTCCACTGTAATTCGTTGTTTGAGTCAACTGTTTTCACTGTTTGGTATGCCTGCTTATATTCACTCAGATCGCGGTTCTGCATTCATATCAACTGAACTCAAACAATTTTTGTTCGATAAAGGCGTTGCCAGTAGTCACACCGCTGCATATAATCCACAATGTAATGGTCAGGTTGAACGACTTAATGGTACCCTTTGGAAGACCATCTGCCTGGCTCTAAAATCGCGCGGCTTGCCTGTCACACATTGGGAGGCTGTCCTCCTTGATGCTCTTCACTGTATCAGATCCCTGTTATGTACTAGTATCAACTGTACCCCACACGAACGTTTTATGCCGTTCACACGACGATCAGCCAACGGTGCCTCCCTACCTACCTGGCTTACTGTCCCTGGGCCAATCCTTTTAAAACGCAATGATCGAGTCTCTAAATATGACCCTCTGGTAGAGGAAGTGGAACTCGTCTCTTGTAATCCACAGTACGCCCACATAGTTCGTCCAGATGGCAAACACGAAACCGTATCCTTGCGCCGCTTGGCTCCCAAAGGCAACGACATGACATCCGACACAGAACAGGAACCAATACATATCGCCGAACAAGGGGAGCCTCACACAACACCAACAATCCACCGTGGTTGCTCAGAAACTGAACTCTTGCCTATTAACGATGCCTCGCCATCCCATTCTAGTGCAGATCCAGGAAATCACTTGGACATTCTTATCCGACAACAGCGCACTCACCCATATAATCTACGCAACAGAGAGGCGTAAACGACTCCATGTAACTATTACAGCCTTTTATTTTTTTACATTCTCCGCAAAGTACACACTTGTTCCAAGGCGGGGAGAATGTCATGACTATATAACCCATACATTTGCATAACCCATTAACTCGTGATTCTCACTCTATTTTCAGCTCATGTACTACAGTTATTAGACGATTAAAGCGTACATTACGTCTTCCTATTCTGTCTCCTTTCTAATCCCGTCCTGGAACTACTCGACTCGCAACAGGTATGCCACAGAATTTTGCGGACATAATTGGGTCCCTATTCTCACGTACTTCGGGAATGGTCAGTATATGGTGAGCTCTCTAACAGCCTCCCCACAAAAAATGATGTCCAACAAGGGTGTCCACTCTCTCTGTTCTTGTCCAACTTCATCACTGACGAAATATTGAGGCCAACGCTGGAAAGTTCTTAGAACCCAGGTGTCCAAATCGTTGCACGTGAGAACCTTGCCGACCAGGAGTACGCAGAGGGAATCGTACTTATCACTGAAGATGTAGGCGAAACCCAGTTGAATAAACTAACCACCAACCTAGCATCCTTTGGCAAGCGTACTGCACCTTCGAAGTCATCATCACCGACGGCATCACATCAGTGTTCAACACCAATGCTGCACTGCCGTACAACTATGATTTATTTGAAAGCCTTATTGTAAAGAAGAGAATAAAGGACGGGGAAGGGACTTAGTGCAAGCTTACCACGATCATTCCGAGGTGCCTAGTTCGAAGTGCTAAATCATGTTTCAAAACGTGTAGTTTCTGAACATACACATTATAATTCAAGAGCCGCAGGAAGTTGTGAAAAATCTTACTTACTTAGGTGTTCGCATTACATCTGACGGAATTGTATCTGAAGTCACAGTACGAGTCACCAGCGCCCAAATCGCGTTCGCTAACATGCTCCACTCGCTGCATCAAAAAACATCACTAGGCTGATGCTATTACCACAACCTCGTAAACGATTTCTCGTTGGTTCGTCTCATATAGACTGGGCCTGCACGAAAAATACCTAATCAGCGGCTGTATAGTTATACAGAGCCACTGCCCTCACGAAGAGACTGGGCCTTACCGTGGTGTGACGGTTTGCGCACCTCAGCGATCCATTGAGCTATACTGGAGAGTGTCCCGCGACACTCACAGAGTCTCTCATACCAGGTTGGTCAATGATTAGAGGTCTGACGAACACAGTCTCCTGGCCCTCCAGGTTCGGGGTTGGAACATGTGGCGACTTGTTCCGTAGAAATGGTAATGCATTTGCATTTCCCGCCAAACACCGCTGCCTTGCGGTTAGGCTTTTGAGCCAAAGGCTTTGGGTGAGGACCCTAATCGTCCTCCTGTCTAGGTGTGGGCGTCCTGGCAGTATCCCAGCCCACGTACAACCATGAACTGCACATACACAAATAAACTCATGCCACATCAGCCGTCGCGTGGTGCCATCAGCCGGGTCGCCGTACTTGCTCCATACAGTAGGACGGGTAAGCGAAAACAGGCTACTGCTGACGCCTACCTTCTTTCTCCTTCACATACTTTTTCTTCCCCCTCTCCCCACCCCATTAATAACTCTCTCCTTGTAGGCCCAGCACCTAGGACTGATGACTCCGTTCGTCATGCATCGGTTTTGCGTGCAGCATCTGCTCGTCACCCGGTGCCGACATCTTCAGGAATCTCCAAATCAGTCCTCAAGCCTCGACACCCACTCTATCTGGCCGC
>NW_008751658.1:3261377-3285107 GCF_000715545.1 Opisthorchis viverrini | reverse complement strand
TCCATGATCGTATCAATGACAAAGTTGAAGAGGAAAGGTGAAAGAGGACAGCCTTGTCGGACACCACTTGATGTGATGAACTCAGGAGAAAGCCGTAGGTAGACATTTTTACGGCCGCAGGAGTTGGCGCACAGCGCCTTAATGAGAGTCAAGAATTTATGGGAGACACCTTTGCTCCACACTGCTATAACTCAGGAGAAAGCTTCCCGTAGACATTTTTACGGCCGCAGGAGTTGGCGCACAGCGCCTTAATGAGAGTCAAGAATTTATGGGAGACACCTTTGCTCCACAGACACTGCTATAGTGCTTGGCGGTCCACAGAGTCAAAGGCGGCTTTCAGATCAAGAAACACAACCATTGTTGGTTGCTGGAAACAGTGTCGCTGTTCCAGAATCTGTCGGAGGGTGAAGATATGATCGATACAACCTCTTGCAGGACGGAACCCAGCTTGGTTTTCACAGATCTGCCTCTCCCTGTGTTCAGTCAACCTTCGAAGGATAAGGCCAGAGAGCACCTTCGATGCCACAGCTAACAGGCTGATGCCACGGTGGTTTTGAAGATGGGGACAACTATCGACATGCCCCATTCTGCAGGCACTTTATCTTCGTCCCACACAGTACCAATAAACTTTGTCAGGTGGAAGAGGGCTGGATACAGACCGTCCGGTCCTGGTGCCTTCTCACGTTTCAGTGCGGCTATTTCGTACCTTAGTTCGTCTTCCGAAGGGCGATCAAGACTTACATTCCATTCGCCCGTATGCATTATCTCCACCGGCTGTGTTGCAGGAGGCCAGCTGAACTGCTCTTCGAAGTGTTCGGCCCATCTCTCCAGTCGACGTTTTTGCGAGTGAATTAATGAGCCATCTTTTTCACTTATCGTTTCGCTGACCGTTGCTTTCCTAGGGCCAGTCGATCGTATCAGTTGATAAAGGGCACGGCTGTTTCCCGTAGCAAAAGCCTTCTCCATCTCCCGAGCTTTCGATGTCCACCAGAGCTCTCGGTCTTTCCTTAGACTCTTCACTGTTTGGCGTTTGAAGGGTTTATGTGCGCCGTTGAACTCGTTGCCTGCTGGTACAGCTTTCCTGGCATCAATCATGGATAACGACCTCGACGACATGCAGTGGTCTTGTGGTCGAATTGGAGAATTCGGGCAGGCAGCACTGAACGCCGCTAGTATAGCTCCTTTCACATTTTGCCACGCTTCATCCACATGCTCACTCTCACCACAGTTTTGTTTACTGTGAAGAGTTGTTGGGCTAGCTCAGATCGATACTGTTGAGCTACAATCGTTCTCCGAAGACAGCGGATTGGCATGCTTCTTTCCGACTTGCGAGGACTTGAAGGGAAACGAACTGTCAGGTGTGCACACACCATGGCGTGATCGGAATCAAGTGGTGTGCCACAGAAGGAACGGCAGTTTTGAATTGTGGCTCTCCACCGGTAGCTGATGGCCACATGGTCCAACTGGGTCCACGGTTGATTTGCAGTTGGTGGCCGCCAGGTTACGCGGTGCGAACATCTATGTTGAAAGCTCGTATTTGCTAGATAAAGTTCGTGATCAGCACACAACTGAAGGAGTCGATCTCCGTTGTCTGTGCGGCGAGCATCGACCCCGAAACGACCACCCAAATGTGATTCGAAGGAGCTCAGACGACCTACTTGAGCATTCAAATCGCCTGCGAGGATCACAATGTCAGTGCTTTTTGCCTGACGAATGAGCCCGGATAGCTCTCGATAGAAAGTATCCTTCTCAGCATCAGAACTAGTCTGTTGGGACATAAGCCGACACGACAAACAGGCACCGCTTCTTATGCCGGGAGGCATTGAGCTTGATTGAACTGGATAACCGGACGGCGCAGAGACGACTGTTCACTGGGATTCAATCCAGCAAAGCGTGTTCAGCTCTGGGACTGAGTGCAACTCCCACGCCATATATTCCACGAGTCATCGCACCGAGTCACCGAACACACGGAGGGAGAAATGTGAAAGAGCTAAGTTCATTCTTGACGTTCTGAGATGCATAGACGCGCTCGGGTCTCGTATGCGTGTTCCGGATACACAGCATACATCAACTTTAAGGGAGTATAATGTCTCAGCAAGCATAGCCTGTTTGCCAATGTGACAGGGTACGGACGTTAAAGGCTCCTGTATAGAAAGAATCTCGTGCATTGAGAAGGGTGTTATTTTGATTTTTGTTAGTAGGCAGAGAGGAAGATGAGGCCCTTCGGTCAGATAACTGACATTCAAATGACCCAGCGACATTTGATTGTGGTGTGAAGGGGTTAGGAAGGGACATCGGTGGACACCGGACTGCGCGAGCGAATGATACTTCCCGGCTGCCCAGGCCGAGGAAGGGAGCTTAGTTTAGGTGTCCCACCTTGAGCCTTTGACTCAAAAGTCTGACCCACAGAGCAGTGAGATGACGTAGGGTTTTGTTCGGGGACCCTGACCCTAGCCTCTGGCTCAAAAGCCTGACCCACGAGGCAGTGGGAGAGTGTGGGGTTTTGTTCGGGGACCCTGACCCTAGCCTCTGACTCAAAAGTCTGACCCACGAGGCAGTGGGAGCATGTAGGGTATTCTTTGGGGACCCTGCCCGGAGCCGATGACTCAACAGTGTGACCTGCTCAGCTGCAGGGGGTTGGCCTAACCCGAGGGCTCAGGGAATAAGGCAAATACAGAGTGTAACCGAAACAAACACTTAAAAACAATTGCAGTGCACATAAGCCAACACAAGGCGACAATTTGATTCAGTGATCTCCTCATGAGTCACAAAAATGAAAAATCGAAACATTATGGTAATACTGATAATCTCAGCAACTCACTTTATCTTTCGGTTTCAATGCATTTCGACGAAAGAAGGCCTTGCAGCTTTCGCATGTCAGTCTATCAAAGTTATATCCGGAGGCAGGTTCACCACAAACTATGCAGATTCGCTCTTCGTCACTGATTCCAGCTTTTCGTCTCCGCGTACGGACGACAGTACTTAATAGGCTATCTTTGTTGGCACTCCTAGAGAACTCTGAGGCGCTTCCGGAACATTGATATGTAGATGAGAATGGTATTATATCAGGGGATGAATGAAAATAATGCCCGGTACCGTAGGCGTCTCCAGTGTGACATGATATCTGAAGGTGCGCTGTGGATGAGTCAGGGGCACTATCCAATGTACCCGAGGCATTTTGGCGCATATGGATGGGGAAGCATGCATGTGACCCATATACACTGTCCTTTTCCTGCCGTGCAATCTGATCAACTTTAATCGTGTGGAAGTGAGTCGAACCCGGCTCCATGACTATATACCACGAATGCGCTTAAATATTGTTACAATCCATCAAAATGACTAACACGAAAGGAGCCAAGGAAAGGCGAATCAAAGGAGCTGCAACGCACGAATTTATTCTTCCCGGGAGATTCAGTTCACCTGGACCCTGACACAGACTCATGGATTCACGGTTTGATACACCCGATCCTGGCTTTCCCCCAAGCTTCCCAGATCGAGTTTGTTCTCATCGTGCAGAGGCTTCCATTCACATGAAAGGCTCAAGTGAAATATGATGCGGCGCTTCTGTTTAAGTTCTCAGAGATGGCCTGTGAGCTTGTCACGGATTCACGGATTCACGTATTGATGCACAGGATCGAGGCTTTTGCCCAAGTTTCCCGGGTCGGTTTTGTTCTTGTCGGTCAGTGGCTGTCGTTCACCTGAAAGGCACAAGTGAAAAAAGGGTGTAGCACTGCTCTTTATGTTCTCAGCGCGGGGCAGTATGCTCGCCAGCGCGAGGATTCGCATAAATAAATGTCTAATAGTGCTTTAAATTGGGTTCGAGAAAGAGCGTGTACAACCGTCGGAGGGAGGTCATTCCACGCAGCTACTACCTGAAATGAAAAAAGTTTTGTCTAATGAATGTGTGTGCCCTGAGCTTGAAAATTTTCTTACTATGTCCTCGCCGGGTGTTTGCTGGGTCAACGGTAAAAAACCTGTTTGCCAAGCTTTGTTCAAACAGGACGTAAGTAAGAATTAGGTCCCCTCGGAGGTGACGGCACTCCAGGGGAAAGAGATCAAGCATCGCGAGACGCGTTTCGTAGTCCACGGATTTGAGGCCGGCAACCATTCTAGTGGCGGGAGGAGAATTCACATGAAAAAACGTTCAAAAAATGCCTTGAACTGGGTGCTAGACGCAGCGTGAACAACCATCGGAGGCAGATTGTTTCACGGCTCCGAAGTGATAACAAATATTTACCAATATAAGTGTGCGCCCCGAGCTTGAAGTTCTTTTTATGTGCGCGCCATGTATTGGTCGAGTCTTCTATGAACAACTCGTTGAACAATCTTTGTTCATACTGGGCATACGTAAATGCTGGACTTCTCCGGGGTCAACGACACTGCATGGCAAATAGTTCACGTACCCAAGCATCGTTTCCCGATCAACAGATTTGAGAGCAAAATCCACGTTCCTAGCAGCCCGTTAGCCACAATCAGTGACCTTTGTTCGGCTTCTCCACCGACCTCTACCCACCCGCCATCAATTATATATATGTTGCAGTCAGAAACGAGTTTTCCCTGGCATGATCTACTAATTTTAACACTATTCTACCACCCCTTCGAGTTAAGCGAAAAAAACGGTTCATTGTTCGACCTTTCGCCCCACCACCATCCATTGCCTACTTTAACCAATTGATCCTCAGGGCCTTGGCAACCACCCACCGGCTGTACGGCCTTAGCCAAACCTTGAATAAGATTCGTCATTATCCTACAAGCAGTCACTTTAAACAAATGCCTGCAACACTATCAACTCAATGCACTTTCTGTTTGCCCAGTCCTTGCCAAGTGAAGTCCCACGATTAATAGTATAATTTGTAGCTAGCCCCTCATAACACACTGGCTCCACAGAGGTTCAACGTTCACTTTAGATGTTCTTGTTGAAATACGCTATCCAAAATATTAGTCTCCACTGTGTAAGGTTCTTGGAAGTTAATAAACTCAAGTAAAATCAAATGCACGTTTATTTTCCCTTCTCAGTTCTGTCCGCCCCCTTTACGCCTCCTTCCGCACAGATCAAACCGCCCAGAATACCCGAAACCTGAAGAACACATCTTTGAACAAAATATGAGCTGCACTCAGGGAAATCCAGAACAGGAAGCCAGCTTTATCAAGATTGCTGCCTTTCACTTCGCTGACGTCGGATGTTGACCTTCTAGCTGGGCCCGAAATCTTCTTCAGGCCCTACGTGGTATTATGCCGCATTCGAGGCCCACGCTCGCATATCTGTCAAAATTTACCGCATCGAATCGACTAAAACATCTTCCGAACTTCTAACATCCCCAAAGCGTCACAAATACAAAAAACATGCGAAAAATTTTAACCACGTGCACGTTCAAAAACCCACAATTTCCCCAATGTCATAAACTGCTTTCCAAAGTTTCGGAAATAGGGGACTGCTGACGGCGTGTGGCCACGGATTTAGAAGACATCTGCCTCGTAATCCTCCGAGAATGTGCTTCTGGCCATTATCTCACTGAATTTTTCTTAACTAAATCTTACTCTGGTGTTTATTACGCTCCAACATAAAGGGCTATAGCACACCCCGTACTTAAAGCGAACGCCGTCGCTACCCGTCTGACTTTTACGACGATCCCTAGTGTCGGGGCAGAAATTTGCTGGCAATATTTTCTTCCGGGATTCTGGCCTCTGACAACCGCGAACAACCTGCTGATCATTGTTTTGTGCTGCCTCGCTTACAAATGCGTCATACCAAGGGCAAAAATCTCGCGTACCCCTTTTTAACGGAACTGTAGTAGACGGGCCGCCTTTCAAACCTAAGACACTTGGTGCCTTTCCACAAAGAGCCATGCATAACACTTCCACCCTCATAATTTTGATAGAACATTCTGCTTTGCTGTGCTCAGATGATTGACGCGGCTTTAAGAGCGACCGATTCATAAAGTCATTTTTGCCAAGCCACAAATTCCCTACGATGACCAGCAACAACTCGATACAAAATAATTTCTGGAACACCTACCGTGCAAATTTCTAATAAAACGAGTACCGCTTAAATCCTTTCTGCGCACAACAACAAAGATTTACGTGCGTGGAATTTTTCTGATTCGTTTCATCACATGCAGGCCCCACACTAACGGGAAGAATATGCGTTTGTCCCACTGGCTGCCCCCTCCCATACTGTCACACTGTTCCAAGATCCGGCATGTTTTTGAACACTACAAGAACCACAATAGACCATCTTCAAAAATGTTCGGCGAAGAACCACTGAAGTAGTTCCATTTCACCACTTTAACTGCCCAAACAGGTTATCCAGATTGATACTTCGTTGCTCAAATAAATTTGTTTCCATGACTAACTCGTTTTCCATGTTTTCCTGCGGGGCTCAGATGTCATGCATTCCAACAGGCACATCTCCTTGGACATGCACTCAAGGTCTTGCGCTAGATGTTTACATATCGGGCTCACAATAATTGTTCACCATCGACTATGATCCTACTATGGAACAGACTTCCCGAGACGTAGGTCTGCGGGAAGGACTCACAAATTTAACAGACACCAGACCGGCTCTGTTTTGAAGAATTTTTTCCTGAAAAACCGATCGTCACTTCCACCGCAGATCACGTCTGCGGGCTTGTTTCCGTCAAAGGTTTCCTGTAGTGTTCAAAGTGTTTACACCACAGTGACATGACTCTTCCATATCACCATGAAGCGTGTCCAACTTCCGCTGCTATGCACACTAAATGACTTAAGAATTGCATAGTTTTAACGCTGATCCTGCTTATATCCGTCCTGTCTACATCTGCTGTTGATATCTACTGATGGGGATGCCATCAGCCTTGTGTTTAACGGCCCAAAACGTTCAATTTCACTACCCAAGAGGAAACCAGTGTTTTTCGCCGGCAAATAATTTCTGGTTAGAGTCAGTACATATGAGCGCCCCTGGATTCTGCATGCTCGTTACGGCTCCAAATTTTTCACAATCGAGGAGTGCTGCCTGCTCCCGTTGTGCATTTAACCTGAATTTCTAAAAGGAACCTGGTTTTGGACACTCCTTCTTCTTTCTAAACAGGTCTATTTCGGCTGAATCATTCAAGAATCGCGCATCTCGTAGAAATTATATGTTATTATTGAATGGTTCAGAAAAGAACGGGCGTCACGAATGTGCCTTTGATCAAATGTCACAACAGGTGTCTTTTTCCAGCAAAAATAAATGGCGAACTGAGAGCTGGTTAATGAAGACTGTGTTAAGCACAAATAATCGAATGCCGAATTAGGTGCCCACAGACAAGTCAGGTGCCTAGATAGTGGTGCAAGTGAAGCATGATGATAATGGCCTGGAAAATTCTTCCGCAAGATAGATTTAACAACATATTTGAGAGCTCCGGAGCAACCCCATTGGAATTTTGTCGAACAAATATGTCCCAAGGTTTGTGGTTTGGGAATCAATGATTGTTTGTTGTATTGCACCAGTGACTTTATGTTGTTCAGTTGAATATAAATGCTCATGAAATATGCAAAGAATTAATGCCCGTTGCAGGTGATGGCCAACACAATGAAAGCCAAATTTTGGCCATTTATAATTTATCTTAGTCAGTTATGGTTGTCTGTCAGAAAACGGCTGTAAAGTGACGCGCGATGAATTTGTCGAAAAGTGGATTGTGACTTGATGATGGCAACAGAACCGCAAACTTGCGAAAATCATTAGCACGGTGAGGGGAGAAAGTAGAGCGAGAGCGAGCAATTTAAGCAACGCAGAAAGTCTAGTTTTAGCCCAAGTCGTCTCGCCACCAAGGATCCGTTTCAAACGGAAATAGCCTGGACTATATGACGGCACGACTGGTGCCGGAAACAAACACAGTAAACCAAGGCTGAACAGTTCCCATGGCAACCCTGCAGAATTGCAAACACTGGAGGGTGAACTCAAGAGTAAACCCTTCAAGGGTGGTTCAACTTGAAGGAATGGCGAATGATAGTACATATATTTCGGACTGTCCGCTTGGTACCACATATGGTTGGATAATCTAAAGACGGAGTGACAAGGCTCCTCCTTTAGGAATGGCAGGCACTGACACCCCACTGAAGATTATCGCTGCAGAAGTTATCTGGAGTTTCCTTAGGGAAGAATGGTATCTTAAAACAGTAATAATATTCGACATTTAAAAGGACTGCACACACGTCCAAACGTTCAACAAAGTAGGGACAGAACCTCTGGTCTGGAACATTCGTGCTACCCCACTATCATTAAGAGGTAAATTTAAAGCGAACAATAACTAGGCCAGTGAATCTGGTAATGCACAATAAAAAGAGAACAGGCTGAACGCGCCCTCCATTATCAACCAGCAGCTGACGAGAATAATGTGGGAACTTAGCAGATGTCTTACAAATGTCAAGTAGACAGCATCGATGAATAAACCGGTAACGGGAAAAGACAAAGTGTAAGCTTATGTATCTTTCATCCAGCATCAACTGATCGCCAGACGGGAGCCAAATTTGTCAAATATCAAAGGCCGCAGCCGATCAGAAGGGCTGTGATAAGGCACAGCGGGGCACAGGATATAGAGCAACCGCGATGGGTGTCAAAATAACTAGTCACAGCTGTCCGTGGGCTCAGTGTTTTGTTTTTGGTGGTTGTGGAGTGCTTCCACTGGATATAAATATACCGGTGAATATACAGGTGCTGAAGACATCAATGATATGTTAAGGTTTTCCGGGCCACCGCTTTTATGTCCAAGGAAATGGTACCACGAGGGGCCCGAACATTCGGGTAACTTAGGCGGTCGAACAAGAAAGTTTGACCGATTAGTCCAACCGGGCTTGTGCGAAGCGTGAGATTTATTTTCACGGTTAAAGTGGCTGACAAAAACTGCCGAGCACAACCGGTTTGAAAGCATGACTTTGTGAAAGGAACAGATGTGAGGTATCGGCCCACGAATAAGGAAATTCGATCTCAGCAGGATCAGAAAGCAGTTTGAGGTCAGAGGTCCCAGCGCTTGACACCCAAGCAGGCTAAGAAAATCAAAGTCTATGAAAGGGCCAGTACAGCATCTTCCATCGATGGGTATGGGTCATGACAATAAATTCCTTGCGGCTTTTGAATGCTATTTGATAGTGTTAAACTACTGTGGTTGTTGCCAATCAGGATGGTAGATAAACAATCCCGCGTTCGTGGAATAGTCCAGGGATTATCTCTTTTTTGCCTAGTACAAATCAACTTCAAGTTTTACGGACTCCTAAAATAAGGGAAAGCTGGTATAAAAGCAACTAGACATAGGGCAACGAGGATTGAGCATAAATGATGGTGATCATTTTTTGTATCATGGGAAATCAGGTGCCGTGGAACAACAACATTGCTCGTTCTCTCGGGACGTCAGAGAAGGATACGGATCTAATAATTATAATAATATTTATTCCCAACCAGTGGGTAGCATATCGTCAGGCATGATCATAGTATTACAGTCAGAATACGATGGGGGTTGTGGTTAATGGGAACTTCCTGGAAAAGAGACGGTTACGTAAACAGTGGGCATTAACTAGGTAGACTTTATCACACCTGAGGTGGCATGGATGGGGATCCGAAATTACAAGGGCTCTTTATCTCCTATGGAGAACATAACAAATGACAGAAAATCTGATCGTTAGGTTTTAAAAGTGGCGGGCAAAAACAATACGAGTGAGGGTATGGCGAAAAGTTTCCTGTCTGGAACGTGACAAAAAACAAAAAAGCTTCAAACTGCAGGAAGTGTGGAGCAAGAATAATGGATCTGGAGAGGCAGCGGAACTGCCACTACTTGGCCGGCCAATTTGAACTAAAGCACGAAACAGTCACTACGGCTTCATTACCTTGGGCTGTTGGGCGTATGGCCGCGGAAGGCGTAAGCGGAGATGGTGAAGTGAGGTAATATGCAGTATGGACAAATGGTAATAGGAAACTCGGAATCACCCTGTGCAGTGAACCTTCAGCGACTCACTAGTGTTGCTGCTGGGCCAGGGTCGAGTGTAAGGGTTACTTGGGAGAACGAGTTCACGCAAACTACGAAAATTGACTGACTCGGTGAGAAGTACAGATAAAAGTCGCCGAGATCTTCGCAACCGACAGAGGGTTCGGCAGGTTGCAATTAACTCCTCATGGTGGTGGCTGGTGAAAAATGAAGACTGATTGTGGCTGCCGGTAAAGGAACGAGCGGACGGGAGGGCGCGGTTTAAGTAGGAAGCGAACAATTGCGGGTGTGCTATCAATCTGGGGTATCGCATTGACGTACCATCACTGCGTTGAAATAGTTCGGTTTCTAGACAACTACGTGACGGACGTCGTGATTGAGGTATTTAGGTCACGCCAAAACCAGCAATGGGAAACAAATACAGTTACTTGAAGCCTTTCTTTCTTTTGGGGAACGTATGGAGCTGACAAGATCGGATTGTTCAGATTTGAAGGTGGCGGGCAAAAACAAAACGAGAAGGTAAAACAAGAGGCATCCTGTTAGGCACGTGACAACCAAATTTCAAATTGCGGAAAATGAGGATCAAGAATATGGCGCCTAGGGAGGTGGAAGAATTACCACGACCAGGTCCGTCAAGTTGAACTAAGGGCTGAAGCCGCCGCCGAGACCTCGGACTGACAGGCTTGGGTCATGAAAGGCGTTAGTGGCGATCATAAAGCAGGGGAGTTATCAACACGGAAAAATGGTATCAGGACTCCCAGAATCACGGTGTACAATGAACGTGGAGAGGCACGCTGGTGTTGTTGCTGTGGACTCCGAGTGAAGGTCCCTATGGAGAGGGAGTTTGTGCTAACACACAAAAGACGACAAACTTTGTGAGAAACACTAAATGAATGTCACAGATGGTCGTTGGCTTGTTCGCTGAGCTGGGCAATTTGGTTGCAAACGTTTCAAGCCAGCGACCATCTACGCTACCTGAGCTACCGACACTCTCCTCAACAGAATGTGACCCAGATGTTTAGATCTAAACGGAAGGCCCAGGAGATTAGAATGAACGCGTCCTGCAGGAGGCCGCTTCCAGCTGAAATGTATGTTCGCAGTTGCATTTTATTAAACGGGTGGGAGGTCATCGTCAGAAGTGGGAAGTGATTAGTTGCTGGTATGTTATCAAACTGGGTATGGCAGCGTCGTTCCACCATTGCGTTGATTTTCGGAAAGCCCCGTGAGGTGGGTGGCGACCGCATTGAGTCGAAGAAGAGTCACCAATAATGCCTTTGGATAAACTATTGAGATTGTGGGCAGAACAAGCAGACGGCCTAGTAGGATGGCCACTGCTTTCAAGTCCTTGCACAAATTAGACGGACTGAAACAGTCTTCTAACTAACATGCCCGTCTGCAAAATATTAGAGATATAGTTTACTACGGGCAAGCCTCCAGGCGGTACGGTGGTTGCGGTGCCATCATCACGACGTCATACTTCGGTGCGTGGACAGCCCAGTATATGAGCATTTTGGATGGAACGTTTATGGTTACCATTGTTGTTAGGCTATTCTCTGGTCTATCCATGGTTCGTGGTCGTTCAATGCTGCAGTTCAAACGAGGTAATTGTAACGACCGTTTCGAATTCTTGAGCAACGAGCACCAAGATTAGCAACCAAACCGGCAAAACTCCGAACGAATGGCTACGCAAATGTGCTGTACTATAAAAAATGAAAGTAGTTACACGGAATACAAAATTACAAACCTCAACGGTTTTCGACAAACGGTGAGGTACTCCAAAAGGCAAGCAAAGCCGATATGGATCAACAGTCAACGCGTGAACGAAACCGCGTCTCAAACTCATGAATTAAAACAATATATAGCTGCCCAAGGATTTGGTACAAAAATAGTATAACCAGAGCGGTAAAAACGATTTGCGTGGTAAGAAAAACGGAGAATATAGATATCTTGTAAAACTGAAATAGGGTTCAATTCCACCAGTCCAAAAAAGGGCGGTCCATTTGAATTGTTAACCGGGAAGGCAGTCATTCAAGATTGGAGGCAATTTTAAATATATATGAAGTTGCAACACCGCCGGCCAAAATTCCTCCGACGGTCAGTAAGCGAACAGGTAAGTTATCAGGAGAGCTCTAGCCTACAAGCATGCAACGTTAGCCACCGACCTGAATGGTCCGAGTCCACTCCTGCCACAAAGGCCGGTTTCAACGGTACACGCGCCTACCCACGATATCACGCTGAACTAAAACCCGGCTGTTCTAATACGTCTATCAAGAAGCATCCCTAAACCTGCGTACCCCCTCGTTAGTCCTCCCCTTCCAGCAAACATAGGGTCCTAACATCGCGCTTGATGACACCGGAGCTAGTGCGGAGGGAAACCGTTCTGACGAGGCCGTTTGCATCCGTTTGACATTCGGTGACAATACCCAGCGGCCACCTTCCTCTAGAGAGATGTTCGGACACTACCATAACGATCTCACCCTCCCTGAGGTTTCTGTTCCGACTTAACCACTTATGGCGTAACCGAAGCGTTGGAATGTATTCTTTCATCCACCTGTTCCAGAAAACTTCCGACAAATACTTCACTTGTTTCCAACGTCGGGTGAGCCACTCTTCTAAATCGCAATGCGATGGGTTTAAACGAGTTAACTCATCACTGTATACTTCCGCTTGAACCTGACGGGTAACGACCACCCGAGATTTGGTCAATTCTTTCACTTGTAGGTGACCTATAAACGGCATGACGCCAGACCTTCCAAATTTGTGCATGATGTAGTGGATGAAGCGCCTCAACCATGCAACTGATTTCAACAATACAAACCAGCTAGACCATCGGGCAAACAAACGCTCGGAAACACTTCGAGTAGAAATAACGTTAATAGTTGCTGGGCCCGCTTTCAGCTCAGCTGACGACAGGCAGCTGGCGGCGACTCCCACACGATTACCTGGACCCACTGGCCCAAGAATAACCCAACCCAGCGGTGTCTTCACGGCAAATGGCTCTTTTCGACCTCCCAAACGCTGATTTAGCACCCAGTGAGCTTCTGGAACGTCACAGCCAATCAATATACCAACCGATTTAGAAGGAATATCCTCAAAGGGCAATTCTTTCAGGTGACCCCAGCGACTTGCGATTTCCGAGCGTGAATCCACGACTAATGATGGGAGGATTTCAGATACTACTGAAGCACCTTTCACTAAAACAACCTCATCACCGTGAAGTGGACACACCTCGAAACTTCCAGATTCTCCAACTGCTAAACAAGATCCACTGATTGTCTGTATTTCACGCGGCGTTCGATGACTCTCTATGCCGAGTTGGTGCAGCAAGTTATGACATACGATAGTTGTATCGGACCCACTGTCTAAGAAGGCATACGTGATCAGTTCTGCCGAAGGACCTCTCAGACGAACTGGAAGTAGTCCTAGGGAAACAGCCGTCCTGCGGTCAGTCATTGCATTGCTTTTGACTACAGGAACTAACTCTGCTTTTTTATCTAGTGGTTTCGAATGTAGCAGAGCGTGGTGTTTGGCTCGGCATCCATCCGCCCCACATCGATATTGCAGTTGGCAGTCCTTCGCTTTGTGGCCGCCTTCAAGACACCGAAAACAGGCATTGAGAGACCTTAAGGTGGACCATCTTTCCACTGGCTCGAAGGACAGAAAGCGCTCACAGTTGCTGATACGGTGTTCACCACCACAAACCTTACAACTGATCTCGCTCAACAGTGGGGCCTGATCTGAGCAAACGATCGCATGACTCCAAGCGGTTCTGCTCTTGCCTACATCTGTAACAGCTTGGCCACGTACACCTTGGTCCTTCTGCGTAACGGATTCTGCCAGAAGGCCGTAACGACTGCTTAGCACTCTCGCCCTTTGAGTAAGGAACTGTGTGAGGTCGGCGAAGGTTGGCTCTCCCCGATCATGAGTGGTTTGGTAAACGAATTCCGCCCACTTGTGTTGTAAAGTATTGGGCAAGCACCTCACTAACCTATCCAAATTCTCCAGGGAACTCAGTTCTGCACTGTAGTTCATCTGAGTCAGAGCTATTTCGCAACTCTGCATCTTGAAGGCCAACTGAGTCAGATCTCTTGCCTTACACGAGGTAGAACGAAAACATTTAATGAGATCATCTATCAGGGCTCTAGCAACCACATGAGACCTACCGAAAGACTCGTGCAGAATGCGGCGGGCTCGTTCATATCCTTCCGCAGGCTGAAGCAGGAGGCAATCTTCGATAGCCTCCCTGGCTACACCGGAGCACGCGTTTACCAATTGTACTAGCCTCTTTCCCTCGTCTTGGGTCTTGCATTCGACGTAAAGCTCGAATTGACGCATAAACCTCCAATAGCTCCTGGGTTGACCATCAAACTGCATGAGGCCGATTTTAGGCAACTCCAGGCCCTCTATAATGGATTCCAGATGACGGAAGTCACCTAATCCATTATGCTGTCGTTCTCCTACTCCGAGACTATGTCGATTTTCAGAGTTCAATGGCGTTACCATCTTTCTGCAATCTTCGACATAGCTTTTGATGCGACTTTTTGAGGACTCTAAAAAACCTGACCGGTTGCACTGCTCTAAGCCGTCTTCGCTTCCAGCCAACGAAGCTTCCAGCTCAGCCAACTCCACCTCGGCTTTAGCCTTCAGGAGTTGTTTTTTATGGTTAGTTTTCATCGCCTCCGACTCAAGCTCGAGTTCCTCTTTAAGTTGTCTCTCTTTAAGCTGTGCTAACAATAAAGCAGCTTTGGACCCCGAATTCCCCAAACTAATCTTAGAAGCTATACTAGCCCTAGAGCTCATCGCTGAAAACGAACCGTGTCCGACTTGCCTGACTTTCTTCTCAAATTCTTCTTCTCGTTTTGAATTGACCGACATTGACCTGGTGATTGGCATCCAGAGAACCACGCTTGTCAACGTTGAGTACTGTAACGACCGTTTCGAATTCTTGAGCAACGAGCACCAAGGTTAGCAACCAAACCGGCAAAACTCCGAACGAATGGCTACGCAAATGTGCTGTACTATAAAAAATGAAAGTAGTTACACGGAATACAAAATTACAAACCTCAACGGTTTTCGACAAACGGTGAGGTACTCCAAAAGGCAAGCAAAGCCGATATGGATCAACAGTCAACGCGTGAACGAAACCGCGTCTCAAACTCATGAATTAAAACAATATATAGCTGCCCAAGGATTTGGTACAAAAATAGTATAACCAGAGCGGTAAAAACGATTTGCGTGGTAAGAAAAACGGAGAATATAGATATCTTGTAAAACTGAAATAGGGTTCAATTCCACCAGTCCAAAAAAGGGCGGTCCATTTGAATTGTTAACCGGGAAGGCAGTCATTCAAGATTGGAGGCAATTTTAAATATATATGAAGTTGCAACACCGCCGGCCAAAATTCCTCCGACGGTCAGTAAGCGAACAGGTAAGTTATCAGGAGAGCTCTAGCCTACAAGCATGCAACGTTAGCCACCGACCTGAATGGTCCGAGTCCACTCCTGCCACAAAGGCCGGTTTCAACGGTACACGCGCCTACCCACGATATCACGCTGAACTAAAAACCGGCTGTTCTAATACGTCTATCAAGAAGCATCCCTAAACCTGCGTACCCCCTCGTTAGTCCTCCCCTTCCAGCAAACATAGGGTCCTAACATCGCGCTTGATGACACCGGAGCTAGTGCGGAGGGAAACCGTTCTGACGAGGCCGTTTGCATCCGTTTGACATTCGGTGACAATACCCAGCGGCCACCTTCCTCTAGAGAGATGTTCGGACACTACCATAACGATCTCACCCTCCCTGAGGTTTCTGTTCCGACTTAACCACTTATGGCGTAACCGAAGCGTTGGAATGTATTCTTTCATCCACCTGTTCCAGAAAACTTCCGACAAATACTTCACTTGTTTCCAACGTCGGGTGAGCCACTCTTCTAAATCGCAATGCGATGGGTTTAAACGAGTTAACTCATCACTGTATACTTCCGCTTGAACCTGACGGGTAACGACCACCCGAGATTCGGTCAATTCTTTCACTTGTAGGTGACCTATAAACGGCATGACGCCAGACCTTCCAAATTTGTGCATGATGTAGTGGATGAAGCGCCTCAACCATGCAACTGATTTCAACAATACAAACCAGCTAGACCATCGGGCAAACAAACGCTCGGAAACACTTCGAGTAGAAATAACGTTAATAGTTGCTCGGCCCGCTTTCAGCTCAGCTGACGACAGGCAGCTGGCGGCGACTCCCACACGATTACCTGGACCCACTGGCCCAAGAATAACCCAACCCAGCGGTGTCTTCACGGCAAATGGCTCTTTTCGACCTCCCAAACGCTGATTTAGCACCCAGTGAGCTTCTGGAACGTCACAGCCAATCAATATACCAACCGATTTAGAAGGAATATCCTCAAAGGGCAATTCTTTCAGGTGACCCCAGCGACTTGCGATTTCCGAGCGTGAATCCACGACTAATGATGGGAGGATTTCAGATACTACTGAAGCACCTTTCACTAAAACAACCTCATCACCGTGAAGTGGACACACCTCGAAACTTCCAGATTCTCCAACTGCTAAACAAGATCCACTGATTGTCTGTATTTCACGCGGCGTTCGATGACTCTCTATGCCGAGTTGGTGCAGCAAGTTATGACATACGATAGTTGTATCGGACCCACTGTCTAAGAAGGCATACGTGATCAGTTCTGCCGAAGGACCTCTCAGACGAACTGGAAGTAGTCCTAGGGAAACAGCCGTCCTGCGGTCAGTCATTGCATTGCTTTTGACTACAGGAACTAACTCTGCTTTTTTATCTAGTGGTTTCGAATGTAGCAGAGCGTGGTGTTTGGCTCGGCATCCATCCGCCCCACATCGATATTGCAGTTGGCAGTCCTTCGCTTTGTGGCCGCCTTCAAGACACCGAAAACAGGCATTGAGAGACCTTAAGGTGGACCATCTTTCCACTGGCTCGAAGGACAGAAAGCGCTCACAGTTGCTGATACGGTGTTCACCACCACAAACCTTACAACTGATCTCGCTCAACAGTGGGGCCTGATCTGAGCAAACGATCGCATGACTCCAAGCGGTTCTGCTCTTGCCTACATCTGTAACAGCTTGGCCACGTACACCTTGGTCCTTCTGCGTAACGGATTCTGCCAGAAGGCCGTAACGACTGCTTAGCACTCTCGCCCTTTGAGTAAGGAACTGTGTGAGGTCGGCGAAGGTTGGCTCTCCCCGATCATGAGTGGTTTGGTAAACGAATTCCGCCCACTTGTGTTGTAAAGTATTGGGCAAGCACCTCACTAACCTATCCAAATTCTCCAGGGAACTCAGTTCTGCACTGTAGTTCATCTGAGTCAGAGCTATTTCGCAACTCTGCATCTTGAAGGCCAACTGAGTCAGATCTCTTGCCTTACACGAGGTAGAACGAAAACATTTAATGAGATCATCTATCAGGGCTCTAGCAACCACATGAGACCTACCGAAAGACTCGTGCAGAATGCGGCGGGCTCGTTCATATCCTTCCGCAGGCTGAAGCAGGAGGCAATCTTCGATAGCCTCCCTGGCTACACCGGAGCACGCGTTTACCAATTGTACTAGCCTCTTTCCCTCGTCTTGGGTCTTGCATTCGACGTAAAGCTCGAATTGACGCATAAACCTCCAATAGCTCCTGGGTTGACCATCAAACTGCATGAGGCCGATTTTAGGCAACTCCAGGCCCTCTATAATGGATTCCAGATGACGGAAGTCACCTAATCCATTATGCTGTCGTTCTCCTACTCCGAGACTATGTCGATTTTCAGAGTTCAATGGCGTTACCATCTTTCTGCAATCTTCGACATAGCTTTTGATGCGACTTTTTGAGGACTCTAAAAAACCTGACCGGTTGCACTGCTCTAAGCCGTCTTCGCTTCCAGCCAACGAAGCTTCCAGCTCAGCCAACTCCACCTCGGCTTTAGCCTTCAGGAGTTGTTTTTTATGGTTAGTTTTCATCGCCTCCGACTCAAGCTCGAGTTCCTCTTTAAGTTGTCTCTCTTTAAGCTGTGCTAACAATAAAGCAGCTTTGGACCCCGAATTCCCCAAACTAGTCTTAGAAGCTATACTAGCCCTAGAGCTCATCGCTGAAAACGAACCGTGTCCTACTTGCCTGAATTCTTCTCAAATTCTTCTCGTTTTGAATTGACCGACATTGACCTGGTGATTGGCATCCAGAGAACCACGCTTGTCAACGTTGAGTACTGTAACGACCGTTTCGAATTCTTGAGCAACGAGCACCAAGATTAGCAACCAAACCGGCAAAACTCCGAACGAATGGCTACGCAAATGTGCGTTACTATAAAAAATGAAAGTAGTTACACGGAATACAAAATTACAAACCTCAACGGTTTTCGACAAGCGGTGAGGTACTCCAAAGGCAAGCAAAGGCAGTCGTACAAGATTGGAGGCAATTTCGAATATATATGAAGTTGCAACAGTAATAAGACAGCTATATCTACATTGGGGTCCCAAAATAGGAAAAAATGTCCGGAAGGGTTGCTAGAAAGCACTTTGATGTGAGTGGGAATTCCTCCCGAAGTAACAGATAGTAAAAGTAATGACCATTTCCAATTATTCAAATGAAGCGACATTGCCCGATTTCAAAAACAGTAATAGATATTGACGTGCAGATAATAAGCATGCGTTTGATGCAAACTGGTGAGGACATATATGAGCGTGAGGTAAGTACATTGGCCAGAATGTGTAGCTTGGAACTTGCGGAGACATTAAATCAGAGATATCTGGTGGTATTGCCTGTTCGTGCGATGAGCAGACATCAGAACATGGATGATACAGCCGAAAAAATAGCGTGGAGCTTTGCAAAGCCAGTTGCCCCCAAGGCGTATTTGGTGAGTCCCGAGGCATACTTTCCTCGCCTATAAATGGATATTTCGTTCCATAGAGCGATTGCTCTGGAATGTATGCCACAAACAGAGCAAGCTCAGACCGGAATCCGTTTTCCCTTCCTTCATTACAGAAGGCGGATTATGAGGTTCATCATGCGGAATGAGCATATCTTGCGGAAAGGGTGTGCAGTTGAAGTAAGAGTTGTCAACCGCGCAGTCTTCTGCAGGAGGTGCAGAAGAGGCGGACACTGTACGGAAATATATGAAGAGCCTTGAAAACTCCCGTACACAAGGCGGTATTAGTCGATATCGCCCTCTCTCCACGCCCAATTAATTTCGTGATCGACGAGATAATGGGACGAACACCGAATTGTCCTTTGAAACTGGGTTTCAAATGTCTTCTGGCAAAAATCTTGTCGACCTGGAGTATGCAGACATCGTTCTCATGTTCATACAGGAGAAAAATGCGCAGGGGTTTTTCGATGGAATGATCAAAGTCATTCTGTCCATTGGTGTGCACTTTGTGCCCACAAAGTGTCACGTTATCGTAACGGTATTCGTTCATAACAGGTGAATCGTGTAGCGTCAGGCATGATCATATGGTTAGTCAGAATGAAGCGCGAGTTTTTTGTACTTGCAGGTAATGAAACAATTGTGCGATAGGGTAAGAGAGGGATCAAAGGAAGGCCATAGTTGTGGGTGTGCTATTTTACTGGGTATAGCAGTCACATGCCATCACTGTACTGAAATACTTCGGTTTCTGTACAACCCCTTAACAGAGGTTATTTTGAGATTTGGCTTTGACGTGCAATTCTGGGAGGAGAGAGATATTTTGCTCGGCCGATGAACTTCTCAGAGTTAGAACAAAGCTTATATATGACCGCGGCTATTATTCTGATCCGGTTGGGGAGGTAGTGTGGTGCAGCGTTTTATATACATTCGAAGTTGGTTTTGATTATGGTGAGACAGATTGGGTCAATGCACGAACCTGCAATGCTCGGGTCGAGTTTGCTAAGTTCATACACCTAGGGCACCATGGCAGTATATTTGTGAATCTCAAGTAACGTGTGTATCAGGCTGCACTACGGGCTAATCTGTTATATGACTTTGAGACCTGGTCTGTTTGAGAAGCGGAAACTAGACGTTTTCAGGTGTTTTACAATGGCTGTCTCAAAACCGTAGCTCGTGTGGATCGGTTCCGGCAAATCCGTAGGGCAGCATTTAGATAGCAATTTTTAGGTTGTGCATCAGGGATTTCCACTGAAGAACGTGTCCTTCCAGTCTCCAGCTAAATCACCATCATTATCAGGGACAGTAGGATCGCATCAGGTTTGGCTATCTTACCAGCCCATTTATTCGGATATAGTCAAAATGATTTCGGAAGTGCAGATTGGTTGGAACACTTCGACATTGGTAATGTTCTGGAATATTGGTAGCTCGGGTGTGTTGGTTGGCAATTGATCAGGTGGCTGCTGATCTGTTCGCCGAGCTTGGCAATTGATTTGCAAACGTTTCGTCACCATTCGAGGAGATATCTTCAGTGCGCAAATCAATTGTTAAGCTCGGCGAACAGATCAACAGCCACCTGATCAATTACCAACACTTCGACATAAACGATGGGTTGGATGAAGCCCAGAAGGTTGCTTCTTGCTAGGTTGCTGATGTGGTTGAGTATGTAATGGTTACCGGTTTTGATGAGGAAGACCAAGCTGTCGATTTTATTAAGCTACATTGTATCGGTATCAGGGAGGAGAAATCGAGTGAAGTTGGGATTTAGTGCTCTAAACGAGCGGATTTGACATCAAGCCCTCGCCCAAACACACCACGGTTACATCCATGGATGCACACATGAGGATGCGTGTGGCCCCTGGATCTTAGGGCCCAAGTCTAGACCAACTGGTCTCACGGCTGACTAGTATACACTCCTCTCTAGCTTAAACTTCGCCACACTAAACAACGCATATGACTGCTGAATCCCGCTATCGAATCATTGATGTACACACAGCTCCCTAATTACCCTAATTGGACTAACTGGGCAAGTGGTGAGTTTACCTTTATAACAGTAAGTCTCCAGGTTCCGCGCTAACACCGATTGAGAATTGTGGACACAGTTATTTGTTAGGAAGGTGGTGAGTTAGCCGTCGCAACTTTGTTTAACTGTTTTTTTAAATGCTGTCGCGGAAAATGTGCGCGAGTCGTATTCGATAATATATTTTTTCAGAAACCTCATCGAGTAAAAAACTGAGAACATGATTGACCACATAGTATTTTTGTACCGGTGCAAGCCATAAATGGAAAGGTGTCTGTGTATTATTTAGGCAGGGCTTTTGGCAGGTGGACGACGTGTGGACATGAAGGACCGTCTTTGGTAGTTGGATTACTCTATTATTTATAGTCGGGACATTATGGTCAGGTATGAACATATGCACTGGCCCGCCTGTTACTATAAGTAGCCTCGGTAGGTGAGATCGAGTATAGTTATGAGTATGACGGACTGTCGTTGGCCATTGGACCGGGCTACTGGGCATAGCTGAAGCTCATAATCAGCTTTGCACATAGACAGGCCTTGAAAGTACGATAAGTACCTAACGTAGGCGATAATAACCAGATTTACGAGTAGGACGGGCTGTCGTTGGCCGTTAAATTACGACATCACACAGCCGTTGCCTCATTTCTATCGGCCAGCATAGATACAGGCCTGGTGTTTACTAGAAATAGCAGATATAAGCGAGAGCGCGCACGAGTATGGGTATGACGGGCCATCATTCGTAGTTGAATTAGGACACTGCGTATACCTGAGGCCTAATAATCGGCGTCGCACACTGGCACTGGCCTAGCAGCTGAAAAACGTAGTCAAGGTGAGCGATACTGCGTACAGCTGTGAGTGTTAGGTCCGTCGTTCGCCATTAGGTTAGGTATTCTGCATCGTGCAGGCCTGTATTCATCGGATCGCATAAATACTGACCCGGTTTTTTTACAGGTAGCAAGGAAGCGAAAACGCGTACAGTTACGAGTACGGAATATTAGTGTGGATTAAGTTACCGAATAATCAATGCCGCACATGGACACGGAGATAGCATGTAAGATAAGTAGCCAGGCAAAGTAGACAGCAATGAGTATGACAGGCCATCAGGTTGGGCTATTGCACAAAGATGAGGCCTTATTTATACCGGCCCACATGGAAACTGGCCGTCATCGCGTATGTTTATGGGTATGAAGTACCGTTGTTCGCCATTGGATTACGTTAATGTGCGTAGTTAGGTCTCATAAGCAGCGTCGCACATGACGTGGGGCTAGCAGTACTCGAGATGAGCGATAACGCGTAGAGTTATAAGGGGCCGCTGTTGTTATTGGATTCAGCTACCGTGTATACGTGAGGCCCCATAATCAACGTCACACGTAGACACGGACCCAGTAGTTAGGATAAGTGGTGGAGGTGAGTGACAACGGCTACCGTTGAAAGGGAGGAGGCCTTCGCTGCGGAGTTATTTATTAGAAAATGTCAACTGACCAGTTACAGACTATTCGGCGGGGAAGCAGAACTCTCATTTGCATCTTATTTACAAAAACTGGACATCCATCTTCTCCTGAACACGTCTTCTTGAACTTTCCTGGAGATTCGTTGAGTCCAATCATTCATTGCTCAAATTCAAGCAAATGCTACAAAGCGACTCCATAAACTCCGCAACAGATCTTCTTTTTCAAGAGACGCAAAGTGAATTTATAAGAACAAAACATACTACCCGCATGCCTCCCCATCAGTAGTGTCACCGTTACACACCTTCACCATGCAATCGATTTTTATTTACCTCCGTCATCTCGGCTCCGGCAGCGGGTCTACTCGGCCACTCTTTGGATGTATCATGCCACTTATGAAGCTGCGTCCCATTTACTCTTTTCTAGCTTCGACCGTCTTGAATTGCATAAACGTTCCCCCGGCGATCGGTAACAAAAAACCCTTGCCATCGGCTGCCTAGCTTCCACGACCCTAAACCATTCCGTCCAGGATACTGGTGATCCTTCCATTTAACCTTCGTGCATATGGGGAATGTTCATGCCACTCTACTTGCCGTTTTCTGCCTAGTCGTTTCCTGAACGGCGGTCAGATTTTCTCTAGCCCTCTCTCTTTCTTCCTCTGACTGCCTCGGAGACAAGCGTGTTGCCGACCACAACCTAATTTCTTGATCAACCGGAAGTCGCGGAAAATGACTGCACATCAGCATAAACAGGGGCTTGTCTGTGGTTGGCTGTATGGAAGTACGATGAGATAGCAACACGACTGAAATGTTAACTTCCCAGTCACCTGCTATGGCCGCCAGTCATAATACGCTCGCTTAGTCCATTTGTTTGCGGGTGGTATGGTGCCGTCCTTAGCCACCTAATACCCAGCTTCTGAAAGCAGTTACTGAACTCTTCGTGCTCAAAGCAAGTCCCCGGATCGGTTAGTATCATGCTTGGCCGCAATGTGATGAATTACCACTCGCTGATAGTTGTTGCTCGTTAATTTGGCATGGTTGCCGCCTCGATCCGCCGCGACCAGTGTTCTGTCATTATCATGATAAAGTGATTCCCTCTGGTTGTCACCGGAAAGGGGCTTGTGTCATCAGTGGACAATTACTCGCTGATTTCTGAGACAGGAATAAGTTCTGCGGGATGGGTTGGCACTGTCGTATTTTCTTTTATCAGTTGGCACCGCTTATAGTACCTAACATTTTCCATCAATTCACATCTCATCCAGGGCTAGTAAGCCTTATGTCAAAGTAAGTTGTACGTCTCGGTACACCCTGTATGTGCCATCTCGCGGCAGATACTCATGTCCCCACAGACGAGCCAAGTGTTTTAGCTGCGGTAAAACAGGACACATTCAACTTGTCTGTAAGTCCAAGAAAGTGTGTCACTTAACTTCTGACCCA
>NW_008751658.1:3256770-3260785 GCF_000715545.1 Opisthorchis viverrini | reverse complement strand
TTCATTTTTTGCACATTGAAGAGACTGGTTTTTTCTTCGAAGAGTGATGAACAAAATCACTTAAATTGTTTCTTTTTGGGAGTTTCATAGATTCAACAAAGCTGAGACAGGTCGCCAATATGAGTCTGAGATACTACTCGGTAAATACGTAATCAACGTTTTCAATTGGGAATTTGTCCCTCCAGTGAGACCGATCTGTGCTGGAAAGTCGCTGCGCTGCGGAGTTATTTATTAGAAAATGTCAACTGACCAGTTACAGACTATTCGGCGGGGAAGCAGAACTCTCATTTGCATCTACAAAAACTAAACTGGACATCCATCTTCTCCTGAACACGTCTTCTTGAACTTTCCTGGAGATTCGTTGAGTCCAATCATTCATTGCTCAAATTCAAGCAAATGCTACAAAGCGACTCCATAAACTCCGCAACAGATCTTCTTTTTCAAGAGACGCAAAGTGAATTTATAAGAACAAAACATACTACCCGCATGCCTCCCCATCAGTAGTGTCACCGTTACACACCTTCACCATGCAATCGATTTTTATTTACCTCCGTCATCTCGGCTCCGGCAGCGGGTCTACTCGGCCACTCTTTGGATGTATCATGCCACTTATGAAGCTGCGTCCCATTTACTCTTTTCTAGCTTCGACCGTCTTGAATTGCATAAACGTTCCCCCGGCGATCGGTAACAAAAAACCCTTGCCATCGGCTGCCTAGCTTCCACGACCCTAAACCATTCCGTCCAGGATACTGGTGATCCTTCCATTTAACCTTCGTGCATATGGGGAATGTTCATGCCACTCTACTTGCCGTTTTCTGCCTAGTCGTTTCCTGAACGGCGGTCAGATTTTCTCTAGCCCTCTCTCTTTCTTCCTCTGACTGCCTCGGAGACAAGCGTGTTGCCGACCACAACCTAATTTCTTGATCAACCGGAAGTCGCGGAAAATGACTGCACATCAGCATAAACAGGGGCTTGTCTGTGGTTGGCTGTATGGAAGTACGATGAGATAGCAACACGACTGAAATGTTAACTTCCCAGTCACCTGCTATGGCCGCCAGTCATAATACGCTCGCTTAGTCCATTTGTTTGCGGGTGGTATGGTGCCGTCCTTAGCCACCTAATACCCAGCTTCTGAAAGCAGTTACTGAACTCTTCGTGCTCAAAGCAAGTCCCCGGATCGGTTAGTATCATGCTTGGCCGCAATGTGATGAATTACCACTCGCTGATAGTTGTTGCTCGTTAATTTGGCATGGTTGCCGCCTCGATCCGCCGCGACCAGTGTTCTGTCATTATCATGATAAAGTGATTCCCTCTGGTTGTCACCGGAAAGGGGCTTGTGTCATCAGTGGACAATTACTCGCTGATTTCTGAGACAGGAATAAGTTCTGCGGGATGGGTTGGCACTGTCGTATTTTCTTTTATCAGTTGGCACCGCTTATAGTACCTAACATTTTCCATCAATTCACATCTCATCCAGGGCTAGTAAGCCTTATGTCAAAGTAAGTTGTACGTCTCGGTACACCCTGTATGTGCCATCTCGCGGCATTCGACGATAAGCTCCCGTCTCAAGACGCGAGGTATCACGGGCAGCACAACGTCCGAATCAATGGCGTTCCAGGAAATTATGCCGGCTTCATTCGGACTCAGCCGATCAGTGACTCTGGACGTCTCCAATCTCTTGTCTCCTTCTCTGTTCTCAAGGCACCTTTCATCCAAAAAGGCGGTTGAAGCCTTCAATAACATAGGATCCTGCCGTTGTAGTTGCACCAAACTTTCGGGATCCGGTTGAAGGACGAGGCTATTGGCGCCAGTAATGATCCCGGGGGCCTAACCCACAGCCTCTGGTCTTGACAGCCAATCAGCCAAGTGGTTATCATTCCCAGGCACGTGCTGCACTGTGAAGTCGTAATCTTGCAACATCAGTGCCCACCGCGCGAGGTTTTTCGGAGGATCTCTGGTGGTCCTGATACATTTCAGGGTTTTGTGGTTGGTTTTGACTTGAAACCTTTGCCCAAGCAGATATGGCCTCCACTTTTTAAGGGCCCAGACAATCGCTAAACATTCCTTCTAAATGGTGGAGTACTTCTCTTCAGCGCTTGTCAAGACACGACTGGCATGTACGATAACCCCAATTCTCTGCTTCAGGACTGCACCGATACCGCGGCCACTAGCGTCCGTTGTAACAGTAAACATCTCTCCGAACCTGGGCAGTTTGGGGATCAGTTACTGATCCAACATCCGCGCTCTGACTCGCTCAAAAGCCGCATGTGCATTTCCGGTTTATTCAAATTTCTGATTTCTCCCGAGCTAGTCGTACAGTGGCGCAGCGATCGCGCCGAAATCCTTCACGAACCGGCTGCAGTATGCTACTCGTCCAAGAAACTGCCGTAGAGGCAGTTTTGAATTGGAAACACCACAATCCTTGAACTTCGCCAATTTTTCGGGCAGTGGGCTAACTTCTTCCCGACCCACTTTATCCCCCAGCAGTGTCACTGTCCTCCGAACGAGCTGTGACTTGGTTTCATTTATCCGCAGGCCAGCCTCATGGATCCGCTTCAATACAGCCTTCAAGTGAACTTTGTGATCTTATTCCGAATTGCTGTACACAACGATATCGCCTCCGTACACGGAAACAATCTGGAGTCCCTTGGTTACACGAAGCATCAAGCGCCGGAATGTGAATGGTGCCCCGGACAAACCAAACGGCCTTCGTCTAAATTGATACTGGGTCTCCCCAGCAGTAAATGCCGTTTTCTCCCGATCCTCCTACTTGATAGGTAGTTGCCAATATCCGGAACGCAAGTCGAACACAGTAAAGTAACGGGAATGCTGGAGGGAACCAAAAATCTCCGCAACCGAAGGCACATTTACAACATGATTCACGGGCATTTCATTCAAGCGCCGGAAATCAACGCAACACCTTTATTCTCCGCTCACCTGTCTTACAAGCACAACTAGGAAATTTTACGCACTATTGGCCTCTTTGATCATGCCATTCTTTAACAGTTGAATGTGTTTATGGTCCTCCTACCGTAGATGGAGCAGCAACGGACGGGAGCCATGAGGTCGAAAGCGTTCTGGCGTTCTCGTGCTCAGTCCACGAGCGGAAGCCAAACGGATCCTCATCGCCCGTGAACAGTTCCGAATATTCCCCGGCCGCGGACCGTACGGGCGGCACGTTACAAGACGGAAATTTTCGGACACACAGCCCACTCACGGCAGCGCCTGGGTACCCTTCAAGCTTGATTGTGTCACAACTTGTCTCCAGCCTTCCCTGCTTTAGGTCAATCACGGAATCTGTGCCTTGAGAAAATCCGCCCCCAATATTGTCTGTTCCATGTCTGGGCTGATAAGGAACGCGTGCTGCACGGACTTGTCACCTAGGCGTATAGAGTGCATTGACAATCGGTCAATCTTCAGTCGATATCCACTAACAGCTCTCATGGATAGCGCCCACGGCCCGCGTTCAGCTTGGTTCCTTCTTCGCCTCAGCGATACGCCTGCTTCTGTATCATTCAAACATAGCTTTCTTTTTCCGTCTAACTCTACAATGGCTTGTATGGTAGCTTGTGTCAGTGCACTAATCGTGACCCACCCAGGAAAAGAGGAGTATTCTTAAGTTTTGTTTTGTACAAGTGATCGGTTCGGGGACACTGATTCTTCCAGTCGCCAGGCTTGCCATGCATGTAGCACCGGCTGGTTCGAGCGTGCCTCCGCGTTTCCATTTTCACCGCTGCAAGATGTTCGGCGAGTTGATCCACTCTGGTCTGCTGTCCCTCCATTGGTGAACCATCCTTCTTCTCCTGGGACTGCAGCGTGGTCAGCGGTGCTTTGGGCAGTTCCCGGGCCAGACGCACCAACTTCCCTACACTCAACTGGCCAGTTGCTCGCACAAACCGTAAGAGGGTTCCATGTCCCGGCCGCACACCTTCAACGAGCTGGCCCGATAACAACGGGTGGCGAGACACTCGGTCTAGCCCCGGTAAAGCGAAACAACTGCTGCAGGCCGGCGAAG
>NW_008751658.1:3244826-3254835 GCF_000715545.1 Opisthorchis viverrini | reverse complement strand
CGCACACACAAACCGTAAGAGGGTTCCATGTCCCGGCCGCACACCTTCAACGAGCTGACCCGATAACAACGGGTGGCGAGACACTCTAGCCCCGGTCACACTCAACTGGCCAGTTGCTCGCACAAACCGTAAGAGGGTTCCATGTCCCGGCCGCACACCTTCAACGAGCTGGCCCGATAACAACGGGTGGCGAGACACTCGGTCTAGCCCCGGTAAAGCGAAACAACTGCTGCAGGCCGGCGAAGAACACGGTCGTTATAGATTTATTCCAGCAATCTATTGAACCACGTCGAGTTACGCGGAAAACCCCAAAAGTTAATTCTTTCAAATGGAGGTTCATCAACGAGTGTGGTACCATAAGTGCAATAATAAAATTGTAAAACTTTACAAACCTTAAATTGTGGAGCTATGCCGGTTTCTATACACTGGTTTAGGAACTGCTAATTCCTAACGGGTCTCAAAGACCAAGCCGCTCAAAGCCACGAGTTTACAAGCGAGCGAAACCACGTGTGAACCTAAACAACACGTCCGATGTCAAGACCAAAGAACGGTTTATGTTCAGGTCAAAAACGAAAAGAGTGGCATGGACGCAAACCGGAATAACAAAAGGGGGGATCGCATTGGACACTATAAAAATAGAAGAAAGGAATCAAGAGTAGGGTCGGATCCAGGCGTCATCGTGACCGTCTTGAACCGCCTCATATCCTCCTGGCGGTCGGCAGGCATTTCGATCTCCGCTGCAAGGGCTTTCTCCGCTGAAGCCCTGTCAATCTTCCAAGGGTTTCTTCTGGCCGTTTTCAGGTTTGCCTTCACCCGGCCCCTGAGGAGGTTCTTCAGCGCGGACAACTTACCCCGGTCGGTCTCCAGTCCGGCAGCCTCCGCAACCTCCTCAACGTTCTCCAGGAAGGTCCGAGCATCCCCGTCCTCAAACGGTTGTGGCCACGGGATCTTCATCCTTATCCAAGCGACGGCACCAAATGAAAGGTAGAAGGCCTCCGCTGCGGAGTTATTTATTAGAAAATGTCAACTGACCAGTTACAGACTATTCGGCGGGGAAGCAGAACTCTCATTTGCATCTTATTTACAAAAACTGGACATCCATCTTCTCCTGAACACGTCTTCTTGAACTTTCCTGGAGATTCGTTGAGTCCAATCATTCTCAAATTTAATTCAAGCAAATGCTACAAAGCGACTCCATAAACTCCGCAACAGATCTTCTTTTTCAAGAGACGCAAAGTGAATTTATAAGAACAAAACATACTACCCGCATGCCTCATCACCAGCATTTTCACCGTTACGCCGTCATAATGGCGACTGAATTTTGGCGGTCACTATCTATAGAGTGTTATATTCATAAGAAGTTGAGATATACGGGAAGATGTGTTGTGACCAGGTTCGCCGGACAAAAATATTTTAATAGTATAATTGCATTTGTTAAATCTGAGGGGTGAGGCGAACAAAAGTCAACAGCCGGTCTTAAAGCGTGAAATTTGCATTTGATATACTGTGATGTTTTCATACCTAAAGTACGCCAAAATACACTAAAGTATGATTTCGTGTTCTATTTCGCGTAAACTGGTAAGAAAATGCGAGTCGATGAAGGTTCGCGACTATGATATTTCGCTTGCCTAATCAAAGTGCTACGTGCGACATGTCACTGGAAGGTGCAAAAGAATTACGCTACCACCCGTTAAAGGCACATCTTTGAAAACCCTATAGTTTCGGCGAAGATAATTTGGGTGTGCAATCAGTCGGCAGCCTTTTAAATAGAGTGGCATATCGCGGTCCATTTGGCTATTGTAGGAGTTTTAAATGAAGATGCCGAAGTTCCTCTACTGTACCCACATTTGTCTAGATAAGCACACCAGCTGAGGGGTGAGCCTGGGCTCTGATATGCCGCACATGTAGGTATCACTACCTGTGCGTTTTACTTAAGCATATTTAGCCAAAAAATCATATCATAATGCACTATACCCTTCTTTCCACCCTTCGTTCTGTCTTCTATTGCTTGGATTCCTTCTCCTGATGCGACTTATCACTTTGCTCCCGTAAATTACTATGGTTAGCCTGGGAGACACAAATTAACCGTAGGTTGGACTCTTTCGTTGGATAGTGCTTGACTGAATGTTGTACAATTAAAGACCCAGATTTTTGTTGCCGCCAAATTTGGGACACTGGAATTCCAGACAGACCTACTGACCACAGTCAAGGGGCTACACTCTGATATCTAAAGCATCGTGTCAGATAAAACGGGAAAGCGGTTCACCCTCTTTAACTGAAGAAAACTATAAGTGGACCAGTTAAATACACTCAACTGCGAGCCGATTCGGTTTTTGCGCAAGGCACACTTTGCCCGAGCCAAATCTCTGGTTTATTGTGTACCTAAACAAAATGTGCACCAGGCCGCTTAACCTATCAAGTAATGATAATACTCGGTGACAACATCTATTTGATGACCCTTCAGGAAGGGAAAAACAGATCGCAGGTTTTTGGAGAGTCTTCATATTCGTTCTGAGTAGTACGTTTGATCTGTCACGCCGAACCCCACGTCCTACCTAACCATTCCGGTTTCGCTGTCTCGGTACGGCCCTTCAACAGGTTCAACGGTTCTGCTCGCAACAATGTTGTCTGCATAGTCCAGATTGACCTGCTTTACTAAAACAATTATCCGTTCACTTAACCTTACGGACTGATACACCAGATCGAGGATTATTCTCAAGCTTCCCGAGTCGAGTTTGTTTTTGTCGTTGCAACCCTTGCCTTACCATCCCTTTGATCGCATAATTAGGGAGGAATGGAGCTAGTGAGCACCCTTGATGGGCACCGCTGGTACGGCTTTTGGAAGGCTATCCGTATACCCTCAAACGTGCAAAAGCCTTGAAGTGCAAATAAATTAGGTTCACGAACTTTGGGGCATTTTATCTTGGGTATCACGTCAAGGAAAGGACTAATCAGCTGACTTGAATTCACCTTGGAAATTCAGGACTGCTAAAACCATGGACGTCTGTACGCACGACATTCTGCTAATGCCTGATGGAGGTAAACGTTTGGTCGAGGAAGCTCCTCCTATGCAGGAATCTTGCTTGCTGCCCCAGATCCACCATAGGTCAATGAACGACTAATGACATTATCGTTCTAGTTGAGACTGGGTCAAGCAGATACTTCTCTGGTTACAGCACTCACTATGAACGGCCTAGACAGAATAAGCACTAATACTGACTCCCCCAGTCATCCGGGTCAGTGTTCCTTTCCCATATTCACGCAAACAAGCGCTGACAATGCACTTCACCCCAAACTTTAAACATTGCGAGTGAGGGTTAGCCGGATCAGAGGCCTGTTGGCACTCGAGAAAACATTTACAGCCATACACCTCTGAGGATGAGGAGGGTTTCGCGTTCACCGTCGAGGGTTATACTTCGACCTAAGGCTTTAAATGATAGATTGTGGCCACGATATATGTTATAGAAAGTATTCCTCATATTGATCGAGGCGTTCTCCTTGGTTAAAAATGTTTGGTCAAAAATTGTTTCCAGAGACAGGTCGCGGGGATCAACTAAAATAACTTCAAGTCTTGCTGGCATTCTGTACTATTTAAAGTTCGTTGGGTTGCCGTATCCATAGGAATCCATGGTTGGCTTTTACACTCACTTTAGGTTGATCTCTGGCGATTCATTGAATCAAGTGGTGTCCTGGACCGCCAGGGATATCTCTCCAGGATTTGAGCGGCACAAATACTTGGCCTGATATCCAGTGCCGCGCAACAGACAAAATTCCCAGGGCTGTGGATGGAAGTAGTGATATTTTCTATGCATGAATTTACCACATCATCGCGTCTCAGACGAGCTAAGGCTGCCCACTTGTGCGTTCAGATCTACGGCAACCACACTGCTTTCTGACCTTCTAGCCTACCGCGACAGACACGAAAAGCAGCATCCATCAACGTTCCGCTTGCGAGACTGCTTCATAGACGTTGACAGACGAAACCACAGGGTCTACTAGCAACTAGCATCCAGTCAAACAGGGGTCTATCTACCCGGTGACTAAGGGCGATATAAACCACTTCATCCCCTTCGGCAACGGCCTCCGGATTGCCACAGGTATGCAGCCGGAAACGAAATGAGAGTGATGGAGCGGTTATTCGGCTACCATACGTGCCTCTTGAATCCTCCTTTCTTCTAAACTCCAGATATCAATTCCAAGCGAGTCCAAAATGAGAACGTGAGCTGCTTGCCGCCCTGCTTGCTTCCTAGTGCTGAATTGAAGACTGCCAGGTGCGTCGAAGCTTGAAGTTGGAGTTCAAGACGCCTGAGGATGTGCGCCGGATGACGAGCAAATGTTGTTTACGAAATCTGTCTGAGGAACGCAATGATTAGTCGCAACTGCTGGGCCTACAATGAGGGAGGAGGGTGAAAATGTGTAAAAGAATGAAAAGGTGTCAGCATTGGCCAATTTTTACTCACACACTCTTATGTACGCTGCGCCGTGTGACGGATAGTGTGGCATGTGTCGATTTCTGTGCGCACATGATCGTACATTGACCGGGATACTGCTAGGGTGCCCTCACTTGGGCAGAACAATTGTTTTTCTATGAAAGCCTTTGGCTGGGAAGCCTCACCGTAGAGTAGCGGTGTTCGGTAGGGGAGTCGACTGTACTTCAATTTCCAAGGAGTAAATCGTCATAATACTCCAACACCCAAAAGGGAACACCGGGAGAGCGTTCTTCAGATGCCTACCCACTGTCAAAACGGCAACGGAAAACTGCGTGTTTCGTGTGGACATCCTACATTATAGCTCGGTGGGTTATGGAGTTATACAAAAGTCACACCATGGAAAATTACAATATCTTCGCTAAAACCGAGCTAGAACGAAAACAATGACAAACAAGCAGTGCATAAATTCGTTCTTCTTGGCATTACAACATCTTGGGTGCATCAGTGAGATGTCCGAGGAGATAAGTAAGTAATTCGTGCGTCGGAAAATGGACAGAGGTCGTCCAACTCATCCAAGATGTGATGAACTCTAAACTTCTTTCGCGTTAGCTATTAGTGGTAAACAATTTCTTGAACCACGCACAAATCACCAGCGGAAGCTTCACAGTGGCCTCAGAGGCTAGTCTAATTGGGTTTAATTAGCCTTTAATAAGCACCACATTCAACAGTCCGATGGGGCTTTGCATACACAGAAATCTACCTGTCAAAATACAAAATACTGATTCGATTTCTTGTAGAACGATGGCGCATCAGTTGTAGCAAGATTATGCACCCCTGCAGTGACATCCCGCAACTTCCATATATCGGATTTTGTCCTATTTATAGAAGTTAATCGTACATACTGAAATGCCTGTATTTGCACTTTGCATTGAAAATTTGATGGCGCTCATAACATCTAACGGACTACTGAAGCAACACTTCTTATTACATCGCAATCCATGGTAATTAACCCTATGGTTTTCTGTATCGGGTGCGATGTGTCATGGTTTTGGGTGTAAGTGCCTTTTAGCGGCTGTCTTACACTCAACCGAGATCCACAAGGCTCAGTCGTGTTTTGCTTTCCCAAGAACACAAGAACGTAGATACTCCCATATACTCTGATGGGGGTCACACAACTGGACGATCACATCCGTGGCCGCTGCCTATCTCCGGATTCTCGTAAAGCCTATACTCCTTGGTGGCTGACTGTCCTGTTCCAAGCTGCTACTAGTTATAAGTCTCATTGCCCATACACCTGCGTGGATGTGTCTGATCTAAACTTCACCAAAATGTTCACACCATTTTTCAGTGGGTGGCGCACTGGCTGCCGCTGTCGGAATATATCTGGGATATATATATCCGGAATATATTCTGGGATAGACCGCGCAAGACTGTAATCCATAAAGTGGATCCTAAAAACTTCTAAAAATAATAAACGAACTCTGACGAATTCTTTCCGCCGACGCTTAGTCCTTCAATCTGCGCCAGTCTCCCTTCACTTCCCATATCTACGTCCATCTGTGAGTTGCCTTTTCATATGGCTCGGGCATTAAAAATTCTCTTAGTATGGTGCCGCTCTGCTAAAGTAACTATTGACCCAATTAACCCTAAAGAAATTCCCGGTCGCTCCCGTGTGAATGCGTCGGGATTTTATGCGACAAATTCAAATCTTGCGCGCGAGAAGTCTTCATTACCCAAGCATAACTGAAAAAGTGCTTGTGTGGGCGTCGCCGGGTCCTCAGGAGTTCCCGCCACATGAACGTTAGTGATTTTGCTTTCAGCCATCAACATCCTCTGTTCCAACTAGACTGATCCTGCTGCATGTACGTTTGTTAAAATCACCCGATTCGCGTAGTCGCAGCGCGACAGTCGTATCCCGACAGGTGTGAGCGTCGGCGGTCTCGGTCCTCGACGGAAAATGGTTCGCAAATCTAGATCGGAATGGAAGGCCGATTATTTCAAGAAGCTATCGAAACACTTGGGAGATTGTGACAAATGCTTTGTTGTGAATGTTGATAATGTGCGATCTAAGCAAATGCAGCAAATCCGTGTGGCTCTGCGTGGATCCGCTGAAATAGTGATGGGTAAAAATACCTTGATGAAGAAGGTTATTCATGCGCAAATGGCACGCAATCCACATCTCGAAAAGATTCTACCTCATGTCCGCGAAAATGTGGGTTTTATCTTCACAAAAGCCGATTTACTGGAGATACGGGAGAAGTTAGAGGCTAATCGCGTCGAGGCTCCGGCTAAGGCAGGAACCATTGCTCCTTGTGATGTCATCGTCCCTGCTCAAAACACCGGTCTAGGGCCGGAGAAAACCTCGTTTTTCCAGGCTCTCAACATTCCCACGAAAATTGCTAGGGGATCAATTGAGATTTTGAATGACATCCCCATTATTACGAAGAACACCAAGGTCGGAATGAGTGAAGCTACCCTACTGAACATGTTGAAGATATACCCTTTCACGTACGGTCTTGTCATTACACAGGTTGGTGTCCTTTTTTCTTGTTCACCCTATCCAGGTTTACGACCACGGATCGGTCTACGATCCAGCGGTTCTAGACATAACACCCACCATGGTTATGGAGAAGTTCATGGTTGGGGTGCAGAACATTGTCGCTCTGGGGCTAGCGACGGGCCACACAACATTTGCAACTGTACCACAAGTCTTGGTGAATGGGTTCATGGATATGCTGGCAATATCCGTCATGGTCGACTACACGTTCAAAGAGTCGGAACAGGTAAGATAAGCTGTTTTCCTTTGTTGTCATTCCACATATCTAGCTAGTGCACTAGTGCATCTCAGCCTGGGGTCCAGCAGGCAGTTAGAGCCAAACTAGTTGATCTTGTTAGCCGCCAGCTTCACTCATTATTCTGCGGTGGTTATCATGTGGCTACCTGTTGGAAACGAAACACCTTTGCTAATCAATAACCCAAATTTGCTCCCTGGTAGCGTCATTCTAGTGTCACCAATACCCTTTGTCGATTCCTTAGTGAGATGTTGTTTTGGAGGCTCTCTAACCATTGCCTTGTAATAAACTCGTGCTTCCTTCGGTTGGCGCGGCAGCTAGCCACCAGAAGAGTGTTACAGCTGAACGATTATCTTTATTAAATCTTTCACACCAGAAGAGTGTTACAGCTGAACGATTATCTTTATTGAAATCTTTCATTCATATGGAAGCTTGTAACAAAGGCGTCGTTGGCAACCAAAACACCTTGCAGCGCCTCCAATAAGTCGATGGGTAGTCGGAACCCATTTTGGAAGGCCCATTGCTCCGTTAGTACTCAGGTTTTTCGTAATCGGCTTCATACCACAATTTTGACACCTGTTTGCTTCCTTTTTTGTGAGTTAGGTGGTTACCAGCGGTGCGCTGCCAAGTTGGGTTCAGAGATGTCTCAGGGACACGTCCAGACACCAGGGTCAGCTGCAAGATCCGCACAAACAGGTCTGGCGTCCGGTGAAGCACTCTATAAGCCGCGGGGAAACTAAGTCACTCTGTCAATTTTGACTGAGCTTAGTTCTTTCAGTTGTCCTTCGAAACGACGATCTCATCCATGAATGAAAATTATTAGGTCTTTCAGCACTAGCACCCTTTCGGAACCTGACTGCAATGCCAACGGAAGGAGGCACGAAGGCTGGGCTTCTGCCAGGTTGCCCAAGTCAAGACAGAAGCAGTCAATGTGCTGAAGTTGGTTTCCAACCTTGACCACTGAGCTGTCTCGAGCTAACCGTGACATGGTTCGTAGGCCAAAGTTTGTTAATTGATTTCAGCACTGTTCGTACAGCCGGACACATTTAGACGGAAAAAAACAAACGCCGAAGACAGCAGTTTTAAAGAAATCCTAGCTGTCTGAGGTCCTTTGCTTGCGCAGACATGCTTTGTGAGGATATACCAGGACGCAGCGGTTGAGTGAGTTGAAGGTTCGGGTATCTGTGCGTTGGCTGGTATAGTTTTCTACAAGACCATGTACAGCGGTATGCAGTCTTGCTGGGCAATGTTGATACTCCGTCGAACCTCTTAACCCTGTTTGCTGGGTGAAATGGTTGAAACGATGTATTTAAATTCGGACACGTGCTCGGTTATTTCGCCTCTTATATTAGGGAGCTAGACAGGTACGTCCGTGATTACCTTCGGGGTGTTGATTTTCACTCCTACGACTGTTGCATAGTGAGTCAGATAATCGCAGGTTCTTCCATTTCACTATCCAAGTGAACGATGTCATTGGTGCTATTGGTCACCTGCCCTGATCTGGGGACTTGAAGTTAGTGTTCCTGTGTTGCCGTTTGAGTGATCATTCGATATTGGAACTAGGAAGCACCCGCCCTGGTGGACAGATGCATCGTAGGCGAATGTTCAACTTGGTTTTACTTTCGAACGCGAGCTTTCCTTGGTGTGCAGTAGGCCACAGGGAGGATCGTCTTCGCGTGAATGCCACCAACCAAGCAGATATTCCGCACAGATGGATCGATTCAAACAGCTTGAAAGTTGATGAGGATTGATATTGTATTATTTTGATACTACAGATCCCTGCGACCGGTCCCCGGAAACCACCTGTGAGTGAAACCATCAAACATCAGAATGGAATGACCATCTCGAACAAAGAAGAATGCCTCCACTGGTGGGCCGAATACTTCGAACTGTCGTGGCCACCAGCCGAGACTCATCTAGGGCCCACAGGTGAAGTAGAACCCTGGACAGTGAACGTGGAACCACCTACGGCCTCGGAAATTTACGGCTGCATATGTCCTCTCAAGCGCCACCGAGCTCCCGGTCCGGATGACCTTCCACCCGCACTGTTCAAAGACGGGGGTGAAGTCCTCAGTCAGCGCTTGTCCGATCTGTTTGCTTGCATTTGGGAAAAGGAGTCTGTCCCAGACAACTGGGGAGAATCGGGGATAGTGCTCATTTTCAAAAAGGGGCGCGTAGTGAGTGTGGTAACCACAGGGGGATCAGCTTGACCACGGTTGTAACGAGACTGTTGGCGTCAATTGTGCTTCGTCGCCTTACGGTGGCCCGTGAGATGCTGACCCGAGAGCAGCAAGCGGGATTCCGGCCTGGTAGGGGTTGTGTTGACCAAATCTTCACACTGCGTCAGGTGCTAGAACAACACCATACGTATAAGCGACCCACGATTCTAGTATTCCTGGACTTCCGAGGCGCATTCGACTCGGTTGATCGGTCTGTTCTTATCGAGACGCTTGCCCACCAAGGAATGCCCCAGAAGTTTGTAAACATAATACGTTCTTTGTATTCTCAGACTTCCGGACGTGTGAGAGTGTACGGAGAGCACACAAAGCGGTGTCGGTCAGGGATGCTCACTCTCTCCATTCCTTTTTGACGTTGTGATCGATGAAATAATGAGACGAACGCTGGAGGGTCTCCAAAACCCTGGTGTTCAAATAGCCTGTGAAGAAAACCTTGTCGATCTGGAATATGCAGACGACATCGTTCTCATGTTCGAAGAGGAGGAGAAGGCGCAAGTATTCTTGGATGAACTGACCAAAGTCATCCCGTCCTTTGGTATGCATTTTGCAC
>NW_008751658.1:3208605-3244014 GCF_000715545.1 Opisthorchis viverrini | reverse complement strand
AAATAAATAAGTCATGGTTGTACGGCAGTGAAGCATTGGTGTTGAACACTAATGTCATGCTGTCGATCATGATGATACTACAGATGTATATAATGCGTTGAACACTAATGTCATGCTGTCGATCATGATGATACTACAGATGGGACTATATAATGCATGTTCTGCACCTCCAGGTAAAGGACACGACCGTAGGATTAATGAGAGCTTAGGTCTGATGTCACTTTAAAGGGTGACGTACTGGAAGCAGTCAAAAGCTTCATCTGCCCAGGAGGCCATGTAACCGCTACTTGGGAGGGAACCACACCTTCCATAACCGAAACCGGATAATGAGGAGACAGGAATTGGATGAATCAGATTGTACTTCACTCAGCATCCAGCAATACCAGCTGAGAAGTTTGTCATTCGTGCGCATGCCAAGTTATTGCCTACCGTTTTCCTTGCTTATTCGGAGTGGTAGAAATCTGGAGGTAGATAGAGTTTGACATCGTGGAGGGAAATGAAGGATATTATGAAAAGGTGTGGTTCTGTTTACCTTCCAGCATGTGTTCCACGTAATCTTCCCTAGGCTTGGCTGGAGACACGATATGGCGGCTAACCGATGTCAGTGGTGTTCTTGTCAATTTCTATCCAGATTACATGGGGGTTGGAGGTGTAGGTACTTTGGATGTTTGCCGTGATGGAATGAGGGCGACGTTGCCAATCTCAAACACTTGCGGTGATGGTGCTATATGTGCCTTCCGTTTAAAGGTCGAGTTTTCTGTTGTACGGGTATGAAACCTGTCCTCTCCAAATTCTGTTGGACGATTTTATTTGAAGAATTGTGGCATACATAACGTCGTACCTATCTCTTCCTAACTGTCAGCTAGGCTATGGTAGGACAGAGTTTTGGGTACCACAATGTGCGAGAATGTTAAATTCAGTCCCGTTTATCAACGGTGGGTGTACATACGATAGGTCAGGTCGTCACAACGGATGAGGGCCAGTGGTATTTAGTAGATAGGAGTAGTAAGTGCAGAAAACGAAATTGTCTGTAGGAAAAAGGTTTTGTAGCTGTTTTATACAAAGGAATCATCAATACCGAGGTATTCCAGATGGTTTTAGGAAGAAGGAACTCTCCACACCAACAGGATTACTCATGCTTCATAGGTTACACTGGTTAGCACATGTAATTCGTACACCAGAGGACTATCTACCTCGCAGAGCTCATTTCGCCCAGCCCCTTGCTAAGTGGAAGCGACCGAGAGATGGATAGTGTATGACCTGGCAATGAAGTATAAAAAACTCACCAGTAAACTTAGTCCAGTCGACAACTGCGGCCTCCCTGGATAGTGGTCCCATGACTCAACTCACCGATGGTTAATGAGACTGGCGGAAATGGCCCAGCCGCGTGGTCATTGGTGATCATGCATCAGAGCTATCGTCTTCACTGCGTAGCTGCCCGATTTCCGAACCGATTGAACATAAGGCTTGACCGTGTCTTCCGCACTATCACACTTTCTGATGATTGAAACTGCAGCAGCTTGAACCAATGTGCATATGCTACACAGCTTATAGCTGGTAAATTGATTGATTGTAAAGGATGTCACGACCGAACAGCTTTTTGTTTTGCGTAGATACTGCATCCCAATTAAGTGAACACAAATGACAGCTCGGTTCCTTCAAAAGATTTCTTGTATTCTTAAGCATCCGGACAACCATCACCTTCCGAAACTTTTCTTTCGAAATGGGCTGTCTCTGAAGCACATACTAGATTTCCCCCGTGCTATTCGTGTCAAGCCGTTTGAGATGAGTTAAGCTAATTCACCATTCATTCTTCGGTTTTTTTTGTGATTTTGGTGGAAGGGTTGGTGGTCGCTATATCACGCTCAACCCGTGCTGAGTGAGCTTTGTTGGACTAGATTCCAACCAATAGTCGTATTTGTGAATGAATGAATATTTCAGCTGTGGCACCTTTTCGGTGCCTAGCTGCCATGCTCCTCGAGGGCCGAGATACTGCCAGGTTGCTCAAGACTAGGCAGAAGTTGAGATGCAAAGACCGGATTCGAACCACGGACCTTCCGGTCAGTAGGTTTGCGCTGAGTTATCTTGTGCTCGTACCCAAGTCCCGGACACGCACACCTGCGTAGACTCCTGATCAGAAGTCCACCCTGTGTAGAGTGAGTGTGTCGGTACTATAGCGAACGACCAATTGATAAGGTGAACCTGGCGAACGAGCAACCGGCTGGATGGAAAAATTGTCAAACTTTCAGCCTAACCTGACAAGCTGCTTGTCGTGCAGCAAATATTGATCTTGGTGCACTCTATCGGCTCATTCGCCCTCCAGGTTTTGTATGCGTTAGGTCTCCTTTTTGTTGTGCTGTTTGTTGTACTATTCGGTGGAGCTGTCTTATTCAGTGTCAGGGTCGTACATGTGAAGTTCGTCGCAAGTAGAGGATTTTGCACCCAGTGTGCATGAGGAGACTGCCCACATCCTTGCTATTACGCTCCTATATGTAATTCCAGAACTTCCATATGTCACTGTTCAGGTAAGTGTTGACGAAAGCCCTGTCGATTTGCAATATGCAGATGACCTCATTCTCGTATTCCAGATGGAGAAAACGACTCGGGTGTCGTTGAATGAACGCACCAGCGTCATCCCTTTCTTTATCATGTACTTTGCCCCCATGCGGTGTTAGATCATGTTGACACTGAACTTGGTTATAACGGTCCATGGAGAGATAATAGATTCTGTGGGCCGTTTTGTGTACCTTATTTATTGAATTAGTTTCGACTGTATTATGACAGGTGAGGTGATTGCACGGTAGCTGTGGTCATGTTTGCTGTTATTATTATTATTATTATTGTTATTATTATTATTATTATTATTATTATTATTATTATTATTATTATTATGTTCGCTAATGTGGGGCACCGATCTGGGGAAGACAGTATATCCCTAAGTCTCGGGTTTTGTGCTCCGGGCTGCATCACTGCTGTATTTCATGTTACTGAGATGTTGCCTCTGTCAGTAGCAGAGATGAGGCGTTTTCTGGTCTTGATAGCCAGCGTTTCCGCAATGGCACTATTATAAGACGAGTGTTCGGCTGTAGATGGCATGTCAACTAGGCACCTGAAGGGTATTACAGCTGGATGATTATTCATATTGTCATGGCAGTTTGAAGGCTGCGTTTGTTGTGCGTGGCAACTGTTAAGGCCGAAAATCTCCTGAAAAAGTCACCAAGATCCAGACCGGATTCCGTGTCCAAAGATTTTGTATTTGGTTAGACGAGCTTGTTGCTTACGTCGTGTCTGGTGCCCTACTGCCTATGAGTCGTTCGCCTTCCGTATGGTCGGGCGCGCTTTGATACTGAGTGTCCTGGTGGGTGTACTATGATACCAACCCGATATCAGATATACCGTTACATGGTTTTGAACCAGCTGGCGCGAGGACATGGTGTCTTCCCTCGGCTCAGGAAGCCGAACATGGACAAGATACATCCGAATAGTTACTTGACGTAGGTTTCATACTAAGAGGTTCAGGTACTATGTACCACGAAAAGTTAGTTATCGCGGGTAGCGAGCCAACCTCATTCTTGGGTTCCAGGTATGGATTTCCAGGTTTACTGGAAAAATCCTTTGTGTTGTTACGCCGTGCGAAACACCGTCGAAATTGTTTCTCAATATTCGTCCAGTAGACTTCTGGATATCCGACTAATGCTAATTATGTTGAAAATCAAGAGCAACGAAGTGTGTCGACTAATCTTAATGTGCTTGTCAATCTAAGTCGGAAGTATGCGTCCGGTTAGGGATGATCAATATTGCCTGTACTGAACATTCCGATTTATTTTGAGACCACAGTGTTCGATGGCCGGCCATGCCTTCGGCCGGTTGCAGCTGGCTGCTGCAGTTGCAAATTAATGAACCTACACTGCAGAAGTACAGTCATAAATCAGAGACTTGAAAGATCAAATTATTATCGTATGATAAGTGTGACATTCTAGGCTAATCGATCAGTGGACATTTTAGTCGATTTGATTTAGTTGGTTTTGCACACTTGGTGCGGTAATTCGTAGTAAACGCTTTCGGTGACAGCTTCGAACCGATAAGTAATGCTGGGTAATTCAATCGGGTTATCCCGGTAAAACTACAACTCACGCTAACTTCCTTGAGGTGACCCTCCGCACAACCATGCGAGTGGTGGGAACGAGCCATGAGAAATGAAAGAATGATGTGGAATCGCATTGTGAAGGTGAGTACCAAAGCAGACTCACGCTGGTCATTACCTCATGCTTAAGTGGGAACTCCGAAACATGACATGGCAGTGCTTATAGGTGTTTGCGGACGGTACTGTTGCGCGCTCAGTGGCGCGTATGCATTCAAGCTTCTGATTTCAGTGCACAGCTTCCCCTCCCGATTCTCCCACTGCCACTTGCTTAATTTACATTTCATGTAATCAGCTGCTGCTCTCAGTGAGTATGTGTACTTGTGTTTCCTAGGTCACCGAAACTGAAACTGTAGTGGCTACAGTCAATACCCGTACAAATTTTTGCAGCTGCTACTGCTGTTTCGGATAGTGCTGTGTGATGATGCCCTGGTGACCTGCATACACTGATTGACTCTGGTCATCCGATGTCTATACTTTCCTTACAAAGAATTTCCGGCAATTCTCTGTAACAATCGTCGGGCCATGTAACGCTGTTTAGCAAGCAAACACAAGCTACCGAATAGATTGCCACTGAGGCCAGGATATGATTTGTTCTTGAGACTAGTGTTGGGTATTGGTGAACCATAAAAGCTCACTCGCACCAGCTGTTTCAAACTTTCATTCGATATGCACATGATTAATAGCACTGTGGCTATAGTCCATTCTCATCTATCACTTTTTATGGCGCCCAGTGTTCATGGCCGTTGTCTGAGCTCTCCATGGGGAGCGTTATAGTTCGGTGGTGCCATTGGGCAGGAGTTTTGGATAGTGTTATATCTTGATGTACGGTAGTGCAACTCTGTATCGGTCCCTTGGCTTCCTGCTCCGCCCACTATGTTATATCAAAAGGCACGGTAGCTCTACACAGCCCTTTATGGAGACAAAGGAAGATCATTACAACTGTATATATATAGGGTAGTCACAGAGTGTTCCACAAGGTCGTGCCAGAATGTCCGTGAGGGGGCGAGAACCGTCGAGTCAAGGTGCTTGACTCGGATTGGCTGGCATTCTGACCAATCAGGGCATGGCCACGTCTGGCCCGTGTCCTGCACGTGACACATGCGTCCAAATGATGTGATGTTCGGTTATTAGGGACGGCTGGCCCCCGAACAGATAGTATAAAGTTCTTGTGTATCGGAGAATGACTTCGTTAATGGGGAACTGTAGTAACGGTATTTTTCCCAGCTTAGTTCTCGGCCTAGGCCTCCCAAGCTAGCGTTCACGTCAAAACAACCACCATAGGTGCACTACATATATTAACCCGTAAAACGAAGTCAGGAACACAGTGCTTCATATATATAGCATAGGCGTTAACAACTTTCTGGAAATTCGGATGCGTTCTGGACGCGCCATTGGCAACCGGCTTTCGGCCAATTGGCTGTTTAGTCCAGATTTTCGACCAATCAGATTTCGGCTTGGTGCCGGACCGGCAAGCGTCCCGATATTTCAGCCGGTCTTGTGTGGGCTAGGTTTCTCGGACGTAGCAGCACCTGACTGAGCGGCAAAGTGGGGTCCGTGTGGATTGCCGCCTAACAGGAACCAACGGAGATGGGCGTCCAAAAATAATGAGAACTTCGCTAGCACCGGCTGGTCGAGCACACAGTACGTCTCTTTAACTTATTTGAGTCGGGAGTGAAATTACGAAGAGAAGCGAACACTTGGAAAAACTTGGTTGGGTTAGACCTTCCTCTGTTCGACAAGTCCCAGTCGACGATGGTGACATAAGTAGTGCAGTAATGGCTTGTGCCCCGTCATAGAATCGGAATGCAACTCTAGGAGCAGTAAGGTAAGATTAATATGGTGATGACTCCATGGGAGAAACGGTTTTGGAACAGATCAGATCCCTGGTGAAATCCAGTGCGCTTTTCTGAGTGAGAGATAATACTGTCCAGGAAATTTCCGCTCCAAGTGGTCAAGAGAAGCTTGATATGGAACTCCTCATGCCAATTGGTCAGACCTTTACGGTGTATTCGGCATAACCTCAATTTCCCCAAAAGAGTGAAATAGCAGACGTGTGAGCAGACATCTGTGGTACAGTAGTCCTTGAACCCCCTGTTGGTGCCAACTTAAGGGGGCGTTGTCCTCAAGGTTGCGGTAGTCAAATCTGGCTCAGATATTCTGGAAAACGGGATACTGGAGACAAGTGGCGGACATTTTCGAGACAACAATGGACAAATACAATTGGGTCGGAAAGACGGCAAACGGATACATAGCTAGGGAGAAAATGGACTGCGACCGAGAGTTTGAAAAAACCTGCTTTTTTCTAACGTGATTGGGAATTCCTGGTTCGTCAAGTATGGGATGGAATGAGGAGGAACTAGAGTCGTGACTGACGGACCGAGTCACACTCCTATCCGGAGGCCAGCCGTCCCTAATAACCGAACATCACATCATTTAGACGGATGTGTCACGTGCAGGATACGGACCAAACGAACACGCCCTGATTGGTCTCCATATAGGGCTGTGTAGAGCTACCGTGCCTTTTGATATACCATAGTGGGCAGGAAGCCAAGGGACCGATACAAAGTTGCACTGGCAATGTTTTGGAATGTAGGTACATTCCAAGTACATGCATCAAGTCATAACAACTCAACACTACTATATTGGTTTCGCTAACTGAGCTACCTATCTTCAATTCCGTCGAAGGATAGCGACGCATGTATGGCCTGCTGTTTTTTACTAACTTTGGTTAAACCTGTTAGGAATAACTGCTTCCCGGTTTCGAACAATGTTGTTGTTGAATCTGTTGAATCTGTTGTTGTTGAATCTGTCAGGAGGTTTCAAGTATCAGAACACACTGGAGATTTCCGAAGGAGAACTCCTGACGATAGTTGGTGACAAATGGGCACCGACCATCCCGGTCAACGAAAGAGCCTCACTAGACATACGGTGGACGAGTAAGTAGATTTCGAGGGTGAAGTCGAGTGACGAGTTTATGTTGCAGTCCGCAGACGCTACGTTATAAGCCTTTGTGATGGCATGAGGGTAGTACGAATTACCGTTGTTTGGATTTCCATGTTTGATGATCGGAAGTTAGGCATTGCGGCTCAGAGGCATGGAGTAGCGAATCTCATAAGGCTCGTATAAGTCAAGCGATGTTATCTCCTCCGACCGACGGCGTGAGCCCTCGTCCACTTCATCCACCCATTCGGTTCTCTTGTGGAAGATTTCAAAGAGGATCCGGTCTTCAGGAATGACTCCTCAGCCCTCATCATCCTCGACAGTATGAGGAAATGGGTACAATGAGTAAAGCCCTATAGTGAAAACAAAGTTGGAACCTTGAATCGAAAAATGATAAAACATAGTACTTGAAGTCGTTTTTTTCTGCGACCTGTGCGTATGCAATCTTGCTGTAAAGATCAGTCGAGTGACGCATACTCACAGGGAGTGGTTGCGGCTGGGGTGATAAATATATTGATATTAATCCAGTCACTGCTTACTATTCACTGAGTGACTATCAGATCTCGCATAACATTGCCGTTCCTCCTTGTTTTTCTCTCAGGTCAAAGAATACTTGGCTGATCCCTCCAAATTCGTGGCTGCTATCACAGCTACCACACCCCAGACTGCGTCTGGCACTCCCTCTACTGTCCAAGAGAAGCAAGCTGCACCAGCCGCTGCTCCTCCGGCCGAGGAAAGCGAAAGTGACAGCGATATGGGAATGGGTCTTTTTGATTAGGGTGGTTCTCTGAATAAAAATATGGTTATGAACAACGTATAGACCTTTTGAAACTCGCGGGATGTACGTATATTTAATGTCCGGGTGATAAATCTCATGAAACATCTTAGCAAATGAAGTTGGGCTTCAATTTCGGATTCCGCTCGCCCTGGTGAAATATGTATTGTTTATCTGTAACAATCTTTCGGTGCATGGCTGCCATCCCATCCGAAGGAGGCATAAAAGCTGCGATATTTGCAGTTCGCCCAAGCTTAAACAGGACCTTCGCGTCTTAACCCCTGGTCTACCTCGAGTCCTGTTAGTTACGCTGGGAACCGTATTTCGTCTGGGTTTCAGTGTAGCAAAGTTGTTGAACATAATGCACTGCCCCATCCGACTTCTCTTCCCGCAAACCGAACGTTTAACCGAGCCATCAATTGCTTTCAGCGACTGAACGTCCAGGAAATGATGAAAGCTTCCCAATATGGCTGGTCGAATTTCGTTAAAACCTCCTGTATTTGTCTGTGATAGCGAATATGTCCACGTATGGTTGGTCTAGATGCTCCCAAAACACGGTTGCTACAACTAATGAAACCGCACTGGCCACTGCTAAAAGGTGCCCATCTTCATCGGCCTTCCTCTCAAAACAGATCTGACCGCGGACGTTCGACGTCTACATCATCCTCCAGGAAACATTCCGGGCCGCTTCATTCATTGTGGTGTGCAGTTGCTCGGCCTCTGCATCTCAGAGCCAAGTTGCCGATCCTAATTTAGTGCGCTCTGGTCTACCCCCCCCACCTACTGTTGTGCGGCTGAATGCCTGGTAGGCACATGACATTTAATGTAAGGAACGGGGCGCAACACGTTTTGGGTGACAACTGGATCGAGGTCTACTCTAACGCAGTAGTCGGTCATTTGGTCGGTACAAGTGTGATTAATTATACTCCCGCTTTTTGAATACTACTTGGCGCCTGTCCATCCGCCAGGATTCGTTCATTATCACTGGCCGCTGTTGAGGCCATCACGGTTCGCCCACGCAACCAGAGGATGCGCTGAATGCGTTCTTGTGTACATTGAATCCTCCATGATCCGCTCATGTGACCACTGGTTACTCAGTCTGATTCGTGACAAGCGGTTTTCACATACTCGCAATTCCGCTTTTTCCCCGTTCTACGTGTATGGACCGCTCGCTTTTAGCTTACTCCCTGGATGTGCATCAACCAGAAGAAAAGATCGCGAAAGCACTGTTCGTCAATTGGTATTCTAAAACCAGGTCCCCTGATCTTTATCGGTTTTGTTATCCTTACCATTTCCTGTGCTCTCATGAAAAGCTAAATAGGGAGGCCCCCATGAGCAGTCCATCAAACAGCGATGTCATCGTCCACAATGGCCCTTCACTGCCGTACAACCACATTTTATGCAGTCATTTAAAGCCTACTTGAGAAACAAAAACGGATTGTGGAGGGACTAGGTGCTGGCTTATCGCATGTATTTGAGATGAGGCAAACAAATTTGTGTGCCACTCCCACTGGCTCGTATGCGAGCATGAGGTTTGGGTTTTGCCCCACCGATTCCTGTAGCAGTGCTTTACACTACGCAAGTGTGAAGTGCATGCTAAACGATGCGGCAAAGTTATTAGGTTACTTAAAATGGGTTGCGTTTTCAAAGGATCTTAACCAAGATGAACAACATTGTCCACATGCGCAATGCCTGAGCAAACGTCGAGTCGGATGGCTTGGACAAACGGTTCTGGAAGTTAGTGGTATAGTTCCTTAACTCACTCCCATTTTATTTCAAAGCGATGACTGTCATTCGCATGACTGCGTTTGCAGTAGCTTTTCAGTCAGCTCAGCTCGATACGCTTAATCTACTGCAACTTGCCGAAGCTGATTAATGGAACTGCTCTGTTTTGGTACACGTGGTGCTGACGGAAAGCGAAGTGATGACCGGGTTCGCACAATGGCATGATCAGAGTCAGGCTGAGTTCCCCAAGATCGAACGATAGTCTTCAATTGGCGCTCTCCATCGGTAACTGATAGTCACGTGGTCCAGTTGGGTCCATGACTGTCTTGCTGTTGGTGGCCTCCAAGTACCTCACCATGAGCGTTCGTACTGGCCAGGAATAAATGACGAGCAACACAACTGAACCAGAAGCTATCCATTGTCCAAACCTGCCACCCAACTGTTTCTTGTGCTTAGTAGTCTGACATGGGCATTTATATCACCTGCCAGGATTATTATATCCGTCCTTGCTGACCGAAGCAGCCGTGACATATTGATTAAACCCGTCCTCCTCAGCCTCTGTCGGGGCATCTGCTGATGCCACCGATAAACACCGTTTGTCCCATCTATTTGCATTGATCTTAGTTGAGCCAGAGAACCTTGCAGCACAAAGACGACTGTTTACTGGGAACCAGTCCAGTGAGGCGCTTTCAGTCTTGGGGCTGAGTGCAACTACCACATAGTAGATAACACCAGGCATTGCGTCAGGATCACTAGATACCCGAAGAGTGAAATGCGGAACGCCTGAGTTCGTCCTAGTCAGCCTGAGGTGCACAACCGTAGTGGCATCTTGCACGTTTGTTTCGAAAATACAAACTACATCGATAGATGGAGCGAACAAGGTACCAGCAAGAGATGCCTGTTACCCAATTCGACATAGGGTACGGACACTGAAGGCTTCAACGTAGATCAGGCCTCTTGAGGTTAGCAAGTGATTATTTTGACTTATTTTTCTGGTTTAGGCATGAGACAATCGTTATGAGACTGGCAGATGGTTTTATCGCACTACATCATTCGATGGGTCGAGAGAGGCTACCGAAAGGCCGGTGAACGAAGAGCTGCAAGGGCGAATGGTACTTCCCGTTTGTCCGAGCCGAAAGAGGGATATGGTTGAGGTACTCCATCTTGAGCCTTTGACTCGAAAGTGTGACTCACAATGCAGTGGGAGGATGTAGGGTTTTGTTCGGAGACCCTACCCCTTTTCTCTGACTCGGAGGCGTGAACCGCGAGGCAGTGGTTAGGGGTTTCTTGGGGGTCCTTTGCGGGGTTAGTGGCTCGATAGTCTGACCTTAGCTGCAGGGAACCGGCCATGGCCCGTGGATGCAGGGGGTAAGGCAGTACCGTCTCACCCCTAATGCAGCTACACACACTAGGTGTCTTGTTTTTAAGTATTTCGACCGTACTGAATAACGCGCCGACGATCACAATCAACTTTTGGGGGCTCAGTGTGCGGTTTTTAGAGCCGATCTTTTCTAACCCGTCCATCCTCGGGGGATGGAAGCATAGCTGCTTCCATAAATATGTACGAGATAATCGCACGAAGCAAACGCCTTACTGCCTTCAAATCCCTGTCGGAGAGAACATTATCGGACCGCCTCGCTCCTCGACTTCCCGCAGTACGGTGATTCACTGTTTTTCTTTTTGATGCACAACATAAGCATTCCTGATATTGTCGAACTGGGTTTCGCCAATCTAACCCGCGAGGTCATTGCAGCACTGAAGCTCGACCACTGCGTCAACGTGAGAGCTTGAGGTCGGGGTTTGCATGCGTCTCACACTTGCAAAGCGTAAAGTGCTGCTGCAAGACTAGGTAGGCTCGAACCGTATCGTCATGCGGATGAGCCGATTGAATTCGTAGAAACGTTTTCTACCTGGGCGGCTGTATCAATCCTGCTGGTCTAGCCATAGTTGATATTTCCATCAGATTTGGGAGAACCGGAGCAGCTTTCTTGAAATTGCATCATTTGTTGCTTGGGGGTGACAACCTATCCGTCACTGTTCGAGTTTCCAATGCCGGGATGCGCTACATGTTAGTAACCGGGTCAGAAGCGTGGCCGCTGTTTGCTGAAGAAAATTTTCAGTTTGACTATCGGTGTCTTTGGGGCATTTCTCGAATTTCGTGGGATATCGGGTCATTACTGTTGAAATACATCGAATGATTTTCTAAATAATAACTTGCTCATTGTTGACGAACTGATCACATCCCATAGGTTGCGCTGGCTCGTTTACGTGCTCCATATGCCAGTTGACCGACTTCCTCGAAGAGACCTTTCGCCCAACCACATGAAGAGTGGTAACGAGCCAGGGAAAGTCAAACAACGTCTTGGCAACGGAGTACGAAAGCCATTACCAGAAAACTCATTTGCGCTGGTATTTGCGTCTCCCTGGATGGGGACACATCGGTGGTTAGAGACATTGTCAGTCATGGCCTAGTCGTACCCTCTGGCACTTGTGCATGCAAGCTGTTGCTTTTAGTGTATAGCTCCCGTCCCGCTCTCCCCAATAAAAATTTCGCTGGCACCCTGTATTTACCAATCAATTATATCGACTATCACCTTCATACGTAGCTGTCTCCCCGAATTGTTGGCTAACAAAACTGTGGCTCCCATAACCACTGTGGTCAAGTGTGCGGTTTTACAACGATGAGGATCGCTGCTTGCTGATCAGGCTTTTGAGTCAAAGACCTTTCTCGAGAACCCTAGTCGTTCTCCTCTCTGTGTCTAGTCCCAATGTTCGTGTCCCGGTCCACGTACACCTGTGATTTCCACAGCCACAAGTACCGTCGTGCGACAGTGGTCGTCATATTGCGTTAGCCGGGTCGTCACACGTGTTGCGGATGTATCCCTTCTCTTTCACATACACTTCCTTTCTTTTCACACCATGCCATTAATAATCCTCTCCTTGTAGGCACTTCCGTCAAAACTGATCATCCCATTCATCTTGCGTCAGTCTTGGCCGCAACGCCGGCGCCGACAGCCTAAGGCATCTCCATAACAATCTTCGAATCCGGTTTAACCGATTTCTTTTAATGTTTGCACTCTGAGGCAAACAGGACAGGCTGCTTTTGCTTCCACGGGACTCATTAGAAACTGGTCTTTGTTACTTGTCAGAAACAACAACTCAGGATTGATACAAAATCATTGAGGTAACTGTCCTCTCACTCCACTCGATTTAGCTGCGCACCCCCGGCTATTCAGGGGCCGCTCTGGCAGATTGTGCATGGGTCTGTATCATCCTGAGTGACCGGGCGGAAATATCACTGCTTGACTGGATAATTGGTGATATTCACTCGTCTGGTAATATCTTTGAAGCATTCTCACAAGCGAAAAGTTGATTGTTGTCTGCTTACCGTGTATGTTTGCGCCCCAGACAAACGGCACCGACACTATCAAGCACAACCTTTGTGATGCCTTCAATGCCTTGCTACGGCGAGCCAAAAGCGGGAGATCTGAATGTACAAGTGACCAGACTTAGCGCATTCGAGACTCAACTAGATGGCTGATGTGACTGGATGGCTACGGATAACGGTGATCGATAGTTTCAGCTTGGTTCTGTGCACTGTTTTGTGCACTTCTGAAATAACCGTGGTTGTCTGACTATATGGTGTTCAACAGCATGCTAGCCAAGGATTCAAACTGGTGAAATCCTCAACAGTTTTTAGTAGTGCAGGTAGATAACTGACCTCCGGTCCTACTGGAACACTTGTGTGGATCCCATGTTCTTTTCCACAGTCGTGGTGTAATGGGCGCACAAAGCGCCTAGATGTTGGAGGTCCCAAAGTTAGGCTAATTTATCAGAACCACCTTCTAAAGCTTCTCCCAACTGCTTCACCGTCGGACGTGAATTCTTACTGGAAAGGAAACACTACATACTTGCTTGTGATACGGCGCTAGCAGGTTCGTTCAATCAGTGTATGAAAATATAACTGTGACACCTGAGTGAATATCCGGTGTGTATCCCTGAATGGTTGGAAGTCAGGGACTCTGCCTAATCATCAGTAAGTGGTAGATATACGTTCAATTTTGCTCCACATTGCTCGTTTGCAAGAAAACGACAGGTAGCATAACAGCGTTCAGCTCTAAATTAAGAAGCAGCTGGTGGTTAGTACACAGACACGATAGCCTGTCATTACGCCTTGCGTTCAGGTGAAATGTATCACCATTTTGTGTCTCAGATGAGCCTTTGATTCTCCCCATATAAGAACCCTTCGCAGTGAACAAGAGTGTGTTGGCTTCCAACAGGTGGTATTGGGCTGAATCCCAACGTGGTTGGTACATGAGTGAACTCGAAGGACGGTTAAGCATCCTCTCAGCGCGAGGTCTTGTTTAATTGGACGTACAGAAACAAATGCTTTCAGATGTGCGATGAGTGGTTGAGCTTCACTTTCGGCTCTGGCATTTCTTCCAGTACAGACAACTCGCACCAGCAGTCGAAGAGTCAACTGCCCTCTAATGCCTAGTTACCGCTGATTCAAGGTTGACAATATCTTCAGCCTACCCACTACCTGTGAGTGAGTGCCCCGGAAATATTTTGATCCCCGAGGTATTAAAGAGGGGATAGAATTAGCCTTAGACAAGTACAAGTCCATAGGTCAAGGGCTACAGTGCTTTTATAAGAGAAGGGGATTTAAAAGGGGCGCCTTTAATTGCCAAACACTGTCATATTTTCTGACGAAATACAGAGGTCGAAAAACTTTCATTGTTGTCGTCAGAAAGATTGGTGCATTTCCACATTTCAAAGTGAGACTATGACCCGTGCCACCCTGATCACGGCGAAACCCAACTTGATTATCGCGGATCTGACTGACTTGCGATGATGAGCCAACCTGCTTAAAATAGTGCCAGAGAGCGCATTGAAGTCCCTGGTCGCAAGAATGATACCAGCTGATTTTCGCACGATGTTCTTGCAACCTTTTTTGAATATGGGAATCACCGTCAAAGGACTACATCCTGTCGTTATTTCACCTTCATCCCAGATATGTTGAAGTAAAGCCTTCGAGTTAGCCACGAGGGCTTCTTCATCTTTGATGTAGCCGTTTGTCCAAACGAGTTGTTATGCCGCACTTAAACGAAGATCTCGCGCTACTGATCGGTTGATAGTACCAACGTTCAGTCCGGATTCGTGCGATTTTCCCAACAGTTAAGCTGATGGGGGTCAGATGAGCTGTTCCTCAAATTATTTATCCCATCGTTCACGATGTCTCTTTAGACGAGTGAGGTTACATCCTTTTTGGAGATTGTTCCACCAACATTTACTGTTGGACCAGTTGACCAGATCAGCTGGAACAGGGATCGACTATTTCCCGTTACAAAAGCTTTATACATTTTCCGCGGCTTTATCTATCCACGAGCGTTTCCTGGCAGTCATTCAACTCCAAACTGTCGGCATTCGAGAGATCTGCGCTCAACGCACTGGTCATATTTGGCTGATTTGGTTTTCGTGACATCGGCGAGCGGCGCTGATCATGAGGAAATCCAGTGTTCATCAGGACGTGCAAGCGGCATCAGGCAGCCTGTTTCAAAAGCGGTGAGCGTGACTTTCCCCGTCGTTTCCGCGGCATCCTGTGCCCGCTGAGTTCTGGATGTTTCCCAGCCAGCTCAACTCGATAAACCTGGGCTACAGAAATACTTTGCAAGTGGGAACTGGATAAACTTGCATCGACTGTATGTTCTCGAGGGGAATGGAATCTATACCCTGGTTCGCACGTTACTGTGGTCAAGGTCAACATATGTACTCCGAAATAAACGACAGCTTTGTGTAGTTGAAACATCGTGTCCCCTTTATCTATCTCAGAGTGCATTCTGTGATACGTTATCCTTTCATTTACTGTCTTCAGTGGTGAAAGTGAAATATGCAAGTTATGCAAATAAACAGTGGAAGCAATATCGTCGAGGTGATGCCCCCAATAGTTCATAAGCGCGATCTGGTATAGGCTTCGTCCTGCAGACCGCGGAGACTATGAAACTAGGTCGGACAGTGCGGGAGGAGAGATTTCTCAAGAAAACCCTGCTGCAGACAGGTTATCCGGAGTTTTTTCGATCGTATCCAGTAATTCTCTAACGGTCACCCTCTGGTAGATTTCAGAAGCCGAATTTTCATAACCGGTTCTCCCTCGATGGATGGCGGCGTTGCTACCTTCACAGGCATGGAAATGCTGATCGCCTGGAGGAAACATTACTGTTCTCAAAGTCCTGTCGCAGCGATAAATATGGGTAAACCGAAACGACCTCTTGGGTGCCCACAAAGGCCGAGGCATGCTAGAGTTTCTGTAGATAACGCAATGAAATATCAGGTTATCGATACAGCCCTACAGTTTCCCAAGTCGCCCGAACGCCGACTCGTCATAATTATGGGTAGGTTGCACTGTGTTGCCGAGCGTGAAACACGAAATCTTTTACCATGAGTACATCACTGAGTACTGACAAACTTCATAGCACTAACAAGAAAAATGTGGTCAGATCATTGGAAATCAGCCACAGGTTTTCCGGATTTGACCAGATCCGGCTGGACTAAAGGTCGCCTAAGATTTGTGACCAATATGTCTCATAGGAACCCGTTTTTTACACACTGAATCACTCTGCACTCTACGATTTCCAGATGCACAAATATTTGCTGTATCATGATCTTTATTTTCAAAACAGTAATTCTCGTGTTGTACCTATGGAACCATTCCTAACCTCAAACTGGCCATCGGATTGTACTGTCTCAGTGTTGAACGATAATGCCGTGAGTAAAATTAGCACTCCATACATCGTCTTTCTCGGGTAATCCTAGCATTTGTCGCATCCAGAACTGGTCGGCTAGTCACCTTACTGCTATCTGCTTATTGAGCTGTTTTTGCCTGCGACCAACAATGGATAAGGATGAAAATGTTTAGACAGTTGAGAATGACAATGTAAATGATGTATTGCAGTTTTCGGACAAAAAAAGGATTACATTCCTCCCATGTAATTCGGTCCTCTATGCAAGTTTTCGGACTACTGCCAGACTGAGCCGATGGGTACGAGAGGAAATGTATACACTCAAGCTTCTCATTGATAGGCATCAAGGCGAAGGTGAAAAATAGACTAACAAGGAGTAAACAACAGTGGTAGGCGAAAATAGTATAAAGTTAACGAAATTGCAAAATACACATGTTATATGCGATCCACGGTTGTCTTCATTTATGTTGTCAGGAGTTTTTACACAATACTACTATCTTAGCTTTAGTGACATCGTTTTTGTCTACAAAAAATGAAACCAGTGCGAAGCTGCCTGTGCGGGAGGGCATTTCTGCATCAGAGTGCCGGGAAATATAAAGCATCTCCTGCATCTTCTGCACCTGCTTAACGAAAACTCTGGTGTCCTACGATATATTCAATGACGGGCCGCAGTGTTTGTTGAAATATTTAAACCTGACAATTCAGTCTGGATCGCAGATATAATGATGCATTAGTGACATATGTCTGTGTACTTATTGGACTGTGTCCTCTTGGTTCACCCACCACTTTTCACACTGGCTAGCTACACTGAAGAACCGAAAAAACGCAAATAATAATGTGATGAAGATGTTCTTCAATATCACAAAAAAATCGTTCAGCTGTAGCACCCTTTCGGCGCCTAACTGCCATGCCACCAGAAGTAAGCACGAGGGCTGAGATACTGCCAGGTTGCCCAAGCCTAAACAGGGGAAGTCGAGAGGCAGAGGTCGGGTTCGAACCACGGACCCACCATCCAGTAAATTCGCGCTCTAACCACTTGGGCCATCTTGCCCCCAATATCACAACATAATGTTGACTCTTGACCGCCCACTCAGTGATGCTTTATCTGCGTTCAGCAGCTTTGATGCATAGTTTGATCGTATCGCAAATTCAGAGGCGTTGTCTTTTTGAAAACTGATCGAACCAACTCGTCATGTCTATTGTAACTTGTGGCTGGATTATGTGCTACATTTGGTGGTCATTTTCTGTGATTGTTAACCTGGTGATCTAGAGATAAATTAGCCAGTTCTGTAGCGGAGGGCTTTCTGTGTAAGTATAAGGAGTACATTTCAACTATCGGGGATCACGACGAAAGGAGACACGTCACTCAGAGTCGTATCCATTACGAAGGTGTTAATTTTTATAAGGGACACTGAGAATTGGCATACTGGCTTTATGCATAAGTTGTTACATTTTTCGACCACTTCAGCTGACTAGCCTGTGGTCAAAAGGATGCAGATGAATCTTGAGTTAGCGCTTCATATTCTTCAACTACGACATACAGACTAACTGATATGGCAAATCTACTTATGGAAAATAAGCCGCAATCACGGAGGGTTCGGTCTTTGAAAAAGTATGACTTCCACGTATCTCATGTTGATCGATAAATTCCCGAAGTGGGTTTTATTCTTAAGTACATCAAAAACCGATGAGGCCTCTAACCTTTGACCAATGGAGGGAGGAGAGTAATAGATTTAAGCGAAAGCTTCCAATAGACCCGTGTACGCCCAGAATAGTGAAAAGAGACAGTAATCCATATGGTACCAATCTACTTGCCATACATTGCAATAAAGTTTGAAGCTTTTAGGAGTCAAAGCCAGCCATCCAGTCAAGTAATATGACCACTATTGTTTGGTGAAACTGCCCAAGCATCCGTCTTAGTATGGGTGAAGTAGTCTGTAAATCTTCAGCAAAAGGTTTTCACATTTTCTTTTCAGGATCGATCAATCTCATGCGCTTTCGTAGCGCTCAGTTAGCCAGATTAGGAATTCTTACACTCGTCAGATTTACCGCCTGCATGCTTTCGGTCTGACGAAATAACTGAGGCAAGTGACGTTAGAGCTGAGCTTTGGAACTACATGCTGTATATGCTGACAGAACGCTATAGCTGTTCATTTAATTTCCTTAAATTGATCATTATTCAGCTCTCTTACCGAACAGAATGAAGATATTTTCTATAAGAAGATTACTTAACTAGGGGACTTTCAGCCGTCACAAGCTCTTGAATCTGGATCGCGAGAGTGGAATGTGAATAACGTTGGTCCGCTTAGTGTGACCAGGCTTGGAACTCATATAGGTGCTTCAGAGAGACGACTCACGTAGCCATCAATGGAGCATAAATATGTAGAAGGGTAGATCTGGAAGCTGCTAACCGAGACGGCCCTCCTGAATATTTATCCTCGTTTAGGTCGATGACATATGGGGCCAATCAACTTCTAGTTACCCATCGTGAGAGAGCTCAGAAGGGCATGAGTGAACAAAGATGCGGGTCGAACAATATCTTTATGTCGCAAACGCCGAACAAGGAGGTTTGTGCGGAGCACTGCAACTATTTGGGCTAGAAGTTCTCAGGTCCAATGGACGGCTTTACTCGGAAATTTCGACACACTTTGTGATGCCAGAGATGACTGGTTTCAGGGAGCAAAACTTGGACGATTGATGCCTGATACTACTGTACAGACAATATGGATTTAGTACACTGGAGGTAATGGATAGGCAGAACCAGAACGTTACGGAGTTCGAGGCGTTTGGAAACGGAATCAGGTTGCTCAAGCGTGAACACGTTCACCTGTTCATACATGACAGTTCGAGTGCATGCAGTGAGTGAAAATGGAGTATTGGTAACACACTCGCATCGCATACCACATATCTTCCAACACGGTCAAGGATATATTGCCGATGACCTCTAGCAAGAGCGAAACTGTAATACAATGCATGTCCGCTTTGGTACAGATAAGCTAGATCTAACGCACCAGGACAGGAGGACGATTATTTAAGCGAGAGTGATGTGAACAAGAATTCTACTGATCACTCGAGCTTTTGCCTGTGCTGAAAAGCTGTGAAGCACAGTATAGCTGTTTGACCCTGAAAGATTCGAACCCCCGGTTAGCGTTTGAAACTAAACCGATCTACGGCGATCTCGGATTTCGGATATAGCTTCAATGGCCATTCATCTACGGAGTTCACATCACGCGGTCACGAGTTGACCAGCTACTCGACTGAAGACTCCTCATGGGGAATTTCACTTATCGTCTGAATTCCCCTCTCTTCTGAGCTACTTACAGTTTCTTAGTATTACGAGGCAGTTGAGAAAATTTCACTGAGGGTTTTCAACTTGTCCTCCAGTGTGCCTATCCATTTATTTCGAATCGCAGCACTAGGGTAATCCATTTTAGTGACATAGTGTCTAACAGGACTGGCGTCTAACATTCCGACCAGACAACACCCTAAGGAAACTTCAATTACCCCCACAGTTGGAAGGGAGCTCGAAAAAGCTCAGTAAAAAACGGGCCGCAAGGTCCATCGTCCCGCCCGAGGAACCACTTTTGAGGGTTATCACTTATGTAAACTGTAATAGCTTCAGGTGTGTGGGGTTATAGGGGCAATAATGTAAAGATTTTGCGGAGAACTCATCCAATGCTGCACAAGTTGCTAGTTTTTTTGAGCGCAGGGCTCAGCAACAGACGGAACGACAGACAAAACAATTAGACAACAGTTGTAGCTGGTTGTGGGACCTGTAGAATTCTCGTGTGAACATTCCCACACATGCCCTGTCGCAGTTGTTCTTGTAAGTCCTCACTAATCGTGGGAAGAACTGGACTCGAGTTTCGCTTTTACCAGAGCCGACCAAAGCGCATACCCTTGATAGTGCCGGACATTTAACATGCGAGGCGAGCGAATTATCACTACTCTACCACGCTGGACACTTGAATCATCATGACCGAACAGTCGATGGTGTTCATGCCTGGGTGATGACTGGCTTAGCAATTGTCCTGGTTGTGTCAACTGACTGACCCTACTGTGAGGACCTGCCAGTCGGGTAGCGCCACGGACAGTGGAGCCCACTGGACGATTTTTTTTATCAGACGTAGGTACTGCGGAATTTGCAATATTCACACTCACCCCACTCGTCCGAAAAGCCCTCCTACTATCTTGGCACAATTAGAGATACCAGAGAACGTGCAGTGGGTTAATGAGCCTGTTAGATACCGGCTGCACATAGCTTGTGCTGTACGTCTGTTCTCGGTGGTTTAACCATCAACTACGAGGCACGGTGAACATTTTGATTATCCCTCTTCGACAGGTGAATGGGAATTCGTAACGCACCCACCGAGTTCCTTGTGTGCAACGACTGTTCATACACAGCACAAGACTCGTTGACCCAATTCTACCATATATATACAGACCGCCTTGCAGATTTACACGACCATAAGACTTAGGAGATAGAGGAGAGTTGATTGACTGACATTACATGGTTGGTCGTTTTTGATTAAACGCTACCATTTGTACACGAATTTAATTTTGACAGGAGACTCAACTGTATCCAGCTGAATCTCTCGTTTATGACGACTCGCTTCAGTTGAGTTTCGTGCCAAAACCAAATTCGTGTGCAACTCTGTCTAATTTGGGTTCGAATGACGGGAACTTGAGGACTGCGCATACCTGATGGAGTACAGGGTGAAACTGGTCGTGTGCTGTCGATTAATTTTCACCAACCTTTTAAGTAGTATGTTACGTTGAAGAAGGCTACTTTATTCTGAATTAGGATGCCCCCATTTTCTGTTGTTCGAACTCATGGGAAGCTTGTTTCACATTTCAACGGTCAGTCCTTTCCTGGCTTAGGAGTTTCTAGTCAAGATGCTGCCTTCAATATCAATGTCTGCACAATGCGTACCTGAACTGATGCAACGGCAACGCGTTACCTAAAAAACTGTAGTGGTCTCTGAACGGATATGAGTGTAGACAGTAAAATGTACAGCTTTATAGCCATCCGACCCATATTTCAAACGGTACAAGCCCTTTTTAAAAATGTACCTAATGTGGGCTAACTGAGCCTCGGGTAACCTGGCTCATTCTGAACTTTCAGTGTCCAAATGCTGTTTTCATGCATTTCGGAAAGTGTATTAAGGTGATCAGATGCTGCATCAAGTACTATGGGGGGATAATTGGAGTATATACGATCGACACTGAGAAATCATGTTAAATCATCTCCCAGCCGCTGTCAGCCTTCCTGTCACAAATACGGGGTTCGATCGGCTACCGAATTTTCTTCTCAAAATTATATTTTCCTAAAATCAGTCTTTTGATGAACAATTTCGCTCCTACAGTGCATTCACGTAAATTATCTCAACGAGGTCCCCTAAACCCCTTTGGACCTAAACAAGGGGCTTGGTTTAACTAGTTAAAGAAATGATACGTTATTTGTGACCAGGTGTGGTACGGCAGTGAAGCATTGGTGTTGAGCACTGATGTCATGCTGTCGTTGATGATGACCAGGTGTGAGAGCACTGCTGACTGCCGGGCGAAAGCTACTCATGAGTAGCTGAAAATTGTTGCACAAAACTGCGTAGCACGCCCACCCTCACGTCCATTGATGGGCGGCTCTGATATGCGTTCAGAGCGCGCTGAGAGAACTGTGCCCGCATAGTTTACACGACCCATTCCAAATATTCATTGTCCATCGAAAATTTCACCTTCATCGCTGACAGCAATTGTGATGCTGATCACCAGTGATTCAGGGTAGAAGAATCCAGGTGCGCTGTCTTGAGCTTTCCCGTTACCATTGGTCCGAAAATAGGTTTACTAGAGGCGACAGTAACAACTTAGAGTGGGTACAATCTTTGGAAAAACAAGTCACCATCCACGCGTGGGGAGAACCGTGCTCGATTTTGGCCTACCAATTCTTAAGATCTTCTCATTAGTAAGCTGCCAAAGTTTTCAATGTCCCTATGAATAGTTTAAGTCAAGAACAAACTTAACTTTCTAGTCCCCGTAGCTCAAGACCTGGTGCGATCTGTGTCTGATGAAAGCAGAACAGACTGATAATTTACTCGCGGTATTTGTGAATCAAAATAAGACACGAATAAAGCGATGAGTAGACTACAGAGTGACAAGGATGGAATTAAAAATCAGTGGATGTACAAAAATATCCTTGACAATTACAAAGTAATGGCAGGTCTCCCTGGGGAAATGAGGGGCAGTAATCTGGTTCCGTTTGAACACGGAAGCCCTGCATGAAGGGAGCGCTGGAGCTAACCGAATAATTCATTGATGTGTCTCCGGGGTGACATAGTGGACCAGATAATAGTCATGGAAGTAAAACAACATGGCCAGAGGTTGACCAATAATCAGCGTCATCCACACCGCCACATTACCCCATGCACCACCGTTCGGGAAGAGACGCTTGACCAGTTGTGCGTACGGCATTTGACTTAGCATGCCGAAAAACGCCCACATATGAGGCATTTTTAGAGGTATGGAAATGAGGAATTCGTGCAGCACCGCACTGATGAAAAAAACCACAATACCGGCCTGCGAACGAGTGAGACCAAAGCCAAGCAGAGGTAGATAGATGTGTCTAAAAGGCAGAGAAGGGCACATAAAACAAATAAATCGGTAAGCCTGGAACGACCCAAACAACTACTTAGCGGGGAATCTATTGATGGCTCTATCCCATCTCAACTATTACGACGACTTTACAGCATCATGAGGAACTGCAAAATCGATGGTGCTTTGTTTAAGCAGCTTTTTCCGAAACGTTTACCCAACCATTTACAATAAATTCTCGCTTCCAATTCAGAAGGTATTCACCTCTCTGGACTTGCCAGCATAGCAGATAATGGACATATTTAATGACGGAAAAATTTCAATAAATTGTGGTACCACTTATTAGCAATAACGTTCTAAATGAATGTATCAGTAGTGGCAGCTACCGGGGTACCACTTGCGGAAGTCATACTTTCCCCGCCATGGCACGAGAGTACCGACCATATTGTAACAGCTGTTGCACATGGGGTAACGAGGCTTTGGTGGTAGTGTTCTCTAAACGTGGGGAATCTTGGCAACTGCAACCCGTAAAAATTGCTTCATGAGTCTATTGGTGATACCATAGGTCAAGCGTTAACAAGCCAAAGGGAGATTTTACACATCACGAGAACACTTACTCCTATTTAGTGTTGCTACACTTGGTTATTGGTAAGGACCGCATGACAGTCGCCGAACACCATGGAGATCTGCCGACTACAGATCGCATTTGGAGGTGCAAGGGAGGGGCAATCTCAAACGGTGACCAGGCCCATAGAACTTTCTAGTGGTTCTGACAATGCAGTGCTGCTGCTGCCCTGATTTATGCACTTACCTGTGCACAGACCAGAAACATCTTTAACCAAGATCTTTGCGGAGCTGGCACCGTCGGTAGTACACAAATTCCCGAGTAACATCATGATTATTCTCCAAGACAAAGTTCCGTTCTTTCCATGGAGATGCCATTAGCGATGTTCTCGAGGCAGGTTCAGCGGTCGCGGCACCAAATGTGCAATCAAAACCTCATTCCTCTTCACCCAGAATCGGCAGCATAATGCATTTAGGCTGTTACCCTTGCTCCCGTGACGCTTTGCATTTCAGAGCAAGTATCATCTAGGTTTGCGAGGACTCGTTCCAAAGGCTCTCTAAAGAGTCTCTCCGTCAGAGCGGTCGACGATCCTATTTCCGCGAGGAGCTACAACAAGTAGTTAACCAAATGTTTGGTTTCGGTATTCTGACGTGCAGCAGGAAACTGGTGGTCCTTACATGCCTTGGTACTTCGCCTAACCGCCCGATGCAAACTGCTACCTGCAGGAAGATCTGGAAGAGTCTCCGATTCCCGGATGCGACCAATAGTCGATTTGCTACCCAACTACTGTGAATACTTTTAAGTTGCCGCTGTCTTATGAAGTTCAACCGCTCACTGTTCAGTTTTTCCGTCTAAAGAAGCTCATACAACAAGCCGGAGCACCAAATCTCAAAGGGATCTCTTTTGCTCGCATGGGTCCTCACTAGTCATCAACCTGTCGGTTGAGCTTCGATCAGCCGAATTAAAGTTGCAGTGAACGCTGACATAGCAATCAGTTTCCAAGACTCTCTCTTGTTCAAATTTATTAATTGCAACGGACTTCAACCATTTTTTTAGCGCCACATCAATGGAATGGCGGTTTACGTTCAATTATGCAGCAGAATCAAGTGGACTTCACAGCCCCATTGATACGGAAACAAATGAAGCTCCGCTTGGACAGGCCAGATAATAAGACTCCTTGTGATATTTCTGTGGTAATTGACCTACTGACCTAAATGTTTCGCATGTGATTGCTGTGGTTTTTTTTTACGAGGACGCTATTTTCTACATCACCCTCGCATAATCACGCAAGAGCATGCAACGTATCACCATGTGCTTGCAGTACTCCCTCCCGAAATCGCAGCCGATTTACGCGACATATTAATGGACCCTGACGGCATCAAGCCTTATACGCAATTAAGTACTGTCATCATTAAACGCTGCAGTTTATCCGAACATAAACGACCCAAACAACTACTTAGCGGGGAATCTATTGATGGCTCTATCCCATCTCAACTATTACGACGACTTTACAGCATCATGAGGAACTGCAAAATCGATGGTGCTTTGTTTAAGCAGCTTTTTCCGAAACGTTTACCCAACCATTTACAATAAATTCTCGCTTCCAATTCAGAAGGTATTCACCTCTCTGGACTTGCCAGCATAGCAGATAAGATACTGGAAATTCAACCGTGCTCTTCTAGTATTTCTTCTGTAGATACACCAGTTGTTGTGTCCACTTTTCACGAGCGTTTTGGAAAGTTAACCAAACAGGTAGAAGTCAATCGTTCGCCATGAGCAGTCACGTACACGCTCGCTTTCTCGACCACATTCACCCTCCACGGGAAATGGTCACTGCTGGTACCATAGCGCCTTCGGACATCGGGCACGCAAGTGCTCGCAACCGTGTTTCTTCCGAAATAACCACTCGCCCCCTCAGTCAATTTCGGAAAAGGCACCGGCAGAACCATAGAGGTGAGTAAAGTTCAATGCCCTCCTCATATCACTCGCCGGCTGACAATTTTCGACGACCTGTACACTACAAATTCTCATCCATTTTGGTTTACGCGGCTACCACTTGCGTAACACGCTAGGCTTATGAACTTCAACACATCAAGACCAGTTGGGTGCAGTTAGAACTCATAAATACCATAGAATACGTCACTATCAAACGATTCGCCTGGTTCTCCTATGTACGCGTCGGTTAGAGTGAGTCACTCGGACGTAATGTGTGTGTTACTGCAGCTCAAGAGTTGTGCGCGGGTACATTGACAGCAACGTCAGCTCATGGCAGTTGAACTGACGGCGACCCGGTGTGAGCAGATGAGATGCGTCTACTACAGGGAGACCTGTAGAAACTGTGGAGGATGATGAAACTGGGTATCCGAAACTAGCGAGTGGCACTATGCGGGACAAATCAAATCTAACTGGAAAGGATAATATATCATACTGTCTTCCGTGTGCGTCATGGTCGGTGAAACTTAGTCTCAACTTAGTCTCACATGGCGGCTTTTTGCGACAGAAACATACTTAAAAGTATCCGTCAAACCTATAGGAAAGGTATAGGCATTTATGAAACTATTCGGCGTGGGTGTTGAGCCTTACCGAAATATGGGAACTGGTGACAAAGGTGAAACACTTGTGACTTGATGGCGAAATTTCAAAACATATGAAGAATTAATGATCAATATTCACACATTAGGGCACTTTGGTAACTACTCTGGAGCTGTACGAAATGAAATATGGATGGGCTGTGTAAGTCCATCAGCGACACGTATGCAGGCCGTCAAGTCAAGGTCGGCTCTAACATCCAATGAGTAATCCTGATTTTCACACTCAAGAGCTACGAAGCTGATGGCCCTGGCTAACATCCATATTCTTTGTAAGAATGGAGACGAAATCCCAACTTTTATGACTCTATCCGGGGGTAGGGAAGGCCCTTTTCCTGCAACTGGGCTAAGTCGATAGTGGTACTTATTTTTAAAAAGGGTGTTCTCGGCGAGTGTGACAATTAGAGAGGAATTATCCTGACTGCCGTTGTAACCAGACTCTTCGCGTCACTTATTTTACGTCGTTTTATGGGGGCGCGTGAGTAGGGAGAACAAAAAGGATCCTGACCGGGAAGGAATTGGGTGAATCGCATTTTAAACGCCGTCAAGTGTTACGGCAACCGAATGCATTTAGATAACCTATAGCTTTGGTTTTCCCTGAATTTAGGAGCCCATTCGATTAAGTCAACCGGTCCCTTCTTAACACGCTTGCGCAACGGGGTATGCCCCAGAGTTCATGAGTCTTATCCGTTGTTTGTACTTACATATTTCTGGGTGTTGGTGTGTGGGTAACTAGCCGAAAGCTTTGCTATAAAGCAATGGCGTTTGACAGTGTAGTCCCATTTTCGGTCTATCGATAAGGTAATACACCGAACACTAGTGTTCAGATCTCTCCGATTGAGAACTTTATCGATCTAGAATATGCAGGCGGTATTGCTTCCATTTCTGAAATGAAGAGCACAGAGCGCCAGTATTACTAGGAAAGTTGACCGAGGTCACCTGATCCCTCAGCATGTGTTGAGCATCGAAAAGTTCAAGGTCAGTCTTTGACCATGCTTCCATGAATTCGGTGAGTGACACTGGAAATTGTGAACCACTGTACATATCTCGGAAGTCGCAGAAGTTCAGACGGTAGCGTAACAAGCGAAGTCAGAGCATGGATCTCAGAGGCCAGTATTGAGTTTGCCAATTTGCGCCATCTGTGAAATCAAAAAGGCCTACTATTAGCTATTAAGGGATATCCGATACAGTGCGGACTGTGTTATTGTAGGGCTGCAAGACTTAACCACTTTTAGTGGAGGATCTGAGATATTTGCAACTGTTTGACCTATGACAATCTCTTTCCCGATTCGAAGCCTTCATTCCTGCTTCATTTTGAAGCTCGGGTACCGTGCATCCAGTACCGTACGTGTGAGCTTTGATCCGCACAGAATAACCATGTTTGCTCACCATCGGACCCTTTTGTTATCAGGTCCGTCTCATTCGTTTTATCTACTCATTCCAACCACCTGCGGTGTGTCCTGTAGGGCTCCTTAGCAGATTTGGTTACAGCGTACATATCAAGCACCGCTCTCACATNAAGACAATCTCTTTCCCGATTCGAAGCCTTCGTTCCTGCTTCATTTTGAAGCTCGGGTACCGTGCATCCAGTACCGTACGTGTGAGCTTTGATCCGCACAGAATAACCATGTTTGCTCACCATCGGACCCTTTTGTTATCAGGTCCGTCTCATTCGTTTTATCTACTCTCATTCCAACCACCTGCGGTGTGTCCTGTAGGGCTCCTTAGCAGATTTGGTTACAGCGTACATATCAAGCACCGCTCTCACATATCACCCATAGACTGAATCGAATAGTCGTTACCCGGTAGAGGAGATTTTTTTAAACGATAACTCAGACGTCTCTTCATGCCAAGAAGTGTTACCGCTGACCCCACTTTTCAATGTGGAGCTACACCACTGGCATGAGAATCGCACAGAGATGTCCTAATTCTGTTGCCCCCTGTAGTACTGTAACATTTCTTAAGACCTTGTAGATTCAAAATATGGTGCCCGGTCGGCGATCACTTTCTCACCATATGACGACAATTTCCTTGAAGATACGAGTCTCTGTTTTATCATGAAGCGGAAATTCAGTTGAAACCAGTTTCACAAGGGCACCAACTTAGTGGATGGTTTTTTCAAAGAAGCTCGAAAGATATTTCTCGAAAGCAAGTAGCTTTATGGGCTCATGCCCGTTGGCGGTTGATCTAATAAGAGATATTTCAAATCTAAAAGCTGTGCTAAGTCATCAGTTATTCGACCACCCGTCTACAGTCTACAAGGGGCAAGATGGCTCAAGTGGTTAGAGCGCGAATTTACTGACCGGAAGGCCTGTGGTTCGAACCCAACCTCTGCCTCTCGACTTCTCCTGTCTAGGCTTGGACAACCTGGCAGTATCCCATATTTCGTGCCTTCTTCTGGTGGCATGGCAGCTAGACGCCAGGTGTTACAGCTGAGTGATCTACTTTTTATTTCTACAGTCGTAATTCGGTATTCCAACTGAACAGATCAATAAAGGTTGGATCATTGAATGAGAGGTTAGATCGGTTGTGCGTTAAGTTATGGTAAATTAACTTTCCATCATATCTGAACTGAAGCTGAGAGGACCATTACGCTCACGTCTGATTTTCGGAATCATGCATCAAGTTTCCTGACAAACAGAATGGATTGAATGAAGTGATCGTTTCACACGTGCTATTCGGCACAAACGAGTTGTTAAGCTTAACCGCACGCTAATATTAAAACTAGCGTCCTATGAATCCATTGGGTTGCGAGAAATTCACGCACTGTAGGCCATAAACAAGTTACCTCTACAATAGAATCATATGGTCATACAAGCAAGCCGGCCAGTATACATGTAAAGTGAGAGTGGCTCGTAATTGTGACTTACTAGAACAGGGACACACAATAATGGGGAAAATCACTTGAGAATTACTCACCGGCGAGCAAATCTGTGCACTGGGATATTCCACTTAGACCAAAAGGCTGGAACAGTTTCGGGATTCCTGACAAAAAGAGGGGACCTGAACTAGCACCAGGGTAACGTGTGGATGTCCAGGAGAGATTTGATTCGATCTCACAAAGCACCTTTGAGGTGCCCGGTAACTCAGAACCCAGCCTCAGCAGGGCACACTACCGTCACCTTGTACAATAACACCAACGTTACAACGAAAACTTCCTAGTGTATATCACAGCTAGTATAAATTAAAATCGACTGTGAAGACGGTACTGTAGCAGCGAAAGACTTTGTACTACCATATCACACACTTAAATGACTCAGTCAGCTAAGTGAAAACAACATCTTACAACGGTCCAATTGGAAGTGACATGGAAGGCACGCCATACACGGGCTATTCAGATTTCAGGTAATCACGATCATATTCCTACTTAAAAGACTTTTCCAAGATGCTGTTTGATATGTGGCATCTGAGATTCCTCTTACTTTTCGAAGCACAAAAAGTACGTGCCTACTGTGTAGCCTGACTAGTTCCCCCTTGAATTTGAGATCGAGAAAGAGCAAAAGAATTTGCCGCATGCCATCACCATCCAAAGAATGTGGTGACAGAACACGTATAGTTGAGGAAGTCTTCCATTCGCACAAGATTCCTGACTAGAGCTATGAGGTACGAATGTACAACGCGACAGACATGACATTCTGGTTTAAATACCGAAACAAGCGCGAAATACATTGTCGTTCATTGCCGATTCCAACTATCTCCCACAGGAAGGACACCCCATTTAAGGAGGAACTGGCAATGAGTGTCTGTGAGTAGATTTGAGGATTTTAATGGGGATTTCGTTCTGTTATTGAAACCAGTCTATGCCGAAAAGCCGAAATCCACTATACGGCTTTTTCATTATTCATGGAGAAACATCAGCAGTACAAATTTCACGAAACTCCAGGGCGCCTCGAACTCGTGACCTTGACTTGGCCGTCCCTGGCTGAACGATTAAATGTTCAAACTACTGGCTGGAAGGTCGCGGGTTCCGAACTCCCTGGGGTTTCATGAGATATGCACCACTGATCATGCCCAAGATGGATGAAACAACTGTACAGTTTTCAGCTTTTCAGTACAGAGTGACAACGAGTGTCACGAGAAGTCGTAATAATACAAGCGGACTCAAACAGTAGACACTGATGTGGGATAATCTCGCAAAAATGTTATGTAGATGCCCGAGAACATTTACGCGAGACGTGGAAATGTTTACTCATCGGGAGGATGCATTAGCATTGTTCCCTGTTATGGACGGAAAACAACTATTTGGTCTTATGAGTAGTGCATTACGAATATACACATATCGCGACATCTCGAGTATCGTAGCGACTGAAACATGAGGCGGTCTGGTGCGGTTGCATGGAAACACCACAAACGAGAGATTCAGCTGGGTTCTAGGTGAGTCTCGCAAAACCAAATTTGTTTGCAAATGAGTGTATTTCGCTAACCACTTGGTCTGTTCATTTCATGGGGTAGGAGAACGTGAACAGCGGCTCGGTTAGTTTGGAAATATGAGGACGAGCATAGCCACTGAAGTCACTAGCTATGAATTATTTACTATCAGAATCCAAGATTAATCTCGTAAACAGTTTTAAATATACCGAATTTTCTTTACTCATAAAGTCAAAACACAGCGTTGTGGAATAGGTTGTTGTAATCCGAAGTTTCGGTTGCCATGGTCTACCTTTCTCAAGGCTTACTGATACTCGCACTCATTTGCTCAGCCCGTCAGCGTGCTCATCGATTTCCACTTGTTTTCGTCTGACTTGTCACTGACCTTGTCATAACGCCAAACGGCATGTGAATGGTTTGTGTCAGTGTATCAGCTGCTCGTCCGTGTTCGTCGTACTTCCGCTCAGCCTAATCTGACACCCTGCCGTCACATGAAAGTAGTCGCACCACCAATCAGAATCTTCAGAGCGATCACTGGTTGGACGACAGACACTATCATTCCGGTCGGTCATCTGGTATACGGACACCTGGACGCTGCACTGGGTCGGTGAGCTACCCTGGTCTGCCATGGTTATTTATCCCACTAAAGTGGAAAGTCAAAAGCGTTGTGGAATAGGTTGTTGTAATCCGAAGTTTCGGTTGCCATGGTCTACCTTTCTCAAGGCTTACTGATACTCGCACTCATTTGCTCAGCCCGTCAGCGTGCTCATCGATTTCCACTTGTTTTCGTCTGACTTGTCACTGACCTTGTCATAACGCCAAACGGCATGTGAATGGTTTGTGTCAGTGTATCAGCTGCTCGTCCGTGTTCGTCGTACTTCCGCTCAGCCTAATCTGACACCCTGCCGTCACATGAAAGTAGTCGCACCACCAATCAGAATCTTCAGAGCGATCACTGGTTGGACGACAGACACTATCATTCCGGTCGGTCATCTGGTATACGGACACCTGGACGCTGCACTGGGTCGGTGAGCTACCCTGGTCTGCCATGGTTATTTATCCCACTAAAGTGGAGAGTGAGGTGGTGGGTAGGTGTGCACGTTTGCGTAATTTACCATTCGCATCTTCCCCTGCTTCGTGCAACTCCTCCGGTGAGTCCACATCCGAAGACAAGCAGTGAACGCAGATTTCGCTCGCGCTGGAGCCCATCGATAGTACTCGTCCTTGGCAGATCGGAATCCGAATCCCGGTCAATCTGAATTGCAAGGCAAGTGTGTTACCACTGCTCCACAAGTACCATGCACCTGAATTATGACGTCTGAACGGGCGAGCATGATCATGCTTGAGCGGCGTTAATGATTGACGCAACGAATCGAATAATGACCTAGTTAATTGTCCTCGCTGTGGCGGTCGACTGACCCACCTTTCAGGATTTCCGAGTCAGGCAGAGCCACGGCCGTTCTGAACCTACTGATCAATTTTGCTTATTAGTACGCAGTAGTGAGATTTATAGAAACTACATTCTTGTTCCTTTAACCCAACGTTTTCTCGTGATATTCAGAATCATCCAACCTATACGTGACCAGGGGTTTCGTATCGGGAACTCAAAACGGAACCCCCATAGAGACTAAGTGTCAAAACCACAGTTCCTATTATGTGTTCTTCCCAACAGTGGAGAAGAACCAGCCCAAAGACGAACTGGCAGACAGAAGCTAAATAGAAGGCGTCCTACATGGCAGGTGCGAAATCCAATTGTCCTTGTTTAAACAATGTGCGTGAACGTTCTTTGGTGAGCACATAGGGATTTGTCCTGCTCTACATGTTTCACATTAGTCCATCGTTCATGAAATCTGTGCTACTTCGCTGAAGATGTCTGTTAAGGTATATATCTGTTAAGGCTGATATATATGCATATTTTATACATATTATATGTATATATATATAAAGGGATAGAGAGAATCGTGCTTATAAATCAGAAACATCAGGTTCAACTGGAGTGTACTTTGTCAAAAGATCGGTCACGACTGTTCAAAACCTCCCATACCACTTATTTCAGGAACAAGAGAAACCTCTTTGAAAATTTTCGCAGAGACCTCGATGAAGCCTATGTACTGCACACTGTGCAAAAGAAAATTGATGCACTATTAACTACGAGGAACTTCATCGAGTCTCCAAATCCTGAACTTTCATCATGTGTATGAGCAAACATCGGTCAAACTCTAAACGATTCACGGATTAACCGCCTTAGCTTCCACGGATTACGCCTACTTGATGAGCCCCAAAGAGAAGGAAACCAGCAATGACCTGCATCTGGACCTTTAGCAATCGTTCCGCGCTTGTTTTTTAGTGTATTGAAAGCGAAAACCTCGATAAAAAACAAAGATATAGGGACGGAAACACCCATCAAGTCGCTGGATGTTAGTCGTATATCTGGTCTCGGTTCCCATCCAGTTAGACAATAGAAACCAGAACAGCAGGACTTAGTGCTAAACGTGCCTTTGGGGTTTTGCCTTCCTACGTTTGATTGAGCGATAAACGGCATGCGAAGCTCATATTTCTCTGACGTTAAAAACGGTAATCTACCAGATCAATGCGAGCCAATTCACCGTCAAACTAATTCACTGCAGGCTAACCGGTCGCCGGATAAACTGCCGTACTCCAGTTTGTTGCAAAAGCGGTGAACCGCAGTCCAATTCACCGCCAGGATACAAAATTGGTGACACCCAAGAACCCGAACGACCCAGACCAAATACTACATGCGTCAGTTATCGGATTTGTTTCTACTCGAATGAATTCAGTACGACGAACCTAAGCAAGGTTGACGGCGCATGGAAACCGAAGTGACCCAGGGATTAGAGAAACCCACCATGTATCTACAAATGGCGACCAGCCCGTCATGACACTGTGCGGCACATGGTATGTTGGTGATGGATGACACACGGTCTTAGATGGCCCAGCCGACTATTGTTTTGGCTTCCGCGCACTTTCGATGTTCACTTAGCTGATAGTACTCAAAAATCCTGATTTGTTTTACTCTCCAATTCCTGGGTAGAATGGGTCCAGAGCACAGATCACACGAAAGTACAACGGTCGAGTCATACTTATCTGACCGCGAGAGGCTTGTTGGATTCGCTCTTGGCCACAAAAAGTGACTCAGTGATAAATGAACCTTCAGTTAATTGATTTACCGATAAAGTAACTCGCAGTAAATTGTTTTGGGGATAAATCAGCTACGATGAGGTGACCACGATAGGTTGTTTGGTCACTATCTATAACATGCTTCTGGTGACACCAAACACCAACCTGAATCGTTCAAGCTCTCATCAAAAGTGATTCTGGCTCCGCACGACGAGTATGATCTTATTTTCACAGTGCCCACTCAATAATTTACCGCCTAAAATTACTCTGGCTTGAAGACTGCAAGGAAATACATAACGCCCAATCAATAACCCCAACGAGTGACGAAATAAAGGACTACCACGGAATGGTTGATTGGGTGGCAATAGAAAAAAGGGACTTACCACCAGTCACTATAGAAAAATCGGTCACCAAATCGCATTAGCTCCCCGACCGCGTTGAATAGGGAGTGGAAGGAGGCGTAGAAGAAAAGAAGCCAAATCAGGTGGTTGGGAATGGCAAGCTTCAGACAGCGCTCAACAATCTGGCTAAAGTCAGATTGGGAAATCGGAGCCACACTGTTCCGCAAGGTGGGCAACATCCATTGTTGTGCAAGACAAAAGATCAACTGAGTGAGGAACAGCTGTTTTGGGGGTTGGAATAAGGAGAACGTAAAACAACAAGGGCCATGAAACACAAGCAGGTACGATGCGGTTCGACAAGAATTGGACAGATAACAAGTATAACGCAGTCAGTCCTCATCCTACAGACTCTTTTTGTGAAGATTCGCTTCCAGTACGACCAGCGTTTCCAGTTACAAATTCCTTTTAAATGCTTCACTGACAAATTGCATTAGACATGTTAATGTGGTGACATGCTCGTGTAATGAAGGACATCCAAAATCCATAACGCAGTTCAACCTGTTATCAGTATAAGAACGATAAAACGCCAGAATCCGCGGCTGACTTACGGACCCAGATCGACAATCCGCAGACACGACTTTACCCCGTCGTATTTGAGAGGCGTCAGTAATTTAGAGGAAACAAGTTTCAAGACAACGATAGTTGGTTTAACGGTTCTGGACCAAACTCACCTGGGATGCTCTTAAAATGATTGGGCGGTATGTGGTGCATAATACGGAAACTTTCAAAGTCAAAACATAGTGTAGTGGAATAAGACGTGATGTTTCGGTTGCTATGATCAACCTTTATCAAGGATTCCTATCGGAACGTAGGATTATGGTGTCTTGTTTCACTACGCTGGTTTAAAGTTTTCCATGATAGTTAGGTTTTTCTAGTGCTATACGGTTAATTGGAGGTAGAATCGTTACACTGAATGTCACCGAAAGGGGAGTACTGTACTTTGAGTAAGCAGTTGTGTTAGTTTTGACATGATCAATCATAGCTGACGCAAGTGTGAGTTTCGCGTTTTACCTGATTAAATCGCCACTTTCACTTGGTGTTGCTCTTAAGCCCAACTCACGACAGCGCACGTTCGATTGTCGTTAGACCGAAGAAACCGGAAATTCCTATTGCCCATCTTTTGACATCCGATTAAGCACACTGTCTTCAAACCGACGTGCATGATGGATGAGTGATACTCAGCAACAGTGTGATATGATCATACTTCATACTTTAGCTTCGAATAACTTAGATTGATAGTCTATTTTTTTTTAAAAAAATTGGGCGCCAGATCTTTGGACAAATAAGCCGGCTGACTTGAGTGGGTATTTGGGGGAGACAAAGTTAGATATAAAGAGGTACACTAGCAGTCATGGTGGAAGGGTCAACTCAGCATATGGTGGACATACGATGCGCACATTTGTAAATTTGTTTGGACACTTGTGTTAGGCGTTTTATAAC
>NW_008751658.1:3182313-3208561 GCF_000715545.1 Opisthorchis viverrini | reverse complement strand
GCTTGCTTCTTCGAAGCAGTTTTAGGGAAAGCTTATGAACGGAGCCTGGTGTGTAATTCTGAGTTGAGTTAGTATGAAACATAGAGAAGAACAGTATGGATGCCTTAACTTGGTGAATAATAATCTTGCTTTTTCAGATCTGACTTTTGTCAGAAACTGTTGGAATGGTGTATAAACTAGATTCTGATGAGCCGTTAACTTTTGACTGCACATGATATGACGCCAAGATACACAGATTTTGACTGGGCCCTGTCTAGTTGTGGCAGACTGATGGGAATGAATCGCATACAGGAATCCAGCTAACCCGTTTTCGAACCATAATGTTGTGACGGCCAGAAAAAAAAGACGCTCACAGACGATCAGATTTAGGTAGGACACATTCAAGCAGACGGGGAACAAATTTTCGGAATTCGTTCAAAACGTTATTATGTCCATGTACATTCCCTACAACCTCCTGCCCGAATAAGCTACCGTAACCGCTACCGTGCAGCACGAAATAGTTCAGCATGGTTCAGAGCATGGCAAGCACAACGAAGATACACCCATTCGACTGTGTAACGAGGGTCATCAAGGGGGTAACAAAAATCCCGTAACAGCTCGTCTCAGGACCGAGCCTGCTTTGCTCTAAGGTGACTAGCTTCTCAGACGGCTATTCTGCTTCAGAAATGTCCGAGATAGGCGCTGCCCAGATCAACCACCGGCTGTGCAAAAATGTAGTGTTGGCTCCATTAATGCATCAGTTTGTTTCGCCAATTTTGACCGAACTGTGCCTTTGGTTTTCTTTCAGGCATCGGTCTAAGCAACAGATTCAACTATTATACTTATCTTCATTGAAGGATCTGGGAGGGATCCAGTAGCTATTGATAACGTTTCCGGATGTCACCGTTGGACTTCCTCCAACTGCTGGTCGGAGGGAATGGTGAATGAACGCCTCTAGCTTTTGTATATCCTCTGCTCGGCATGGACACATTTCGCAGGTACGAATTTCGGTTGCATCGAAGCTACCAACTTTGTGCGAAAACAAACTCATTTCTTCATGGAAGGATCTTCAACTGTCAGAAGACAGGCCATGTACAGACGATTTGACGTTGAATTTCTTCTTCCACTCCCCTCGCTCACATAATAGGACAAAAACCAGGCAGTTGGCTTGTTCGATCACCTCATTTGTATTGAAAATCTTAGCTTTCTCAGTTCTTAATCCTATCCCATGAGCTAAACTGCTCAACACACGTTCGAGTTCTTCCGGATTCTCTCCTATTACAATGGTGTCATTAGCTTTTCCGGAGTTAGTTAACCGGGTTAGAGGACCCAACTAGAGTATCCAATTAATGCCCATTCAACCGAGCACTCAACAAATTTGAAGGGCACGAATGATGGCAGAAGATAATCTCGAAAACGATATCCAGAACAGTAGTTTCTTCGCCAAACAACTTGATTCAGATCTTTACTGATGAGCAGCGGACCTCAATAAGCCGCCCGGAGACACCGTCAGCTAACAGGATTGTTCACAATCACTGACGACCAACTAAACAAAATTAGGAAGTGGATAAAACACATCATCAGTATGTGTGCGATGTTTGTCACGGAGTATTGCGTTCATAAGGCTCTTCTAGGGTAAAAACTCAACTCATTCGGTTTCGTGTTTACCCTTTTCGTTGAAAAGTTGTACGTTGAAGTATCGTAGCAATGGAGCAGTGCAATCAACGAGGTTTGGATAGGATTTTAAGCCTAATGTGTTGTCCGGATACTGTGTAATGCAATGTCTCCTGACTGGGAAGTGCGAAAGTTAGCCACTTCAGTGAGATGGGCTTCTGTTGACCTTTTGGGTAAATCTCGACCAACCTAGGAACCTAGTCAATTGGCCTGACGAAGCTTTTGTGTCAAAAGCGAAATGTTGCCCAGCAATAAATCTACCGATTGTCACTAAACTTTTTTCGAAGAAAGAAACTGTTCCTTTAGAAGTCCATGTGACTTTGCCAAACGGTGACTTGTTACATAGGTGTCCAAAGTTATTCGCCGTCGTTTTACGTATCTGGTTGGTTGATAAGAAGTTTTGGCGTTTGACCTGGCGATTATCGTGTGTGACAGTATCTGTTGGCTTTTCAGGCGACCGACGATGCGCTTCGGAAGACAGAAATCGTCTCGCGCTATGGTGGAATTTGAGCCTGGTGCGCACAATTGTGTGATCGTACCTAATACGTTTCCAGATTACACAGTTCCATAATTAAGGACTAGGCTTCAATCGATGGGGCCCGTCATGAAAACACCATGATGTAATCTATTTAGGGTGTGGACTTCATTCGGCTACTACAACATCAAGTGTTTTCTGGGATGCTGGAAAAGTGTAATGCCGACAACAAACAGATTAGGCGTGGTGAATCTGATGAGCTGTCACCATATACACAAGACTGGTATGAAATAAACCGGCGTTTATATCTTGTCTGTCAAACTGGCCGTTAAATTCATGCGCCCTTAAAAACTTCTCAACTCGTCTTCCTGGTTAAGTGTTGATATTGTTCATAGATCTCACCCTTTATGGAAAGGACTGATGAGGACTAGGGGGCAAAATTGCCACAGTCCACAAGGGGTACTCCTAAGACGAGCCACCGTGAGACATTGTATTCCAGGCAACACATACGTCGTTAAGCAGTACTCTTTGAGGAGACAGCAGCAGTACATGCTTGAGTAGTCCCTGACAGAATCCGTAAGAAATGTCCCCACCAAGAACCTAGACTCATTATTTTCCGGAGAACGCCAATCGAGTTACTGAAAGCTGTTTGCTGATTCAATTGAGCCTGGATACGCTGATAATTTGGCTAGTAGCGCTAAGAGGAGTGCGAGCACTCCACAAACTGATGAAGAATTTCTTTTACTGGGGATATCAACTTTTGTCCTGGTCATCTTAACCAACAGATCGACAGAGTGCAACATTTTTCAGGGGTGCTGTGGCATGGACGGAACTTTATGTAGGAGGCGTCATCATGTGACTTTCATGGGGGCATGTTATCGGTCGCCAACCAAGTACCACCCAGCTTTTGAGCGAGGGTACGCTTCTAACCTATACAAAGCCAAGTCCAACCTGGAAGGTAATAAGAGGCCGGAAACAACTAAACTGCACCGCCTTTAAGACTGTTAGGTCGCAAAGCAAGGCGCCATCCAAACAATTCAGTAGGACTCATGTGCAGTCTCGCCATTGTTGCTTTGCAAGAACGGTTTGGCCATTCCCCCAAATAGACAACAAATGGACGTTCAACCACACTTATCGCCACAAGAAGGCAGTGAATAGGATCTGCGGTAGCAGGCAAATTTTGAACAATTCATTTGGGTGCTATTAGGCGCAAAGGACGAAGTCACTTGTTTCTAAAGCTTCCAAAGACTTCGTGAAACGTTTGAAGGTAGGCGTGCGTGAACAGAAGAAAAAACATTTTCAGCACTTATGGCAGAACAGTTGATGATAATGCAGCTGTACCAAGATAAAGTGGTTTTCCATGTGTCTGCAGTAGGGAACTAAAACAAGTTACATCCCCGTGTCCAGTAACAGTGAAAATAATTGTAGTGATGGTCTCTCATCCACCTCAAGTATCATAATACTTCTTTGCTCCTTATTAATTCCTTTCATATGACGAATTCTTGAAAAAAAAACTCAGTTTTAGTGCAAAACTTACCAGTTCAAACAGGCGTTTGAACAGAAAAGCCTTCCGTATCGTAAGGGTACGCGGAAAGTTCAGTTCGTAGCAGAGAGTGGGCGCGAAAATAAAATAGTACAAATTGCTCAACGTTACGTTGTTTGGGTATGTGATATAGCCGCTGAAGGTCACTTCAATACACTCGGAGAACGGTGCCAATGAGTGGCGTTCCAGCTCCAGCATGTCCAGCAGTGTACGGTACTCATCAGTCACACTCATGCTTGCTCTGTTTACAGGCAGACGATTACCAGAACCTAGAAAAAGGGTTAAATAAAATGAGCAAATGAATGTACTAACATTCTGAGTGCAGTATACGAGAGTGAACCAACGGAACCTTAAATATCAAAGGAAGGAAACTGGTGTGAATTAGGACATATATGTTTGGTTATAAGGAGGTAAAGTCAGCTGACTGAGACATCACACTGAAATCCTACAGTCGTAATGCGGCTGGCAAGAATGGTCTCATAAGTATTAACAAACCACATACCGTAAGCACCAAACAAAGTTGATCTTATGTCAGGTTTGAAATTTCCGGGATTTTGTCTCAGTAGGTTTGCTCATGAAGAAGACGAGTCATAAGATTAACTTCAAGTGCCCTGTGGCTAAGCCAACTTACACAAGGGTAGGTTTCACTGCAGCTCATGACCGACTGGTGGACATTAATTGTTAGCGCACGATGACATGGATAAACTAAAGCAATGTGGAGATAATAATTATGACAATCTGAGCTCCCAATATTAATGTAGCTGTAACTTATCACTCGCGACTTATCACTTGCGACTATTCTCCATTTGTGATGACGAGTTGCATCAAACAACTTAAGTCAACATCTGTTCAAAACATTTCATCTTCGCTAAGCAGCATTGGTAGTGCACATTTCACAAGTCTCCCTGGGAAATCCAAATTCCGATAGGAGTTTGTGTCCTTGATCATAACCAGAAGGAACCGGAATCACCGTATACCTGCACACCCTAATAAGATGGGAATAAAATGGACTAAACAAACAGACTGGTAAGATAACCAACAAAAATATGCACACAAGCCGTCCACCCAATGGTTAGCACATAAACGTGCGCTACACACTCAAATGGGATTAAAAACACAACCTATAAGTTTGCTAAAAATTTTGATAACCCATCACCGATTAAGCCCTCCTTGGGATTTATCACGAATGCGAATTCCCGGAGTTACTACCTGGCTTATTTCCTACTTGAATATTAAGTTTTACGCATGTGGTCGGATCCAGAACAATTTATGGTAGTATCTTCGCTGGAGGCCTACTCTGACACTTTAATACCGGTCACAGTATCTGTTAACCTACAATCTTAAGGACACATTGAGGAAGGCCCGATCTTTTCAATCCTGATTACCGTGTGCTTACACTGTTCGCTAAAATCGCACGTACGGTTCGTTGGCCATTACCGGAATGTTGTATGTCAAGGAGGGCTGTAGAATGTCAGTACTCCTACGGCCATTGGAATCAAAACGGATCACATGCTTAATCAGAAGTTTTTCAAAAAGGAAACATGAAAAATACCACAAGGTTTAAATCAGCAGATAAGGTTCCGTACAACAGTGAAGACAGGCATCATTACCTCGAAACAATAAGCACACAAAATAGGACGATACGGATTTCTACGATAAACTAAAGACACTTTTTAAACTCTTATTGTCGTAGAATGCAGTACGAAACACTAAGAGGCACCTAAAATGTCCAAAAACTGTCCACAAGACTCTATATTCAGTTGACTTGTGGATTTTAACAAGGTTTCTTCAAAAGATGGTGGGGATATGCAAATTAACATATTGTACGGTGGGAAATACCGCCATATATTTCCGCATAGCGGCACCAGCATCATTCAAAATCATACGGGGTGAGCGAAGCCGTTATTCAATTGTGTTTTACTCCGTTACGTTTTCAACCTGGCTGTGTGCATCGATGACCTTTGAAAAGGCCCTAAATAACCATTGGGATAGAGTGTATTCAACACCGTCACTTTTCCAGCAGTGTGGGATCCTCGGAGGAACACAGTGAACGGTACGTATAACCGGTGCATCAGACTCACAAAATAGTAGACAGACGAATATGATAAAAGAATATTGCACGGGACATGAAAATACGGTGCGTGCTTAGAAAAATAGCCTTGGAAAGACATGTTAAGCAATGACCGTAGAAAAAGTAAGGAACATCTAACATCGCGATCATTGTTTCTACTGACTAAAAGGAATTAGGGAGCATCTAAACATCTACCAGCGTAAACAAAAACAAAAAGGCACGGTAATTGCTAAAAACAGTACAATTTCTGCATTTGCGCGTTTGCTCTGCAGATGTAGCCTTATTAAAGGCTGGCTAGTTAGAGATGAGCGGTTCTCAACATTGGAACGACTGTAAGGCCATTTTTGATAGCGATCTATACATCACTAATAGTATTAATCAATCCATACAAGTGAAACCAAAAGTACTCCATGATTTTTCACTCTGAATTGCGTTCAGCGAGCCCACGGAACTTTTGNTGTTTTATGGTTTATATATATATATATATATATATATGTATATATATATATGGTTTTATGGTAACTGTTTTAAGAAATTTGTATCATAAGTTCGCTTTAGCGTTAACAACATTTGGAGAGTAACATCGTAAGCGCAACTATAACGCTGTGCATAAATGACTAGAAATATGCTTTAGGTTCCTTTATAGCTTCCACTTTTTCGTAGTCGGTCTCCAATATACACAGGTGTGGTACTGCACATTCACACGTAACCGACTTCAGTAGGTTCTGACAAACGATGCACGGAATCCACTAAGATCAACATGGACGTGACAGATAGTCACATAAACACGGTCTAGATCATGCATGTGCATCGATTTCACAGGCAAGGTCACAGGCCACTTTACACTTAGAGCCTGGTGGTGCTATTGAGACCTCAAAACCGGTCAAATGCGAAAACATGGTAGCAACTTCAGTGTTAATTCTAATCTGATCTAATGAATAAATCCTTTTCCATATTAAGCTTGTGTACTTCCAACGCTTCTATGGCGTTTACGTGAAAGCATAACATAACTAGTAAACTCTTAGAAGTAAATTTCGGGTATAGCCTATTCACAATGGAGACCAGTAAATAGACTTATTGTGACGAACAGTGAAAAAACCTTGAAATTTTTTACCTTATGCTGTCAGTTTATTGCTGTAGTATGCTGCGGCAGGACGGACTGCAGTAAGTTGTATTCAGGTGACGGATTTTACCGTTGTTCTAATGTTAAAGCATACTAAACAAACACATGCAAACATTAATACGGATATACAGTAAAGCATATCCTACCCTGGTGGTGCGGGAACTCTGGTGGTCCGCAACTGCCTTTCAAAGATAATCACAAGATGAAAATTGTTTGGGATCGTACACAGGCAAGCACCGACCGAAGGTTGACATATACTAACTGAAAAGCCGAAACGCCCTGTCCCCGTCACTCGTGTCACTTCTAGTCCACTTGATCTAGTGGTCCTTAGGACGAAGCGGTAGTTGTAATCTAAGTGAAAACCGACAAATACACATTTAGGTATCACTTTGGCTTTCAACGGAGACTCCCTTTTATGATATTCTCCAAGTGAATAGGTTGTACAAAGGCCGCCTCATGTTTCAGTTAGTATGATATTCCAGAAATTGCAGTATATTTTCACATTTATGTATATTTTTTCATAATCACAAGGTTGCTGTCGGATCAAGTTAAAACCTGTACTATGCGCATCTGCTAATGAATGAGGGCTCAAAGCGTCGGCACCATGAAAAACGCGCTCAACACTAATGTCGCATCAGTGACTCATTCGCTGCATTAGATCTGACTGCCACACAAGGTCGTGTACACTGACCACCAGACAGTATGAAGTCCTCTATCAAGGTTTGGTGTGACAGAGCAACGTGCCATTTTTACGTTCGATCTATGCACTAAATCGCACTGCACAGCTAATTTTGTTTAAGGGCTGGTAAAATGTTAAAAGCTAGACGGGGCGGCCAGGAAGACCACGGTAACCTCGGGTTCGGATACAAAATTCAAGTACGTTAAGGAAACACTTTTGGGCACAGCGAATGAAGCCTGACAGAACCGCAGTAACCTTCCTGTGAAGTGTTTCAGTGAGCAGAATTATTGTTGTGGGTGGTTGTGGAATTTATCGAATCTTTATCCATGTAACTCTAGTTTGAGCAGCCCTAATTCTGTCCCGACTAGGCTATGCACTTCCAAGTCATAGTGAATGCGAGACACTAAACCACATTCGCGAGAAGTGTTGGCTGGTCCATGTGCACTTTTGTTCGAAAGGTGCAGACCCTACTTCGACCTGACCATGTAACTCTACGGGTTTTCTTCAGTGTCGTTACCGTGCGATCTGAGTTTCTCCTTTGGCTACAGATGTAACCCTGCAAATTACAGAGCTACTCAGCAAGTCCAGTTCATAACCTGACAGAAAACAAAATACAGCGAGTCGAGACCACTTAGGACGATATGTAAAGTGCCGCTGTGCCGGAGTTTCAGCTATTCACATTAAACTCGAATGCGTCGAAGATGCTATGTGAATTGAGCAAGGCTACAGTAATAGGATAGTAGCCTACCAGCGTAACGCCCTCAGGCCCAAATCACACGTCCACGCACAACTTCCGCTGATTGAAGGCTACAGGTTCTTAGGGCGGTGAGAAATTCCTGTGGATTCAATCGATATTTTATCCTGCTGAAAAGACAAAAAGTGCGGTCCAGCTGTGGATCCTTTTCATTTAGTAGCTGAGCGTTATGCCTTTGGGCAGAAGCGGCAAACCAGAAATTTCAGTAGTTCACGGGTAGAGAGGACTGGGCGAAGAACAAATCATGTCTTGTGTCCGGTGATCCGGCTCCCTGAATGGGGACTTCTCAGACGAAAGGGCTATGACGTGGGATCTTTCATTGCTCAGCAGACTAATTCTCGTTCGAATACCGCTGTGTGACTGAAGAAGGATGGCACCATGTCCAGCATTAGCGCGAGTGCTGAACAGTCACGCGTCACCGAATGGCAGAGTCGCTGTTCGAATCACTCTAGGAATCGGTGGAAACACCGGAGAGTCGCGGTTCGAATCACTCTAGGAATCGGTGGAAACTACCAACAAGGATGACAGCGAAACCTTGCTAGTCCATCCTCTACCGTTGGTTACTTTTACTTGAGCAATGAGATTTCTCCTAACCTACCGAATTTGTTTTCTTTGTAGCGATCAGCGGCATGCTATGACACCATAATTTCGTTTCTTTTTTCTTGGCAAGCTCAAATTAACCGCAGTTAGCAAGTCACGTGCTCACGACACTGAAGAAGCAGTATGAAACTATTTCAAAACGGTTGGCTCCCAGTTCAGCTAGTTTATTTTGACTGAATTAGAGTACGTGACCTGGGAGCCACGGATGTGGGTGAGTTCATAAAGTCCGAATACAGTCGTTCGGTGGGAAGGTTGTCCTCTGTGGATCTCCTTCAGAACACGAGCAACACTCACTGGGATTTGTTCATTCCAGTTCCAACAACCCCCGGCCTACTTTCCAACGGGATACATGAAAACCATTTCCATGTCTGAACGACATCAATACCTCAATTGCAAACCAATTTGGTTCTTTCGAGAGACTCACCTGGAACCCAGCTGAATCTCTCGTTTATGATGTTCTCAGGCAACTGAATGTGCTGCACCAGGCCGCCTCATGTTTCAGCCGCTACGATATTTGAAATATCGCAATACATGTATATCTTTATAATGTACTACTCATAAGGTTGCTCATGAGCCCCAAGAAGGGCGAAACCGGTCGTGGGCTGTCGACGGATTTTCAGCAACCTTATGAATAGTACACTACAAAGACATCAATACCTGGCTCGTTATGGAAGTTACGTGAGAGAATCATCAGTGATACTGACAAATATAAATCGCTAATCCATTAAGCAGAGCTGTGATGAACAGCCAGTTTCCCTGCAGCTGAGTTCAAATAGCACGCGTGCATTAGGTTCCAGGTCAGTGGTCCGAATTCAAGCTTGGCACATTGCTCATGCTACTTATATTTAGTAATTGCTACTCTAATAAATGATTGATATGTCAAAAATAAGCCACATTCAAATCATGCTATCGTGGCATACTTGGTATTGCGTTCAACCGAGGTATACGCAACAGTAATAAAAGTGTAGCAACGAAAAAAACTCATCTGAGATTCAGAGAAATGCCGCACTATCACTTATTTTTGAGGAGCATGATCACGAACATAAAAAGTGAATGCAAGCGATGAATGCGAAAGAGTAACAGGACAGGAGAATAGAAAAGAGAGAAACGTCTCGTTCGAAATCATGCCAAGAACAGTTCCAGTCTGATGAGATGATTTCCAGAGTATGTAAAATAAAAAAATGTAGAAAAACGCGTCTAAAGACCAACAACCGAAGGAAGGACAAACAATGTTGAATGCTCTCCAAGGCGCGGTAGGCACTAGCACAGTCAAGACTCGCGCATCAGGCATAAAGTGTCCGTCATACTGGGTCTGGTGTGAGATTAACTGGCAAAAATGTACGTTCAACGCCATGTGCCACGTATAAAAGTGTCATGAGTACGCAGAGAGCCCACAATGACAAGCAAACACAAGTCACTGACTGCGACCTTAGGAAGTCCCAGTCCAATAACAGCCTTAGCGGATTAAGCCAAAGCAGATCCTCGATAAGAGATGAACATCGGTTGGTGAACCAAAACGTCGATATCACAACCGATGGCATGTAGGGCTGAGATTGTGGCCAAGAAATGTTCATCAGCACCATACTTCTGCTTCTTCTCATTCCACACTATCTCTCCACGCCCATCCGAGACTATGCTAACGTCTATTACGGTTGAATTACGGTAGAGGAAGTTCGTCGTATGATCCGTTTCATGGGGAATACGTCCCTAGGCCTGGAACAGCTCACACCCGGGACGCTCCGCCGGTTCAATGCTAATGTGCTCGCTGGATATTTAAGTTTTTCTTGTTATCTGGAGGTTGTCTTCCACATCTTTTTCGGGCCCGTGTTACTCCATTTCCGAAAGTCCCACATCTAACATCACCAGATCAACTGAGACCGATCTCCGTGTCGTCCATTCTTGTCCGTTGCTTCCATAAGGTGCTTGCTGATCGCTCGAGTCGAAGATTGCAACTGTTCTCACTTCAGTTTGCATTTATGCATCGAGACGGTTGTTTGGAAGCCACATCGCTGTTACATGCCCTGCTTCGTCACTCATCGGCGACTGCTTCTAACCTCAGCTTGGCGTTTGTCGATAAATCGAAAGTGTTCGATTCGGTTTCGCATGACACAATCGTCAGATCTGCCGAGGCCTTTGGAGCTCTGTCACCTCTTGTTCGATATATCGCATAGTCCTTTGAATTTGTTGTGACAGTTTTCCCCAGTTCCGAGGTTCACTGCCACAGAGGATGGAGGCAAGTAGACCCAATCTCTCCATTATTATCCATTATGGCAATGGATGAGGTTCTTCGATTGTCGATGCCCCAACAGGGATACCAGTTCCATGACACCTTAGTAGATGGTTTTGCTTCCGCTGACGACTGGGTCGTGTGTGCAGAAAGTCAGGCACGCCTTAAAGAGAAGCTTGAAGCTGCCTCGGTCGAGTTGGGAAGAGCTGGCATGAAAATAAACGCCCGAAAGACTATATTGATTGTTATTTTTGGGGACAGGGAACTTCGGGCAACAGCAGTCTTAGTAGAACTGTTTCGCATTGCCAAGGACCTAATCACTCCTCTGGGTCCGACAGACACTGCAAAATATTTGGGCATTCCCTTTACCTCCAAGGGGTTAGGGGTCTTCAACCACCGACAGCATCTGCTCAAACTGCTCGAAGAAGTGACGCGTGCCCCGTTGAAGCCGCATCGAAGAATGGATATCACGAGGAATTACCTGATACCAAGGTTGACATATTCGCTCGTGCTCGGTCAAGTACACCGGAGCACGCTCGAAAGATTGGACAACTACATCAGGCAATATATTCGTGGCTGGCTACGTCTACCGAAGGAAGCCCCTATCAGCTACATCCACGCCGGTAAACCACATGGGGGACTTGTTATCCCAATTCTGAGTGCAACAATCCCAATGCAGTGGAGAACACGTATGGAAAAGCTCCTTTCTACTCAGTGCCGAGTATTACTCAACGTGGTCAACGATTCCGCATTTGGCAAAATTGCTCGAAATCTCAGCCTTCCGATCCGAGTCCATGGTGCATGCGTAAACACCAAGGAAGAGCTGGTGGCTGCTTGGGGTGATAGTCTGCACAACAGCGTTGACGGTCGCGGTTTACGAGAGTTGGTCACTTCGCCTCTCTCGAATCGATGGCTCGTATTTCCAGAACGAGTGTTTCCTCGGATCTTTATCCGCGGTATCCAGCTCCGATACAACCTGCTCAGGATGAGAGTTAGAAGCGCTCGGCATGGTCATGGTGGCCAGACGATCTTATGTCGTGGAAACTGTGGCCAGCCGGAGAGTTTGGTGCTGGATCACGCATGATGCCAGATGTGCTCTTCATAATCGGGTTGCAAGGGAACTCGCGAAACGTCTCCGTCGACTGGGATACACCGTCTTCGAGGAGTTGAGAGCACCTACTTCGACGTCCTTCATCAAACCCGACCTAATCGCTGTTCAAGATCGCCGTGCAACTGTAATAGACGTCAGCATAGTCTCAGATGGGCGCGGAGTGACTGTGTGGAATGAGAAGTAGAATGTTGCAGAATGGTGCTGATGAATGTTCCCTCGCCATAATCTAAGCCCTACATGCCATCGGTTTTTATGTCGACTTTTTGGTTCACCAACCGATGATCATCTCTTATCGGGGGATCTGCTTTGCTTAATCCGCTAAGGCTGTTATTGGACTGGGACTTCCTAAGGTCGCAGTCAGTGACTTGTGTTTGCTTGTCATTGTGGGCTCTCTGCGTACTCATGACACTTTTATACGTGGCACATGGCGTTGAACGTACATTTTTGCCAGTTAATCTCACACCAGACCCAGTATGACGGACACTTTATGCCTGATGCGCGAGTCTTGACTGTGCTAGTGCCTACCGCGCCTTGGAGAGCATTCAACATTGTTTGTCCTTCCTTCGGTTGTTGGTCTTTAGACGCGTTTTTCTATATCAAATTTTTTTTACATACTCTGGAAATCATCTCATCAGACTGGAACTGTTCTTGGCATGATTTCGAACGAGACGTTTCTCTCTTTTCTCCCATATTCTCCTGTTACTCTTTCGCATTCATCGCTTGCATTCACTTTTTATGTTCGTGATCATGCTCCTCAAAAATAAATGATAATAGATTAAAAGTGTATCACCGGAAAAAGACCCTACTGGACAATAATTTTATCAGTTTTAATTTTTTTTTCAAGTGAGAGGAGCGACGCACTCATATGGAATCTCTTCTGCAAGCACGCTTCCATACGCCCCCTCGATAGAAATCCCCTGCGGATGAAAGGGGCTGAAATAAATTAACGGAAATGAAGGCTGAGGTACGGAAAGTGGGAGAATTTTTCAGTTGCATAGAAGAGAAGTCTGCTAGATTAGCTACTTAACTGATTCTTTCCTGTTGTTTTCCTAGCAAACGATCAATGTTCGGTGATTAAAAAGCATGTAAGGTGTCGATGCTACGTGTCGTTTGACCGAGATACATTCGACTATACTATCGGAAATACAGGCCGCCTTGCTCACGTGTCTCAAGGTGAGAACCCCATATCTCGTATGCGGCTCGGTTTCCGGAACCCGGTATCGATTTATTGGCATTCCTTGCTTACTCAGACCAAACAGAACCCGTTGCGCATGTTGTTCGATCTGATATAGCATATTAACCACGCGTAAGTAACCAGAGTTAGAAGACAAATATTTTGGTTGGAGAAATAATGAATAAACAGACCATGTAAACTACTACTTACAACCCAGAGGGAAATCAAGTGAGGGCGAAACCAAACTGATCTCACATGAAACCTACTCGCCTCTACGAATTCGTATGGTTTTCAAATCAAACACTTTTTGCGAAACTCCAACATTTTTATCAATCTCTAATGTGCTCCGGTTAAGCTATTACAACTCTGTCGTTTGTGTGGCTTTCTATGATCTAACTTATGATATCACGCATAAATGTGCTTTGTTCACACACTATGGTGTCTTAGATGGAAAACCTATCTCCTTTTTCCCTGAGGATCCGGATCCAACCAAACCGAACGACATAAATGGATATGCGGCTAAGAAATCGATTAGCGTTTGGCCTAACGTTTCGACTTTTGAGTAACTTCACCGCAGCATAGAAAACCTTGTTCAGCACGGGTCAGGCAAGATGCACATCGATTGCATCCAGGGTTGGCAGTGTGTTGGAATATTGGTGAAAGGAAGAAGGCCTCCGCTGCGGAGTTATTTATTCGAAAATGCCAAATGACCGGTTACAGACCATTGAACAGGGAAGCAAAACTATAATCTGCATCTTAGTTACGAAAACTGGACACCGATCTTCTCCCGAACGAGTCTTCTTGAACTTTCCTGGAGATTCACTGACTCCACTCATTCGTCGGTCAAATCCAAGCAAATGTTACAAAGTGGCTCCACGAATTCCGCAACAGATCTCCCTTCTTCAATTGACGCAAAGCGAAATTCTACGAACAACACATACTACTCGCGTGCTTCCCCACCAGTAGTATCACTGTTACATTGGTAGCTCAGATGTGTTGACTTATGACCGATGTGATGGTTATTATTCTGTTGGCCGAACATGACCTTGCGGTGGCTGGTTGCCACGCTGCCCGACTGAAGCACGGGGGCTGGGGTACTTCCCCGCTGCCCAAGCCTGGACAGGAGCGGTCGAGATGCAGAGGTTGAGCTCGAACCACGGGTATCAAGTTCGCTACTTCAAACTCGATTAGCAGCTACATAAATTATGACGTTTGAGGCTCAAAAAGAATTTGGCTGTCGTTCGGGCCCATAGTTGAGCGAAAAACCGAAAGGCTAGGTTCTGTTTCTTGGAGCCTGCTAGGAGAACTTTTGATGAACGATGGATATCTCAAGTGGTATATCTTGGAGACCACACCAAATGGTTTTAGCAGAAAGGAGGGTTCCTGATGGCAGGTGACTGGGGGAAACTCAGAAGTCTGCTTACAGCTATGAAACTAGGATCGTCCGTCTCTTTTTAAATCATAAGTGTAGTCAAAAGCAGAGTACCTGTGGGATTTTGTTGTTATTGACGAACGATAGATGGGAGAACACCTTGTTACCAAGGGGGGCAGCTAGTACCGATTCTGACGCGCTACTACAGACTGCAATACATTAGCACAGCACAATTTGCCAAGTGAATGGATAATAGCAGTGACTAACTCAAGTTTGAACAACGCCAATAGGACTGTGTGACATGTCAAACCGGCAAGTTTGCTTTGGTCCAGTCGCATCCGTCCACATTATGAGCATTCGCTGTAAGTCCAAACTTTGGAACTAGAAAATATGGTCCAAGTTGGGCAGAGAAGCATCTTGTACCAGAAGATGAAGTAGCGAAAAAAAACCAAGCCAATTCTCATTACTTTTTTCTACGATATTCTACCAGATTCCGCCATTTTTGAAACAGGATGGAAACTTTGCTTCAATTTTGTAATTCATTTTCAAATGAGAATATTTTTGTGAGCACTGAGGATACACCCTAGAACCCTACATTTTCTACCAAAATACCTTGTTTTGGAATTAATCAGTATAAATTCTCGGTCAGACACCATTCAAACTACATTCGTAAATTTTCCTCGCGCGACAAGGTCGAAGGAGGCCTTTAATGGAATGGTAAACTGAGGTAGGCAACCAGTTATATGCTCATATCCACCAGGGGACGCATAGTGCACAGTTATGAGTATGCGACTGTTGAACAGCCTATAAACAATTCATACGAGAACGGTGTTGATACTTGTGCTCGTGAAGAAGATAATGAAATATTACCAAGAGGCAGAGTGCAAATCATAAGAAGACGTGAGGGAAGTGGTTAGCAGCAAGGTAACTACACTTTCAAACAACACCAAAATAATCATATTTGACCAGGACGGATTTGGTGGGCCTAGTTCTCACCATATTCACGGAAACTTCCAAACACAGGTACAGAGGAAATGAGTGTTGCCAGTGACAAACAGCTGTACCTGGTACGTCTGGGTGCACAGTTGCGCTGGATGTTGAATGGAGACAATTCATTTAAACAGCGCAGACATGGCCAGGACAGGCTGGGGTTTCGATGTATCTTAGCAATAGTCGGAATAAAACTGTTCAACATTGGGCCATGTGATAAGCAGTTGTGTCAACAAATTGTCGCGCTGTAGTGGGTAGCCACCATGGGACGTCTAGCATAAATGATACGATACATACGAGGTGCAGATGTGGCCAGCAAGCCAGCCAGCCAGCTGTCATTCTCACCAACAGCCTAAACAGTGGGCATAAACAACAGTGCTTCGGATAACTGCAGACAGTAAGGCGATAAAATGTGAAGGGGACGAGGTTTGAGGAATCGACCTCATCGGAACAGTTAGAAGACATAAGTTGCGCGGTGTTATTGGTTCAAATTAATTTCATCACTCGCAGACGTAAAGCACTCAACATTTATGGTAAAAATAAGCCAAATGCGTCTAGGGTAGGGGTGGTTTCGTTTCATTTCCAAGGCGGCTTGAATCAACAGGTTTTCGGTGCACAGTTTGAGTAACTGTGCTTTTATCAACATCGCTTCACAAGAAGCTAGTACTTTGGAGTTCCGATTGCGTAGCATACGGCAAAATCATAAACAGAGTCATTCAGGTGTTCGTCTCAGAGGTACGTTTTGCAATCGATGACCCTCATTTCGGTCTCGTTGCACATGATGTTGACGCGTTGTGTTGCACGGCCCGTGATTTCGGGTACGCTTCGAGACGTTCATCAGTCCTGACGATGATAAAGATGCCACTGTAGCTGACGACTGATATGCGAGCTACAATAACCACTCAAAATTAATGATACGATACGAGGTGCAGATGTGGCCAGCAAGCCAGCCAGCCAGCTGTCATTCTCACCAACAGCCTAAACAGTGGGCATAAACAACAGTGCTTCGGATAACTGCAGACAGTAAGGCGATAAAATGTGAAGGGGACGAGGTTTGAGGAATCGACCTCATCGGAACAGTTAGAAGACATAATTTGCGCGGTGTTATTGGTTCAAATTAATTTCATCACTCGCAGACGTAAAGCACTCAACATTTATGGTAAAAATAAGCCAAATGCGTCTAGGGTAGGGGTGGTTTCGTTTCATTTCCAAGGCGGCTTGAATCAACAGGTTTTCGGTGCACAGTTTGAGTAACTGTGCTTTTATCAACATCGCTTCACAAGAAGCTAGTACTTTGGAGTTCCGATTGCGTAGCATACGGCAAAATCATAAACAGAGTCATTCAGGTGTTCGTCTCAGAGGTACGTTTTGCAATCGATGACCCTCATTTCGGTCTCGTTGCACATGATGTTGACGCGTTGTGTTGCACGGCCCGTGATTTCGGGTACGCTTCGAGACGTTCATCAGTCCTGACGATGATAAAGATGCCACTGTAGCTGACGACTGATATGCGAGCTACAATAACCACTCAAAATTTGGAATCTATTTTGAAACAGACGAAATTCAAGTGCCGTATGATATAATGTATGATATATACTACGTGGAGTACACACAATACAATGTTACATAGATATAACATAAAATGAAGGAATATCATATACAAAAATATAGCATAATACCACATAATTTAATTTAATAATAATATAATATGGCGCGGCTCAAGGCGGACTGAAGTTTGTGCTTAAGTGAGATCTCATCTACCGCCGAAAACGATAGGTTAGAGAGGAAAAACTCTAACTGGAAGGAATAACAGTGGCACTATCCTGGATCTGTGAATACTACTGTCAAAAAGTCTAACACGCCAAACAATGTAAGAGCGCATTTACCATTTTAGCTTGAGCACATGCTTATTCGCAAACGTAGTCCGAGCTAATGCGATCAGAGGTTGGTCAGCATGGTGAGCTAGAAAGAATGTTGTACTCGTTGATCACATCTATCAGCTTTTCACTAGTTGCATTTTATCACGTAATCGTAGAATCACGATTAAGTGCACCTAATAAACCTCTTCATAATCACACCGAAAACCCTAACTCGCCAGAGTGAGGTAGATTTTTCGACTTTCAGTAAAACTTGTTGCTGTTCATTTTTCAGCTGGTTTGATGATGATACGACTCTTTAGAATAAAGATACTAGTACACAAGAATGTGTACAGTGAAGCTGATGCAATTTAGAACCGTTAAGTTCTGGAAGTCCCTCGGTTCGTAGTGGCACTTGCTTTTTTCGAGTACATAGTGGAAGGACAAGCCCGATAAACGTGAACAGACGGGGAGGAAACAAAGTTGTGCACTTCAACCCGTATTCTTCAAAAACTTGTTTAGTTCAAATTTACCAAGCAGCATACGAGCGTTTGCGCTTCTAAGACTGTTTTTCATGTTGCTTACAGCCACACAAGAGTCAGGCTACGATTATTCAAACTACAGACGCTCAAATCAACGCCCTGAAAAGCATGAACTTTCGGAAAGTGTCTACCACTCACGAGTTGCAAGGAACAAACCTGTTATCGTGGTCCTGTCGCACCCAGGTAGCTTTGAAAAGTCACATACACAAACGAAGATGTGTACAGATGTTGTGGGAGCCAAAGCTGCTTCCGATATCGTATATCAACAGGTTAGATCGGATTCCCTTTGATAAACTTATCCATTAGTAACAATACAGAACGCCACGTCAGAGTTCATGCTAACTCCCCGCATCCTCTTCTGTCTCCGCTGGAGTCACTGATGGCTTTTCACGCCATTATTTCGCCTTTGCTTTCAGTGTCTTCAGATCTTCTATTCGAAACTCTCTGTGTTGACTATTACCGAAGGACGCCTAACCTATGCGAACATATCTATACAATCGGACTACACAGATGATGTAGTGCGATCTAGGCAGAACCCTGATGCAGTACAACATATTAAAATAAACTGTGAACAAACATCGGTGCAGAGTGGATGGCACCTTTTCACACTGAATTATTGCCCCAAATTTACTGAGCCTTTGTGAGAGGAAGGCTGGAAGCCATGAGTTACCGTGCATACTTCGAAAGTGCGCAAACAGCACAAACAAATGTGGCGTTCTCAGTCCACGGATCCCCTGTTGCTAGTGTGACAAGAGGTTTGTTGCAACGACGAATACCTCAGACAGTTTTGATGAAAACCTACCTGGTGTGCGACAGCTATCTAGAAAGCGTATTTCGCACCGGACAGTCGTAAATCAGAAGCAATATGGCAATGGTGTCACACGCAACATGAGGAAACGGAACTGTAACAATAATTACACTTATAAGCTACGCTGGTTAAGTCGTTTCTGACCAGATAAAAACAATTTTTTCTGCCGGATCCAAGTTGAATAAAATGCGGTTGACTAGAATTTTCGGTTGGAACCGCAAACACAGTGTGAACTTGGGGGACTAGAAACTTGGCAGCTGTGATCCGGGTTTTTTCAGGGGTATTTTTTGTTTTTCCTTGATATCATTAACAGTTTTCAGTTCTTTAGAGTAGAGAGGATGCAATTCGAATGTCGTCAGCCGGAGGTATGAACATAATTGGATATTCGAGTAGGAAGTAATGATAACGGGGACAGCAGCACATATATGCATAGGGCGATTAATTCACGGAAACTATCGTTTCAGGTCATAACTTCCATAAGAAAAAATGTTCAAAACAAGTTTCCGGATGGGGGAAAAACTTACCCAGACAACTGGGGGATTTACTCCCCTCAAGCCCAAATCGAGAACCTTTTAAGCTAACCATTTCCTTTAGTTTTCCTGGGAGTGCTATCTGCCCAACACGACGATTCCGGACTTCGGTAACTGACTGAGAACCATCTGAATTCTGTGTTGTTAACGGGGTCGTGAGGACATCTGCATTCTCCATCTCCAAATCACGCCGCCCTGATGCCAGATCAACGTGCGAAGGACACTCTGAATCACCCTGACTTCTGCGACGCATCCGTTTCTCGGAATCTAGCACTTCGCGACGCTTCTTCAGTTCTGCCAGCAGCGGAGCTCGAGCAGTCCCCATCCTTTGGTTCCTCCACAAGCGACACCATCGATTAACAGCCAGATACGACCACAGTTTGAGAAACAATACAGTGTATACCATCAGGACGGGGGAACTGAAAACTGGGGAAATCAAAGTGAAAATTTCAAGGTTAACCAATAGCCAAAAATTCGAAAGGGAAACTAGCGGAGTGGGGCTACTCGGATGGTACCTGCGGTGGCAACTAGATTATCATATGTAAACCCCCAAGCCTCAAAATACTTTTCTAATATTTGCCCGCCTATATAACTGATAAGTTCCATTTCTCCAAATGTCGATACAAAACATCTTTGTGATTGGATAAACGGATCCGAAATCATCGAAACAAGCCTTCACACGGATTTACAGCGATTAAGGAACTGAAAATTACTACTGACTCTTCACCAACTTTATGTTTGATTGGATTGTGGGCCAATTCTGCTTCATTAGTTTTCTCCTCAACAAGTGTCTCATTCAATGGTCGTACCTAAAATAGATTTGATAAAAATGATTGTCGACGCAGCAGTGTTCAGATCGATCTTCGTGTTCTGTGTATTATGCTGTTCGACGAAGCGAGTAGTTCGTCACATTAGTGGGACTTTATCTTCCGGAATTTCTATGACCTCTTCGACCGTATACCTGTATTCCCACTAGCAGAGTAGTTGGTCGAAATCACAATGCGACCGGAGGGATCTGAATACTCGAGATACAAGGTAAATTCGTCTTTGTTACGATATTTGACAGCCATTTCATCTTTTGATATCCATATCCATGAAACTGTACACAAGTGACCATCGGAATGAAGCTTGAAAAAAGGGTTACCGGGATGAAACCTCAGGCTTGTGATACAACTCGGCTCTTCGGGCATTGAAGAGAGTTAGGATAAACATCTAAGATGGATAGATACTAATTAAATAGCGTTCAGCAACTTTATTGACAGTACTTCTCAGTTTTTCAGGTCCTCTTCACTCAAACGAAGCAATCTTCATTAGAAAGTTGGTTCAAAACGAAACTTGTAGGCCTCATATACCATGTGAGTGCATCGGACGATCACGCATTTTCACTCATAAGAGCTTACGTAGACACTGAGAGAATCGGAGCAAAACCCAACACTACTATTCCAAAGCCCGACAATGACTGTGAAGTCATGATTGAGAACTAAGTGAATATGTCCCATCAAACACCAGTAAATTTAGAGCAGATGCGGATACAGTGTTGCTAGTGGTGAAAAAGTATTAGATGATTTACTGTATTTGGAACTACCACTGCCGTTGAAACAAAAATATGGACTGATGATTGTTGTTTCAGAAAAAATCTACATCGGGTCTGGTTTTGAGGAATAACGGGATATTTGTACTTAGTGGCTGCTGAACAGATCAACAGCCACCTGATCAACAACGAATAAACTCACCCAAGCTACCAATATACAGTGGACAACATTAATGAGGGATTCAAGTGAAAACAATCCTCTCTAGGTCTACGTATCTTTTACAATTGGCTTCATATATATTTGTCTGTCTTGGTCATAGCCTGGATTTTAGGCATTCATTATCGGTTCAAATGCTGTTGCCTTAGAAGAGCAGTCTGCAGATGGCCTGATGTATTTGAAGTAAATCAAATGGTAAAAAACTGCACCACAAGGACTTTTATCTTCTATCGGGATGTACATCATCGCCATCATTATTGTCAGCTGTAAGAACCGCGTACTCGTCGTACACTGGTTGTAGCTGCCACAGTTCCGTTCACCGATGATTGGGGGGGATAGGTAGCTGCGCATTGCACGCGCGAGCTGGTAAATTGGTGCATAAATCCAGCACCGTCAGTGGGTTGTCAAGCAGGGGAGTGGAAAAGGAGCTATGCATTGAAGGCAATAGCTTTGATGCATGAGCGCCATTGAGGGCGCGACTGGGCCATGTCTGATAATGTCTCTAGCCATTGATGTGGCCCGTCTCGGGGTCCCCAACAAAAAAGACGGCAATTACCAGCGCAGCTGAGTTTGCTGGTAATGGCTTTCATACTTCCCTGCCAAGTCATTGTTTGACCGCCTCTAGATCTCTTCCACCCTTCACGTGGTTGTGCGAAAAGAGCCCTTCGAGGAAGTCGGTCGACTGGCATACGCAACACGTCGCCAAGCCAGCGCAACCTATGCAGTGTGATCAGCTCATCTATCGAGGGTGAGTTATTTCTCCCGAATACCATTCGACGTACTTCAGAATTGCTGATCCGGTGTTCCCACCAGATTCGGGCAATGCTCCGAGGACATCGATGGTCAAACACTGAAAGTCTTTTGACGTCCTCGGCGCGCAGCGGTCAGGTTTCTGATCCATATAGTAATATGGAGCGCACCGCAGCATTGTAAACCCGACCCTTGTACATCAATCAGTCATTCTTGAAATGCAAATAGAGAAGTGAAATTGAATCTATTATTTCTGCTAGTAAAAGATCACTTATATGATTTGTAGAATGGGCGGAAAAAGCTAAGTGCTTTATTCTTGACAAGATGGTTAAAGACCAATTTTTGGAGAATTACTCAATCTGCGAAATGATCAGCTTCATTTGACAAACTGAGAATTGTGTTATATGAGCTTTTAAAGTCAAAACGCAGTGTAGTGGAATAAGATGCTATAATCTGACGTTTCGGTTACTGTGGGTAACGTTTTTCAAGGATTTCTACAATCGATGGATTGTTGCCCGTGACAATTGAAACGTCGAAGAATGGCATCTCATTCCATTACGCTGTGTTTTGACATTAAAGGTTTCCATGTTATACACCGGAAGGCGCTCAACGTTTTCAGCAACCTCTAAGCCGAGTTTCGCCTGGAAATCCTAAGCCTTATAGACAATAGGAATTCTATTTTTTTCGTGTAACTTCATCCCATCACTTTATCCAATCTGGCTCCGGAAACACCCAGGTAAGTGCGAATAAGATAAAAACAAAGCCAACCTCTGTTCTGAACGACCGGAAATTGCGTGTTGATAAAATGAACCTGGACACGACAGGAAATCACGTTAACTATCCATAGAAGAGCTTTTCTACAGAGATGGTTCTACGCACGCATCNATCGGAAGAGCGGAGAGGTAAGAACTTTATGGTTCTTTTCAGAGCGGGTGCAGCCCATGAAACTTTAGCGTAAAAGAGAGAAACGCGAAAAACTTAGCTCTTCATCTGGACTCGAAAAACCTTACGTCGGTTCGCAGGCAATTCCAATAAGAACTGACTACTCCCTGATTTTGCCCAAAGCTCCAAAGCTGCTTCGAACCGAACAGTCGCTAGGGTACTACAATCCGATATTATTCAGTAATCGTAGCATACAGGTAATAAGTTAGAAAAGGAACTACGTTAAGATCAACAGTTAATTCTCGAAGCAACAACACCTGCAAACCGTGGATACCGTGACGGATTCTGATAGTGAGATTATATGGGTTTTGCAGATTGAGAACGGCAAGCGAATGCACATGGCTAGATGGTTGTTTAACAAACCTCTTAAGCTTATCATAACCAGAAGATGGCCTACATCGTATCTAAGTTAAGTGGTATGCAATAAAAACCCCTAACTGGATCTGATCACTACAATGATCCCTTTTGGGTAGTCTCATCACGTCTCTGTTATGGCCCTTGTGAAATGATTTATTATCTTTCCACCACAACAGTAGTTAGGTACAAGATCTCTCCAAGTCACCTTCAAAATTATCAGTAACATTACCCACCCACTATTTGGACTTGTATTGAGAAACCAAATTCGATTTTTCACACTCTCTGGGGGAGCCGTCCCTCTAATATGATCCTTCCTCTTACGTCCCGTAGGTGATCATAACAGAAACAGTTTGGTGTATTGTGATAAACGGAACAGATGATTGGGTGGGCGGAGGATGCTACTATTTTTCTTCTAATATTGACTGGCCGTTTCGCATTTTGAACAAAATGGTAATAGTGCGTGAATTAAGGTTGTGTACAGAATGAGTAAATTATTTGTTCTACAATCTGCAAGCTAGATCATCCCGGAATGTAGGGACTCATACTAGTAAAGTTTTTTTCGGTGTGTGCACGACACAAAGATTTATAAACGTACGCGGATTGAAATCGTGCATCAAAATGATCACAGTTGGGAAGGTCAGCACACAGAAAAGGTTGATGCAACCTAATCCGAGGGCCATATTGTGATGGAGCCTTCCTTGAACGACGGCGTATTCCAGAAACCAGGCAGCAATGATGAACAGATTGCAACCTGTGAAATAATTTACAGTAATCAGACTGAAATCAGGAAGAGGAACTTGGTGCTCGGTTAACCATACGGTTAAAAGAAACTGCGCAGCCGTTCATCTACGCAAGGTAACCTGAAAAGAACTAGTGACTACGTACTTCAGTCGGTTATAAGGGGTATTTTTAACATTCAGGGAAGATTCTTTACCCTATACTCAACGTGAATTGAACCGTTCTAATCTGAAGGGACAAAATACTTTCGTAAGCCAGTTCATTTCACTTCATTAGCAAATCCAATGAGGCTACCGAACACTCAGTCAGAGGCTTTCCAGGGGGTTGACGTATAGTTTTAATTCAGCTGCAACCCCACAGAGCCTACCAATCGATCGACGATATAGAGATAACCGAAAGACCGGTTATCTTAACAGGTCCGACTATATATGTGATGTCTGGTAGGGCAATCCAGTTTAATCAGGTTAGGGGATTCAAGAGACGGGTTTTCGGTTGATGCAGGTTGAATTATCCAGCCAATGGACACTAAGTGACATAAGCGTCAAGTCGACCTCTTTCTTGGTTCCAAAATGTTCCAGTAGATCTTTTTGAACACAATGCATACGTGGCTGGAAATGTTCCGGCCCGTGCAACCTTGCCTTGAAAATCTTGATAGATGAGGTCCTACATAGTTGTTAGATATGGAACAGCGTCAAAGCGGTTATGTCCGGTTAGTCTAGACTGTACGTAAATCTCTAACTCCCAATGTAATGGTGTGAAAATAGAAAAAGTTGAGTAATTGAGACCAACACGGCAAGCAATGAGCGATAAGCTCTAGTCATTTTTCTCAAGTTCTGCTTATGTAAACTTATTTTGTTCAACCGCTGTGATAGCTTCAGTGAATTCCGTCTTGAAAATCATACCAGCAGAAGACAAGTGGGTGCCATTTGGGACTTGGTATTATTCACTCGTTGTAAGTTTTCTTTAACTTATGTTTGTACGGGATGATTCATCCACTCGGCAGACTCTATCAACATTTCCGTGCGCCTGTTCACTAGTGGTTCCACCAACGGCACTTTGCCAACGGCAGAAAGCGTCACACTAACACACGCACTCTCCGATAAATATCAGACAAAATCAGGTTCCCAGCAAACACAGTCAGGTAGTCTACGGTGTCCAAAGTGCATGGCAAATATGGTGGCAACCCACCAAATTGCATGTGAGACACGACCAAGGTTTCGACAGAGAGCACAACCACCCGAACGCACATAAGAGGCAATGGTGTCCTACAGACTGGTGTACAGAAAAACAACAAACTCGATCAATTTAACTTACATAACAACAGGCCCAAGGCATAGTACTTATCTGGTGTTTGAAGAATAAATCGTAACCAGGCCGTTGGATCCATCACGACACCGTACCTGTATGAAAGTGAATAAAGTACCATCACACTGAGTCAACACACGTGAGGCGATTCGATTCAAATCGGTGCTCCCAATGCCTTCATGGAGGATAAGTCTGACTGAATTTAGGTGGAGACTACCGCAACAGAAAATGTATTTGATCGGTGCTTCAGGTGTTCCCTTTCATGAAAATCGATGTAACTTTTTATTCAATGTATTGTTTACCTAATTAGTTCTGGTTCTGCTGACAAAATAAGAGGAAATCACTCTGCACCGAGCAACACTCATACAACTGGCGTCGCCATGACATTTAAGTACTACTTTTTTCGCAAAAAAAAGTAAATTTGCCCGTTTTTCCAGGATAGCTTCTTCAGATAAGATGAGCGTGAATAATTTTGCTGCCCACTGGTCTAGAAATGAACAACGTAAATGTGAAAATTAGGAGGACTGCCAACAACAACAAGCCGAGACCAAAAACATCGAGCACACAAAAACGGATAAATTAGCTAACCTCTATCGCCGAAAATCAAATATTTTTGTGCGGAAAACGGAAAGTTTCAGGGCGGGACATATCGGTTCCATGCTAAAACTCAGAATAAACTCCAAGGGTGCTAAATTCTTTAGCAATAGTCCAATTATTTTTATCCGTATGTAAAATGTGACTTTTAGAATGTTCATAAAGCATTCTTGACAAGTTTCCCGTGATAAGTTCCTTGAATTTTTGTCGTCATCACTGCAGAGCCTCCACCAGCTATTCTACACACTCTTCGGAGACTTGCATTCTTCTCGTATTGTCATTCTAAAGCTTACGTACTACGCCTAT
>NW_008751658.1:3159673-3181895 GCF_000715545.1 Opisthorchis viverrini | reverse complement strand
TTCTTTACCCTATACTCAACGTGAATTGAACCGTTCTAATCTGAAGGGACAATATACTTTCGTAAGCCAGTTCATTTCACTTCATTAGCAAATCCAATGAGGCTACCGAACACTCAGTCAGAGGCTTTCCAGGGGGTTGACGTATAGTTTTAATTCAGCTGCAACCCCACAGAGCCTACCAATCGATCGACGATATAGAGATAACCGAAAGACCGGTTATCTTAACAGGTCCGACTATATATGTGATGTCTGGTAGGGCAATCCAGTTTAATCAGGTTAGGGGATTCAAGAGACGGGTTTTCGGTTGATGCAGGTTGAATTATCCAGCCAATGGACACTAAGTGACATAAGCGTCAAGTCGACCTCTTTCTTGGTTCCAAAATGTTCCAGTAGATCTTTTTGAACACAATGCATAAGTGGCTGGAAATGTTCCGGCCCGTGCAACCTTGCCTTGAAAATCTTGATAGATGAGGTCCTACATAGTTGTTAGATATGGAACAGCGTCAAAGCGGTTATGTCCGGTTAGTCTAGACTGTACGTAAATCTCTAACTCCCAATGTAATGGTGTGAAAATAGAAAAAGTTGAGTAATTGAGACCAACACGGCAAGCAATGAGCGATAAGCTCTAGTCATTTTTCTCAAGTTCTGCTTATGTAAACTTATTTTGTTCAACCGCTGTGATAGCTTCAGTGAATTCCGTCTTGAAAATCATACCAGCAGAAGACAAGTGGGTGCCATTTGGGACTTGGTATTATTCACTCGTTGTAAGTTTTCTTTAACTTATGTTTGTACGGGATGATTCATCCACTCGGCAGACTCTATCAACATTTCCGTGCGCCTGTTCACTAGTGGTTCCACCAACGGCACTTTGCCAACGGCAGAAAGCGTCACACTAACACACGCACTCTCCGATAAATATCAGACAAAATCAGGTTCCCAGCAAACACAGTCAGGTAGTCTACGGTGTCCAAAGTGCATGGCAAATATGGTGGCAACCCACCAAATTGCATGTGAGACACGACCAAGGTTTCGACAGAGAGCACAACCACCCGAACGCACATAAGAGGCAATGGTGTCCTACAGACTGGTGTACAGAAAAACAACAAACTCGATCAATTTAACTTACATAACAACAGGCCCAAGGCATAGTACTTATCTGGTGTTTGAAGAATAAATCGTAACCAGGCCGTTGGATCCATCACGACACCGTACCTGTATGAAAGTGAATAAAGTACCATCACACTGAGTCAACACACGTGAGGCGATTCGATTCAAATCGGTGCTCCCAATGCCTTCATGGAGGATAAGTCTGACTGAATTTAGGTGGAGACTACCGCAACAGAAAATGTATTTGATCGGTGCTTCAGGTGTTCCCTTTCATGAAAATCGATGTAACTTTTTATTCAATGTATTGTTTACCTAATTAGTTCTGGTTCTGCTGACAAAATAAGAGGAAATCACTCTGCACCGAGCAACACTCATACAACTGGCGTCGCCATGACATTTAAGTACTACTTTTTTCGCAAAAAAAAGTAAATTTGCCCGTTTTTCCAGGATAGCTTCTTCAGATAAGATGAGCGTGAATAATTTTGCTGCCCACTGGTCTAGAAATGAACAACGTAAATGTGAAAATTAGGAGGACTGCCAACAACAACAAGCCGAGACCAAAAACATCGAGCACACAAAAACGGATAAATTAGCTAACCTCTATCGCCGAAAATCAAATATTTTTGTGCGGAAAACGGAAAGTTTCAGGGCGGGACATATCGGTTCCATGCTAAAACTCAGAATAAACTCCAAGGGTGCTAAATTCTTTAGCAATAGTCCAATTATTTTTATCCGTATGTAAAATGTGACTTTTAGAATGTTCATAAAGCATTCTTGACAAGTTTCCCGTGATAAGTTCCTTGAATTTTTGTCGTCATCACTGCAGAGCCTCCACCAGCTATTCTACACACTCTTCGGAGACTTGCATTCTTCTCGTATTGTCATTCTAAAGCTTACGTACTACGCCTATATATATATATATATATATATATATATATATATATATATATATCTTCAATTACAGAAAGTGGTGAATCATAAAACGATTCTGAATGGCGCAATAAAACATACAGTAAAGGTATCAATGAGAACACGTTCATTAAAACAACTTGCGGTGATTAAGTAACGAAAGTTGACACGACTGTTATCATCGTATATTCCATGGTGAAAAGTTTTTGCTCTCCTGGCTTTCTACCAAACTGGTAATTCCTCGGCCCCGAGTGAAATCCGCCCTAAATACCAACTTTAGCCTCAACAATGTGTCTTCCTGATGGTGACCACAAAGTTGGGGAATTCATTTTGTAGAGGGCACATAAAGAATGGAATTTTTTGCTAGCTGATGTCTTACTGACGCAAATGGAATTGATCAGTTCGGTTTAGTTCAGTTCAGTTCACGGAACACAAGCAGTGTCCAAGCTAAGAGATTCCGGCTGCCACAGATTGGAGAACGGAAGTTAGGATGGTGGTGCTGGAATACGACGGTTCCATGGATTCTGCCCGTCGGTACAAAAACTCCAACGCAATTCCTGTTTGGCATCACTCTCAGGTAGAATAAGACCAGTAATGTGACATGATAAAGTTACATTCAACGGAAGACAGATTTAGTGTTAGCCAGGCTACAGCAAGGGCTGCGTTGCTGTATGGTTTCTAAACATGGCTTCTGTGGACAGATGATGTGAAGCGTCTTCAGGGTTTTGACCACGGATGCCTCAGAAGCGTGGCCTGTTTTGGATGGCCTCAACGGATCAGTAACGAGGTGACTAGAAAAAGGTTGTTTGGTTGTGCAACAGGTATTTCAATCACGGAAAACATCCAGCATCATCAGTTGCAGTGTTTCGGCCATTTGCTGTGCATACCGACACACCGGTACCGAGACGAGTGTTGTCCTCCTTGCCTCATTTAGAATGGCGCAAACCGCGAGATGGACAACATACAACTTGGCGGAAGAGTGTGGAAGAAATCATTAAGAGTTTGGGTGTTGTCGGTATTGTATGCCTCCCAGGAAGGAGTGTCCGTGACCCAGCCTGCGCTTGACTGAAGACATTGCACTTAATGGCGGCTGCCCAATGTCAGTGGCATTTGTGCTGTCAGTTTCTTTCCACGTTGTTTGATTGAGCGCCTGGATATGGAGACACCTCAGAATAAATTACATCGGAAAGTACAAAGTTCGCTCATTCATCCATTAATTTTCTTCTTTTCACTCTAAGGTTTTAAATACAATTAGATGAATACAGTCATATGCAAACCAATTTGGTTTTCACGAGGGACTCAACTGAATCTCTCGTTTATGATATTCAACAGTTTTCAGCAGCCTTGTGAGTAGCTTCCTTTATGAAAATAATTAGATGAACTTTGTGACTGTACGGCAGTGAAGCATCGGTGTAAATACTGATTTTGCTGTATCTAATGATGATGATGATGACAATGATTTACTGCGATGTAACAGTTCAAGGTGATTTCACACCCCTCGTTTGGTGGATTAGAACAAATCAAAAGCGGACTCGCTTCGCTCAAGTAACATACGACTCTTGTGAATGTTGTGTTCCTTATGCTCACGTTAGTGCAAACAACAAGATTCGGCAACGTAACGGTGGATACATAGTGTTCATTCTTGTTCGGTAAAATCCGAAGTTTGTCATGTAGTTGATGGTCAGCATAATCCTATCGTTTGATGATTCACCAGAATCCATTTAGTCGTGATCTACTTAGAACGCGTGTCTATCGGCAGGAATGGACGTTCACGGGATTTGACAAAGACCACGCAAATATACGGAATATTTGACGAAAAGGTAACAGGAGGTTAGAACTACATGAACGAACTTGATATCATAGAGAAACAAATGATAGATTAAAGCGTCGAATCTCAGAGCCAAGAACTGTTCAGTATGCTGTCACGTGGATCGCGATTGGCGCTAATGTCATGTGTGTTAAATCCAGGCAAGTTCAGACACGTGAACGGATGAAGCCCGCATGTCTCGGATCATTTACTGACTTCATGAAAGTCAAACTGTCTGTGACCTAGAACGGATGAGCATGTCTCGGATCATTTACTGACTTCATGAAAGTCAAACTGTCTGTGACCTAAACGTCGGGTTGTTCCAGTTAAAGTCAAGTCACAGTCTCGAGCACTTTCACTAAAATACAAAAATTTACAATGCCCGAACTTCTCTAAATTTTCCACGCTGAGCACTAAGAAAGCATCAGAAATTTCAAGACTTATTAAGAACTTGCGACAACAACACAGCTCCCAAAACGATAAGGTTGTCACTCTGCCCACAAACCGGAAGGCCAATCAGTTGCTTCCCCTCAATCTAGTTTTGGCTGTGGATTGAAAGTGCACTGCTGGCTCATTTGAGATGGACTGTCAGTCGATGGTATAGATATACAATATGTGAAAGCCTGGCTTATTCGAGTGCACGTTATAAAACGAATACATAGAGTTAGGATCGAATTGCTGATCTCTTGCTTATCGGATGGACGCTGTACCAGTTGCTAGACTGCGAACATTGCCAAATGTCAGGCATATGTTCTTGAGATCTTGAAGAGTTTGTCCGCGCACTTACCTAGTGAATTAACCGTTAACTCTGAAAGTGAATCATTCATATGGAATCCACAACAGCCAAGGCCTCGACACAAAATGATGCGGACAACCAGAGGGTATCGACCGCAGTGATGCAAAAAGAATGGGTTTGGTGAGTCTTGGTTGAAGAGACAGGTATACTCGACTGTAAAGACACCCGTGCTCGGTAATAAGTTCAGTTGTTTGCGTTAACCAAGAAGGAAGGTCAGGAAGGTCACATTCCTGATTACCCCAGAATAACCGAAACCTACTGAGATATTCAAACTCGACTGGATGCCGATCAGACAGTCCTGGATCGGGATCAGACAGTGCACTTCAAAGTATAGCGTGAGATATTTGGATGAAAGGCAGACAGTGCGAAACAGTCTTGAATCAAGGTCAGACAGTAGCCCCCTGAAATATTGCGCAAGGCTGTCGTACTTTTCGCTTGTTCGCAATAGAACTGTTGTGTTCCTTGTCGGCTGGCCTTTTTTCCCCGTACTGGGCACTGGGGCGGGGACAGCAGACACATATAACAGATTGAAGACAGATTGAACTCAGAACCATGACAATAACTACTGAAGCGTTGAAAGAAGTTCTGCCACGACAACAAAATCAGTTTGAAGCGGCACACTTGCGTTTGGTGAAAACCTTGACGCAGCAACTCAAAATTCAACCACCCATATTAAAACTCAGTCGACTCGACCGCCAACAGCATCACGGAGTTTCATTATGACCCTGATGCCGGCCTAACTTTCGATTCGTGGTTCGGACTATACGAAGCTATTTTCCAAGTCGAACTGAAGCACAAAGATGATGTCTGGAGAGTGCACTTGTTGATCAGGAGCTCAGTACAACTGAACGCGTGCCGTATTCCAACTTCATTCTGCCAAAGAACACTCGAGATCTCAGTTTTGACAGAATCGTGCAGCAACTTCAACAATTTTCGGTGAGCGCTCGTTTCTGTTTAATATCCGCTACAATGGTACGGAACAAGTGATAAAGGGATCTAAAGACTATATCACTTATGCCAGTAGAGTTAATCTTGAATGTGGACAATCCAGGTTATCTATCATGACTGAAGACCAGTTCATTTTCAAATGTGGCATTCAGTAGCATTCAGTGATAGCAGAGCGAGGCTAGTGAACTAGACTGAGCAATCTTCCCAGGTAACGCTGCAGTCCATTATTCATGAGCACCAGCGCTTCTTGAATCTTAAACACGAGACGGCCATGTTGGAGAGACCATTATCCAACCCTGCGGCACATGTTTTCAATATTCGGTATCCCGGAAACTACCGTGTTCGACAATGGTACTCAGTTCACATCTCACCAGTGTGTCGAATTTGTTCGACTACATGGCATTACACATGTTACTTCCTCATCATTCCATTCGCAATCTAGTGGTCAAGCTGAACGGTTCTAAATGCGCGTTTACAAAAGCAGAAGGGGAAAGGAACATGGCAGAAGTCTTGGATTCGTTCTCGCGGAATTACGGAGCAACTCCTTATCCACAGTCTCCAGACGGTCGCTCTCCAGCAGAGGTTATGATGAAGAGTCGGTTGAGTCTTGCCCACAACGCTATCCTGCCAACACTCAAGTTTTTTTTCAGTCACCGACAGGAGGGAACCCAACGTTCCCATTCATCCATTAATTTTCTTCTTTTCACTCTAAGGTTTTAAATACAATTAGATGAATACAGTCATATGCAAACCAATTTGGTTTTCACGAGGGACTCAACTGAATCTCTCGTTTATGATATTCAACAGTTTTCAGCAGCCTTGTGAGTAGCTTCCTTTATGAAAATAATTAGATGAACTTTGTGACTGTACGGCAGTGAAGCATCGGTGTAAATACTGATTTTGCTGTATCTAATGATGATGATGATGACAATGATTTACTGCGATGTAACAGTTCAAGGTGATTTCACACCCCTCGTTTGGTGGATTAGAACAAATCAAAAGCGGACTCGCTTCGCTCAAGTAACATACGACTCTTGTGAATGTTGTGTTCCTTATGCTCACGTTAGTGCAAACAACAGGATTCGGCAACGTAACGGTGGATACATAGTGTTCATTCTTGTTCGGTAAAATCCGAAGTTTGTCATGTAGTTGATGGTCAGCATAATCCTATCGTTTGATGATTCACCAGAATCCATTTAGTCGTGATCTACTTAGAACGCGTGTCTATCGGCAGGAATGGACGTTCACGGGATTTGACAAAGACCACGCAAATATACGGAATATTTGACGAAAAGGTAACAGGAGGTTAGAACTACATGAACGAACTTGATATCATAGAGAAACAAATGATAGATTAAAGCGTCGAATCTCAGAGCCAAGAACTGTTCAGTATGCTGTCACGTGGATCGCGATTGGCGCTAATGTCATGTGTGTTAAATCCAGGCAAGTTCAGACACGTGAACGGATGAACCCCGCATGTCTCGGATCATTTACTGACTTCATGAAAGTCAAACTGTCTGTGACCTAAACGTCGGGTTGTTCCAGTTAAAGTCACAGCTTAGTCTCGAGCACTTTCACTAAAATACAAAAATTTACAATGCCCGAACTTCTCTAAATTTTCCACGCTGAGCACTAAGAAAGCATCAGAAATTTCAAGACTTATTAAGAACTTGCGACAACAACACAGCTCCCAAAACGATAAGGTTGTCACTCTGCCCACAAACCGGAAGGCCAATCAGTTGCTTCCCCTCAATCTAGTTTTGGCTGTGGATTGAAAGTGCACTGCTGGCTCATTTGAGATGGACTGTCAGTCGATGGTATAGATATACAATATGTGAAAGCCTGGCTTATTCGAGTGCACGTTATAAAACGAATACATAGAGTTAGGATCGAATTGCTGATCTCTTGCTTATCGGATGGACGCTGTACCAGTTGCTAGACTGCGAACATTGCCAAATGTCAGGCATATGTTCTTGAGATCTTGAAGAGTTTGTCCGCGCACTTACCTAGTGAATTAACCGTTAACTCTGAAAGTGAATCATTCATATGGAATCCACAACAGCCAAGGCCTCGACACAAAATGATGCGGACAACCAGAGGGTATCGACCGCAGTGATGCAAAAAGAATGGGTTTGGTGAGTCTTGGTTGAAGAGACAGGTATACTCGACTGTAAAGACACCCGTGCTCGGTAATAAGTTCAGTTGTTTGCGTTAACCAAGAAGGAAGGTCAGGAAGGTCACATTCCTGATTACCCCAGAATAACCGAAACCTACTGAGATATTCAAACTCGACTGGATGCCGATCAGACAGTCCTGGATCGAGGTCAGACAGTGCACTTCAAAGTATAGCGTGAGATATTTGGATGAAAGGCAGACAGTGCGAAACAGTCTTGAATCAAGGTCAGACAGTAGCCCCCTGAAATATTGCGCAAGGCTGTCGTACTTTTCGCTTGTTCGCAATAGAACTGTTGTGTTCCTTGTCGGCTGGCCTTTTTTCCCCGTACTGGGCACTGGGGCGGGGACAGCAGACACATATAACAGATTGAAGACAGATTGAACTCAGAACCATGACAATAACTACTGAAGCGTTGAAAGAAGTTCTGCCACGACAACAAAATCAGTTTGAAGCGGCACACTTGCGTTTGGTGAAAACCTTGACGCAGCAACTCAAAATTCAACCACCCATATTAAAACTCAGTCGACTCGACCGCCAACAGCATCACGGAGTTTCATTATGACCCTGATGCCGGCCTAACTTTCGATTCGTGGTTCGGACTATACGAAGCTATTTTCCAAGTCGAACTGAAGCACAAAGATGATGTCTGGAGAGTGCACTTGTTGATCAGGAGCTCAGTACAACTGAACGCGTGCCGTATTCCAACTTCATTCTGCCAAAGAACACTCGAGATCTCAGTTTTGACAGAATCGTGCAGCAACTTCAACAATTTTCGGTGAGCGCTCGTTTCTGTTTAATATCCGCTACAATGGTACGGAACAAGTGATAAAGGGATCTAAAGACTATATCACTTATGCCAGTAGAGTTAATCTTGAATGTGGACAATCCAGGTTATCTATCATGACTGAAGACCAGTTCATTTTCAAATGTGGCATTCAGTAGCATTCAGTGATAGCAGAGCGAGGCTAGTGAACTAGACTGAGCAATCTTCCCAGGTAACGCTGCAGTCCATTATTCATGAGCACCAGCGCTTCTTGAATCTTAAACACGAGACGGCCATGTTGGAGAGACCATTATCCAACCCTGCGGCACATGTTTTCAATATTCGGTATCCCGGAAACTACCGTGTTCGACAATGGTACTCAGTTCACATCTCACCAGTGTGTCGAATTTGTTCGACTACATGGCATTACACATGTTACTTCCTCATCATTCCATTCGCAATCTAGTGGTCAAGCTGAACGGTTCTAAATGCGCGTTTACAAAAGCAGAAGGGGAAAGGAACATGGCAGAAGTCTTGGATTCGTTCTCGCGGAATTACGGAGCAACTCCTTATCCACAGTCTCCAGACGGTCGCTCTCCAGCAGAGGTTATGATGAAGAGTCGGTTGAGTCTTGCCCACAACGCTATCCTGCCAACACTCAAGTTTTTTTTCAGTCACCGACAGGAGGGAACCCAACGTTCCGTTCTGGAAACTGTGTGCTTTTGAGGGGCCATCGCCCTGGGCAAGGAAACTGGACTCTGGAAGTTTTTCTCAAAAGAATCGATCAGGTGATATACAGCGTCCGGGTTAGATCTTTGATATGGAAACGACATGCCAATCAGCTACGGCCGACTGAGTGCCCGATTCCAAAAGCGGAAGAATACTCACTAGACCTCAACCTGTTGCTATAAACCTTTGGTCTCCCAAGGCCAGCACCAATAGCAACTGCTTCACATATACTGCCCAAGACAGATCCATTACTGCAACCAAGGCGCCGTACCGGTCGCAGTAGAAAGCTAGTGGAACCTTTTCAACTTGATCCGCGCCGACAATCTTACGTTGAACGGCCAAACGGTGTCAGGAAGGTCAGATTCCTGTAGATTATCCCAGAATACCCGAAACCTACTCAGACCCTCGAACTCCACCAAACGCTGATCAGACAGCCTTGGATCGGGATCACAATATCCCCCGAATATATAGCGCAAGGCCGTTGTAATTATCGCACCGACTCACTTCTTCTCAATGAAGCTGTTGTATTCTTTGTCGGCGAGTCTTTTTCCCCACAATGGATCGGGACAGCAGTCAGATATAACAGATTTCGATAACTCCAACAGTCATTAGCTTTCAAGGCACTCCGCAGTATCTTAAAACAATCGTTAAATAGCATCGGGACGGTTGCTCACATTTAATTTTAAACAAGTCATATGTGCCTGTGGTAACAAATCGCTTGTAACTACAAATTTTCAATACGCGGCACCGAGAGATACCACAAGTTAGCTAAACCGTTCTAGAATGCGAAACGGTTCAGCTTATACGTGGATAAACAGTGGCCAGCGGCCACAATAAATACAGTGTTCCTGGTTGGTCGCTGCTCTGTTACCGGTAAAAAGGCACTTATTCAATCAACTGTAAGGGTGAGTGAACAACTTTGATTCAAACACAACGGCTATCTGTTTTTATCCTCCTCAGTATCTGAAACGCCTTCAATCAGACATTGGTCACGTAGTCTTAGACTTGTTACGTGGTGACGTCGATGAGCAGGCGTTCCTACTCATTCTGTGGTATGGACGGAACAATAACCTGGAAAAAATCCGCAATTACTGACCTACTCTAATGGGTACCGGTCATTACAAATGAGACGATAAAATTGAGGACATTTTTCAGGGAGTCAAACTTTGTTTTTCGTGCATTCACACATCCCTTTTACCCATACAAAATGATTCGGACACCAACCACGGATAACGATCTACCTCAGCTTTCGATAAACCACACAACAAGCTAGAGTCAGTGAAACTTCAAGGCCTAAGTCCATGGATTTTCGTGGAAACGTTTCCCACTCGAATTGAGTTAACTGAGTCTCTGAACGTCATTTGGCAGTATACTTCTCAAAAACTAGGAACAAGGACAAGGAACAGCTTGCTTGGCAGTATAAAAAGAAGTAGGGCTAGTATACGCCTCCCATTTGAGACCAACATCTACGTGCCTCACTTAAATCAAAAGTAACATTTGCATATCTGACCGAAAAGTGTAAGCCGAATCTCAAATAGAGGCGCACAAATGGTCTCATCCAGAGGGGACCAAAAACGTTCGCAAAATAACCCTTTTTCTCTCTTAGCTCAGGTTCACCAAAAGAAGCCCCCTACCACAGAACATCCCAAGTATTATAGTAGCAATAATCAGAAATGGGCACAGTGGATATGCATTTAGAAGATACAATAATTCTCACTTAATGATGTTCTCCAGAGCCATCCGTGATGTTGTGATCAAAAGTAGGAACGCGCCCCAGTTGAGCAGACCACGGAAGTTGTTGAACCCACTGGTCGTAGTGAGAAGCGATTGCGTGGAACGATGAATGCTGAAAGAAGAATACCAAAAATAGAGATGGTGCACAAAAAAGCAACGTAAGGACGGTTTGCTTTTTGAAAATGAAAATACTACGGTGTGTCAAAAAAGGCTGTGTCAACCGCATTTCCTCCGTTGTTAGGACTCCGAATTGACAAACTATGAGATCTTTTTAACTGAACAATGGGTTCCGGCTTAAATTTAGTTTTTCAAACCAAACCGGCATGGTTACTGGGTTGGTGTTGCCCTTCGTTCCGAGGTTTGGTTACCTTGTTATAGTTCGGAACAGTCGACGGACACATGCATAGTGGTGACTCCAACAGTGGGCACAATGACAACGTGGGTATGTATGACGTTCTTTTTTTCAACGTCGAATGGCAACAGATCCCCCGTCCCATGAACAGCACTATCACGAAGAATGGCTATGGAACGTTTGGAGGAAAAACCACTTGGCCAAATGAGTGAAGCTTATACTCCAACGATGTCAAAAGAGATGAACCTTAAAAGCAGTTCTGTAAAAAAAACTTCAAAATCGGGGTGTTTGAATTGAACCTTAAAGCAGTTCTGTAAAAAAAACTTCAAAATCGGGGTGTTTGAATTGGTCCCGATAACGTATATTGCTCCCACATCCCTCGCAAAATCAACCCAGATTAAAACCGTGATAACATTAATCCCCTCGTGAGCTTTTAGGAACTACACTTATTGGGAGCTTTTGGGAATTACTACTGAAGTTACGGCAGGCCACTTAATAAAAATGGTCAGTCGATGGTGTTTGCATTATTGTTTGGATGTGTGTCAAAATTTAACTTGGCTTTCAAGAAATCCTGCTCTCGTTTTTTCTAGAAGTGTCTCTTCACTATTCAACCAAACGACTGGATGTTACCTTAAATGTCATAGATATCCTAAATATGATAGTAATCGCTCACAAATTTCCGGTGAATAAAACCCTGATGAGTTTGTCTCATAAGACCTGGTTCCGCAGAAACCTCTACAAAGTCCGTTGCTATCAATTTTACCTGTAGCATTACTTACGAACAATACGTATGAACATATGCCCGCATATCGTGAATACTGGCCATAGTGAATGTACAGAGACTGCGTGAATATCACTAACAAGGGATTCATCTGAATCTTGATCGATTCACACTATTTAGTGTTCGTTAGTGACTACATGACCCAGAAGAATGATACCAAGGATGGGAGGGAATTGGACTCCCACTAGACGAAACCGTCAGTAAAGGCTATGTACTACTCACATATACGGTACTGCACATGGATGCCACCCTGCGCTGTCGAACACGTTAAATGCCCCATGAAGGGGGTGTGCTAATACAAGTAAAATTAGAAGGCCGTATTCCACTAAACCTATGGCCGCACGCGACAGGCACGCGAGAGGAAGTCAATTTTCAGTTTTCGCTCGATTAATACGTCCGACCAATTGTTCAGTGACAGGTACACACTCCGCGAACGCAACAACATTGAAGTAGTGAAGTCTTACCTAGATTTATAAGGTTGTGTGGGATAATAAACTGTGGTTTTCAGAACTCATAAAGGTAAGTTAGTGTCATTGTCCAGTGTCAGATAAGGTGTAGCTCCTGAATGTGTACGGGTTTCATGTGCGACAAACGGGGAAACAGGAGAAACAGTGACAGTCATCATGCCAGCTATACTCAAGAAATACCTTCTTTGAATGGCTCTCGGGCTTACTTGGTGGCGTGCCATGCTGCAAGTTCCAACAGCATCTGGTGACGCTTAAGCCATGCGCGAACCCGACGTATCCTGCGATACCTTAGGGAAGTAGCCATCCTTTTAATGTTTACGTTTTCCAAGCCCTGAGCTTTTACTTGTCTTATCAGCTACCTTTCCGAGCAAGTGGAAATGGGATAAGCCATGTTGTATCCCCTCTTACAGGTCCTCCGCGCAGTTTATGGGCTGAAACTAATACAGACCTGGAGTGTACATGTTACAAAATTTATTTTAAAAGAACATTACAGATGGTTTGCAACTTGTCAGGTGAAAGGTATTTCTAGGTCTGCTTGCAGGAGTTCATGGTCATGGATTGTAGGTGGAGCTCTTTGGAGATAAAAGCCGTCAAGAAGTAGTTGACAAGTCGGTGAAAGAGGGAGACAGTTGAATCAGTATTGGTGATAAGGAAGCAAAAAAGCCCCAGTGAAGATGCTTTTTGGTTCATTTTGGTCCGGCAAACAGTTGGATAGCACCTCACCAACGCAGAACATAATGACCCTACTTTGCGATTAAAATGAAGCTGATGCCATACGCAGTCCAATTGTGCAGGACTTCGTGTCATTTACGGTGAGGACTAGTAGAAAAATCCCCACCATCACCATCAGAGACAGCTAGGCTAGTGCTAACATTGCTGCTTCACTGCGGTGTAACCAAAAAGTTCATTCAGTTGCATTTAAAACCCTCAACTGGAAAGAACTTTGGAAGTGGCGTGATGCTACCGTACCGCGGGCGTTCTAACATACCTGAAGCTCCAAGCTCTCGACCAGAAAACCAAAAAGGGAACTGTCGGTACGAACACCAGCGATATCGATGAGTACTATCTCCATTCAGGCACAAGGGATGGGGTCCTAGTAGTCGACTCCGCCAACTATCCTAAAACTCTCCGTCACCTCTTCCACACCCTTCTGTCTAACCACACAGCGTACACCTCAAAGTTTGCGACATTGTGAAGGAGGCACGGAGGACAACACTCGTCTCCGTAGATGATGTTTCGGCACGTGTAGCATATGGCCGAGTTTTTAAGGCTGAGAGTGCTTGACGTTTTCTCAGACTGAAGTGCCTCCCGCACAACAAAATGCCCATTTTTAATTACCACGTCAGGCATTCGTTGACGCTATCTGACACCAACAAAAGTTATGAGATATCGTTGGTCAAAAACCTGATCATCTGTCCACAGAGGCCATGTCTCGCAACCATGCAAAAATACACTCTATACCACAACATTGTGAACACGACCCTTGAAACTCAGTGGCATACCTTTTTGATGCCAAGAATGAAGCAAAACAGCAAACGCGAATGCGGTCGTTAAGATTTGGGTAATGACTTCATCAGGCTTACTTCCGTCAGAGCTGATACAACTACCGAGGTATATGCAATTCTACATACTCTCTGATGCTTTTCCTTGAATCTCAAAGGATACACTCAGAAATCGAACGTTCTGAAGGATGACTAGGCACCTTGTACGCTCAAGGCATATGCCGATCGCATATGGCATATGGTGATCGGGTTACTAAACATAGCTCATGTCTCCACACTCAAGATCGTTAAGGTTCTCACGAAACACGATTTGAACACCAGAGTTTTGAAGAACCTCATGTGTCCGCCGTATTATTTTATCGATGGCGCGGACGAACAAAAACAGGAGGACATTTCTGTCCGGTTGGAATTCCTCTGGACGCTTATTGGTCAAGGTTCCGAATGCTACCGTAGAAGGATGAACAACCAGTGTGCCAGAGTTCATGTTACAATGGGAATCAACCTGACACCTTGCGACCAGCAGCAGGATGATGCTTGGTCAGGCAAGTATATCAGGACACTTCTGAGGCTAAAAGGGTCCTATAATCACACTCCGTTTTTCAAAAATGCCGACCGCTCGGAGTGGTAGCCAACTGAAGTATTGTTAAAATTATTGTAACCAACGTTCCAAAAGTTATTCTCTCGTGAACATCAGATACCTATTTAAGTACTTGGTGGCTTAGCTGACAGGGGGCTTTTGAGGACCAGTCGAACGAATTCGGACTTTCGAGTCCAAGAAGCTGCCCGGTCCGCACGGACACAGTTTCACCTGGCTTTGGATGATGTCTCCAGTTGGATTTTGGTTGAGACCAGGATGAATGTCGCTGTACCTCCAATACAGGCGCCGTCTTAGCACAGATCCGGTGCTTAGATGGGGTTGGCTGAGTTTTACTGCATGTAGGAGTTCCAGCATTCAGTTGCGTACTACAAGTCACCAGTATCTTTAAGTTATTAAGGTAGATAATATAGCAGGTTTTGGAGGAAGTAGTTCTAACTTGACTGCGTTTGATTTCCGAATCTGTGGATAAGCTCGTGTTCGCGTTTTGCGTACAATTGCAACTCATAGTACGTGGTAGCAACGAACAAATACATGGCGATAGTCCACGCAGGTATTCCACCAGGAGTAGCAGTCAGTGATCGATCCTCGCGATCCTCCGGCAACTGATCCCGATGCTATTTACCTGAAATCGGCGCTGGGTCGTTGGTGGACACCACGTAGCCAAACAAGTGCCGCTGTGTTGCCTATTTGCTCTGCGTTTCAAGGAGTTTCATCGTCCCTTTCTAAATCGCTTTTTCTCATTTTAGACTGGATATATAAAACCAAGCTTCTGGGGCCTCAGTCTTTTCCGTTCTAACTCTGATTGCCCGCGCACTGCACGCCTCGTCAAACACAACAATTTATTAACCAAATTTTTTCATCGATTCTTACATCCTGGGCGGTTCGATACCGATCTCACCACTCAAGACTCGATGGATATCTGAGTGCGCTGGTTTTCCTTGACTCAACTGCTTCTCATTCACCAGATAAACTTAAAACCTTGTTCACCTACGTTGCTTCTAGTGTTTGCCGCCTAATCAAAGACTGCAAAGGATTGTGAATCAGTTCTCGCAACCTCGCGAGAAATTTATGTATAACCAAAAAATGACAAGCAAGACGATGATCATAATCTTGACCAATTTGTGTAAAAACTTCCAAGTTTGTTTCCAGATTGATGCCTTAGGGCTGTAAGTGCTGAACAACAGCGACGAGCCATTCAGACGCATTTGTTAGTGCACTTTATTCTAATACCATTCGCTAGAGGCTACTGGAACACAAGTCGCTGGATTTTAAAACCGCATACCATCATGCAAAATCTCTTAAACTGGTGCGAGAACAGTCGCAGTCGGTTTTGCCGAATAATCAACTCCCATATGCTATCGTGTCGAATGACACAACAAGGTTTCCATGTTGTCAAGCCTCATTGCATGAATAGATGACTGCAGCTAGATATGAGGTGGCCGTTGGCTTGTTCGCTGAGCTGGGCGATTTGATTGTAAACGTTTCATCACTAATCGAGGTGACATAATCAGTGCGTTATTGGGGAGCGTAGTACAGCGTGGCAGTGGATTGGTGGCTACGCACTACTACGCTCCCCAATAACGCACTGATTATGTCACCTCGATTGGTGATGAAACGTTTGCAATCAAATTGCCCAGCTCAGCGAACAAGCCAACAACCACCATCTAACCTCTCTGAGCTACCGACATTCTCATCTATAGATATGGGATCTTCATGTGTCTTCTGTGGTCATGCTCGGCACCCGCATTATAACTAACTCGCTAAAGACGCGACGTGTAAAACTGTGGAAAGAAACGGCATTTTCAAAAAGTTTGGTCTGAAGAACACCTCATCTGTTTCCAGTGCACTATTTTGCATCAGTGCTGGGGCTCCACAGTGTTTCAAAGGGGCAGTCACCGATATGGCTGATGGCGTTCCACTTCGAGCTCTTGTTGATACTGGTAATCCTGAAAGTCTCATTTCCGAAAATGTAGTCCGTCGGAATCACTGCCTCGTACTACCTTCGTCATATGAGACCACTTTGGCATTCATCCAGCACAAAAGATTCACTCTTAGACATTGCATTTCAACATTGCAACATAAACAAAACATGTGTCACTCTTTCAGATTTTCAGTATTACGTGACCTCTGTGCTGATATTCTACTAGGAAATCATTTTCTTAAGCCTCAGAACTTCCTGAAAATCTCATTAAACGACGATAAACCTTCATTCTTATTTTTAGTTTGGTCGCTGCCCAAATAAAGCCTCTCGCTTTGTTTCCGCATTTTGATCCAAGGTGTAAGCCCATTGCCATAAAGTTCAGACGACGAGGGTTTCATTCCTTCTTATTCTATCAACAAATTACTATACCCTCGAAGTCTTTGTGGAGAATTCAAGTGCTCGTCATGACAAATGAGCGGAAGAAACTGATGGTTGTTGATTACAGAGGGACTATAAACCTATTTGTGCAACCGGACGCCTATCCGCTTTGCAGGATTGAGAATACGAGTAGTGAAATAACCAAATATCACATTTTCAGCTAGCTTTATTTCGAAAGTGCGTATCATCCCATTGAGGAATGTGACAGAATTTACACAGCTCTTTGGGGTTGCAACAATGTTTATAATTTCGCCGAATACCGTTAGGAGTAACAAATCGAGAAGAGTGTTTACGAAGGGTAATGGACGACATAATACGCCCTGAAAACTTACTGGGACGTATACCCATGTGCGAAATGTACCCATTTCGGAAAGGATAAAAAGAACACAATCGAAATCTCCAGCGTTCTCTCGCTCTAGTCTAAAAGTACGGCCTTCAGTTTAACCACAATAAAAGAATAACCTTCACCACTAATCTCAGACTCTTGGCTACGAAGTTATGGAAGGTGTCATCAAAGTAGACTCTAAACGTTTCAGAGTCTTACAAGAGCTTCCCTTTCCAAAGGACTAGTCTAAACAACGTGTAGCTGGCTTTCTCATGTACTATTCCTGTTGTACAAACAACCTCCCTGATAGCATTTATCGAATCACTTACAATGCAACCTTTCAAGTTCCTAAACCTGTTATAGAATAGTTTGAAAGTCTCAAAAAAGAGTTAATGATGCAGCCGAGAGGGATCCGAGAATACTTCTGATACTCAAAGCTGATGCGTCGGGTGTTGCAATTTCCCATACACTCAACAAAGATAGAGAACCGGTCGTATCCTTCTCACGCACCTTATCTGCCAGAGAAAAACGACACTCTGTTATTGAGAAAGAAACGTGTACAACTGTCGAAACAGTGCGCAAATGGAAGCATTAGCTACTCGGGACCCATTTCGAGATTGCAACCGATCAGTGGTCCATTGTATTCAATTATTCAACAAAACAAAGAGGACAGACAAAAAACGACAAAATCCAACGATGGCGAATGAAGTTGTCGCCGTTTTCTTCTGAAGTAATCTATAGAGCAAGCACCGAAAAAAGCCACCGACACGTTCTCTTAAAGTGCCTGTAAGACGTCATTCAGCTGGATCTGAAACGCTTACATGTGCCATTCTGGAGCAACACGTATGATGCATTTCGTTCGTGCCGAGAACCTCCCATTTTCCCGAGAGAACATCCTACTTGTCGTTAACCAATGCCATATATGTGGAGTTAAGGTCACGTTTCTTCAAGCCATCTGGTGACTCATTAAAGCCACACAAACAGTTGGACGTTTAAGTATCAACTTCAAAGGACCGCTTCCTTCGACGACTCGAAATAACAATCTACCGATGGTTGTAGACGAGTATTCCCGTTTCCCGTTCTCCCATCCGTGTCCAAATATAGGTTCGTCTACAGTATTATCACGGTTTGTCTAACTTCTCTGCATTTGGCTTGTCTATATTCGTGCTTTTGGATCTGGTTGAGCATTCATTTCGGATGAGATTAAGCGATTTCTCCGTTAAAACGACGTCGCCACTGGTAGGACCATTCAATGCAACCCAATGGCGCACAGTCAGGTGGGACGGTTAAACGGAACTTTGTGGAAGGTTATTACGCTTCCGTTGCGACCAAGAGGTTTTCAAATCAATCACCGAAAAACCATCTTAGAAGACGCGCTCTGTTCGGTTCGTTCTTTGTTATGCACCGCTATCAATGTCACTCCTCACAAGCGGGTTTCATCACGATCGTAAATCCGCGGTGGTTGCTTTCGCCAGGAATAGTTCTAATACAAAGAAATAAACAGTCTTCGAAGTCTGCCCCGTAATCGAAGAGGATGAGATGCTAGAGTGTGACCCTAGGTACGCGTATTCCCAACAACTTAATGGCATGAAAGAAACGGTCTCCTCACGTCACCCGGTGCATTCTGCAGATTTTTAGTGCGCTTCAGTATCCGAAATTCAGTAGTGGCAGCCTAGTACTTATTCGTTTATATATTCACATATATATATGACTATGTGACTCCTTTGATTCAAAAACTGAACCGTCGAATCGTTGTGAACACTCACTGGTTGAACAACAACAGCGGACACAATCAAACTTCTTGCGCAATAAAGAGGTCTGACATTATTCAATTATAAAAAAACTCCTGTAGGCATTTATCTTAGCGGGGGTTGAATAATGTATATTTTCTTTGCTTTTCAAATCGCTTCATTGTTCTTTGCTAAATTCCCTTTTCTTATTTTAGACCGAAGTGTCAAAGCCTAACTTCTCGACCCTCAATCTTTTGTCATTACTCTTACTGTCTTCGCACTCTATTCCTCGTCAAACATAATACGCAGCTCTGAAACGTAGTAACGTAAAAGAACAGTCTGTGATCAGCACACACCAGCGGCAGGCACCCTCCGTTGTCCATGACCAGCCGTTTGAGCCTCAGCAGAGCTAAGTTTACCTACTATCAAGTTCATGTCACCAGCAACCACAACAACATGTAGACCTTTAGCTTGTTACGAAAGAACACCGATAGTATCATGAAAGCTGTTCTTGGCACATCCAGAACCACACTCTATCGGAGGCGACTATCAACAGGTTTCCAATACAGCAGAGAGGCCTCAGCTCAATTGCTCAGTACAATGCCCACGTAACAAGCGGTACGCATACGGAAACGGGAAGGGACATTCAGTTCATTTACAATATTTGCGTCCTGGAACCTTGTTTCCGAAAGGCCACATACAGCAATGAACCGGAGCAAGTCACTTGTTATCCTGTTTCTTGTATGTGCGAACATTAGGGAGGTTAAATAGACATGCTTTTCTGGGTTGATAACCAATTTTCAGGTGTTAAGGGTTGTTGGCAAAGATAGACGCACAGAAGAAGCAGCTGAATGGGATAAAAGGCGAACAAAATGGTCAGTCATAGTGATGTGACCTTCAGGAAGATTATTCAAATTTGAGTGGTGTAGGGTAGAAGTGGGAATAGGTAATAATATGAGAAGGAACGCGACAGCAATAGCATGATTTCGCTATCCGGTGCCAATTGTAAGCGACAAGTAAGGCGACCACGCTAGTGATACCATGTGATGGAAGACGTGATGTGACAACACTCCTAGTTATGACGTTGATGGTTGGAACATTCTTTAGGTCTACATCTAGACGAAAGGAAGATTTAGGTCCGTAAGTGAAGGACTGGCTGCAAAGCGCGCAGTACTCCGTAGTACAAGTGGAACTGCTCCTGAAAAAACGGATGCTACCAAGTGGCCTTGACCAAACTAACTACCCCCGACTGCACCCACGGAGATTAAGCCTATCCTGGCTCTGTCACTCACCTGCCTTCAAAGAGTCCATGCGACTGGAGGAACTTTAAGGTGATGCAGAGGCGGAATTAGAAAGGTCGTTTGAAAAAGAGGGAAACTGTGGGGCGTTGAGCATTTACAGAACTATATACAGAAAAAATGAAAATCGTCCAGCTGTAAAACTTTCGGTGCCTAGCTGTCATGCCACCAGAATGAAGCATGAGGGCTGGGATACTGCCAAGTTGCCACGCGGAAGTTTAGAGGCAGGGGTCGGGTTCGAACCGATCAGTAAATTCGTGCTCTAACCACTGAACCAGCTTGCCCCTAGGCAAAGCCGGCGGCAGACAAAAATTTAGAAAGAGGACATCCAGTTTCACTTCCCCGAAAGACAATGCATCACAAACCCGTTGAAAACGAGGGCATAATTTGAAGGCAAGGAAAATTCTTGCAGCAGTTGCAGATACCAGCGGAGAATTAATAGGAACCATGCCACACTTCTGCGAAAGTTACGAAAAGCTGGGATGGGGTATTCTAATAGAAGTTGGGAACGTTCGTTAACCAGAGGAAGTAAATTGACAGTCAGCTTTGCTTACCTGCAAACAGAACAAGTTACCGACGCAGACTCGCAAGGGTTATTCTCGTTACACTACAGTTCCTTATCCGGCTATCTGAGCTCAACATGTTTGTCGTTTTTTAGCTATCTCAAGCTGTTGTAGACGACTGAGTGTTCGTAGGACAAACGGGAGCCGAAGGTCCATCTAGATAGACCAGCGCAGTGGTGTAAAACGCTGCAAGAGCCAATAAACGATATACAACTAGGGTTATGACGATTGGTCCACTGAGTAAGGTAAAGATGCAACACAGGAGGCAATCTCATTCAAGTGTTGTAGACCACGCGCAACTGTGGAGTATTTGCACGAAACTGTATCAAAAATCTTAAACGGTTCAAGCATGAGCTAAGCGATTTAGAGTTTTTTGGTGGTTGGTTGAACTTCCCAATCATGGAGCCCAGGGCCCTTCTGAATGCTTAAGTTCACGTTCGCTCAACCAGGAATCAAGCATGGGCAACTGCAACACTAACCACGAATCAAAAGCAGACAAGCGCTGGGAAGGTTAAAGAGGCTATGAACGCGAACGTCCACAGGGGAAACAGGGCAATCACATGATCATACAATCAAAACCAAGCCCACTCAGTGTAAAAACACGAACGTCGCAAATGAGAACTGATTCTAGTTGCCAAAACAGAAGATGTACCTAAAACTCCCGCACTCGTCCCCGTTGGTGCAAGTCACTCACGATGGGCACCCACTGCTAGGGAGGTACTAACGGTGACAGGCCGGGACATGCAACCCACTGGAGGAAGCAGACGGTATCATACATTCGACCCTTGTCAAATACTCTAAGACTTATACCACAATAGCCTCCGTGCATGCTCCCAAAAGCTGCATGAATTGCAGCGTTATTTGACGAGTTTGAGGAGAACCAGACTTGTCCTTCTCACTGCACCATGAGAAATCAGCCCAAAAGGCATTCGCCATTTTACGGATGATCCGACGCACCCTCTCCCGTATTACTCGGATGGACTTCCAAATACTCTATGGGGCCTACGTCAGACCGCTCCTGGAGACGCCAACCAACCTGTCTACTCAAAACGCACGAAAGACGTCACCCTCATTGAGCGTGTCCAGCGGGCCGCTACAAGAATGGTTGCCGGCCTCAAATCCGTGGACTACGAAACGCGTCTCGCGATGCTTGATCTCTTTCCCCTGGAGTACCGTCGCCTCCGAGGGGACCTAATTCTTACCTATGCCCTGTTTGAACAAAGCATGGCAAACAGGTTTTCCACCGTTGACCCAGCAAACACATGGCGGGGACATAGT
>NW_008751658.1:3157383-3159668 GCF_000715545.1 Opisthorchis viverrini | reverse complement strand
AATCTTCAAGCTCAGGGCACACACATCCGTTAGACAAAACTTTTTTTCATTTCGGGTAGTAGCTGCGTGGAATGACCTTCCTCCGACGGTTGTACACGCTCCTTCTCGAACCCAATTTAAAGCACTATTAGACATTTATTTATGCGAATCCTCGCGCTGGCAAGCATACTGCCCCGCGCTGAGAACATAAAGCGCAGTGCTACACCCTTTTTTCACTTGTTGTTGTGGGGTTGGTATAGAGGTTCGCTAAGGAAAAATTATGGTGAGAAAGTTTCAGCGACTCCTATGTGTGGTTTGAGTAGACCAATCAAGCTAAACATTTTGAAGAATGAGGACTGTGTAAAGTCTGGCCATTTTAGACAATACTACCCACAGCAAATCTTCGAAACAGAAACTTACGGTCTGTCGGGAGAATTTTTGAAATGGTATTCGTTCATCACTTCGTAATCCGCCAAGTTTCCATGACTCAGTGCTCGTGTAGTTTTCATTTGTATAAGAGGAAGTACGAACGAATCACGCTGTGGCACGCTGGACGCACGAGCTCTCAACGAAATTGATTTGGCGGCTGTAGCAGGGCGTCAAGGTCAATGATGCAGTTTTCACGGATGGAAATAACTAACGCTTCCGTTTTGTTGAGCTACCTTCATTCGACCCTCAGCATTAGCAAAATGGAATTGAACTCTCGAAAGCTACAACATGTCTCTGATGGACTAAAACAGGCAGGCGGTTGAGCTCAGAATACCAATGCAAACTTTTCAGCCCATCTAGGCAGTCCGCGATACCAGACGTGGTAGCGAAGTATTCTACCAGAATATTCCTGCCAGAGGCATTGATGCTTCTGTGGACGATGGAATTTGATGAGCTGCGAAAATATGATGGTGGATTACAGTGACTTTTGGTTTGAGCACATACACAACCAAATGCAACATATGGGTGTACACGGTTTTGTAGTGTCTGTAATCCATTTTCACATTTACCATTCTTCTTGAACTTGAACCACACTTTGTAACTGTCGTTCACATTGTTTCATGAAGTTTGTTTTAATGTTACAAATACACGATTTTCCGGTGCGACCTGCTGACTTCTTGCTGAACGAGCGTAGTAACGCTCAGTTGAACTTTTGTTTGCTGACTTCTGAACTAGTGGGACCGAATCCCTGTGTTTGTGTCAACCGCTGAACGTCACAATCCTTTCACAGCCAGTTACTGCATTTGGATCGGTGTAGTGGACTACTAGACCTACGCATTCGTGAGTCCCCATTTGACTACTCACTCCTTTCCCATTGTGATTTTGTGATTTTGCATTGGTTACTTTTGCTTGTTAATTTATCTGAACACGCTGATTAGGTCCTAGTCCACTACATAATTGGTGAGCTCGAATCATTCCTTTTTTCTGCAGTACACCCGTGCTTTATTGTATTTATTTTCCACGTCAGCATGGCTTCTGAACAGACGCAGACACCCGAAATAGACAACGTGGTTTATGTTAAGTTGCCTGAATTCGGTGCACGTGATCCGAGGCTATGGTTCGCCCAACTTGAGGCCATTTTCGAATCGCGTCGCATTACCTCGCAGAGTAGCAGATACAATTATGTGGTAGGATGCTTACCGGACCTCGTTGCCCGAGAAGTCTCTGATTTAATTTACACCCGACCGTCCACCGATCCGTACGATGCTCTCAAAGCAACTATTTTTTCTCCTACAGCTTCCAGCGATGAGCAGAATCTGCGGAAGCTTCTCTCCGGTGTTGACGTCGGCGATAAAACACCGTCACAACATCTCCGCCACATGATGCACCTGCAAGGTAAGCATGCGGTCAACGACGAGGTTTTGAAAGAACCTTGGCAACAAGGCCTGCCATCTAAGTCCGTAAAATCATTTCTGTCATCGAGCAGGATTCTTCCTCAGCGAAGCTAGCCGAGGTGACTGCCAACAATTCGTGGTCTCTAACGTTCAGCAACAATCCACTTCGCAATCTAACCTGGAGGCCGAGTTCAGTGCAACGAAAGCTCAATTTTCAACTGACTAAAGTCACCAAACTCGTTGGTCGCCCTCAACGACATAGACGATCTAGGTCTGGATCTCGCAGTCTTGCTCCCAATCACAGTGACCAACCTGGCTAGTGCTACTAACACCGTTGCTTCGGCGACCGCGCTATCGGATGCACCAGACCTTGCACTTTCTCCACAAATGGGTGTACACGGTTTTGTAGTGTCTGTAATCCATTTTCACATTTACCATTCTTCTTGAACTTGAACCACACTTTGTAACTGTCGTTCACATTGT
>NW_008751658.1:3149698-3154895 GCF_000715545.1 Opisthorchis viverrini | reverse complement strand
AATACCGTGAAGGAGGATATTGGTTGCACTCTAGCTCATCTATGGCCAAACGCTACGTCTTCCCGGAGATATGGCATGTTTATCCACGCCCGATGAAGACCTCTCACCATCGACATACGTCAGTCGACTGCGAGATCAAATGCGTACTCTTCGCCCGTCTAACACTCGGAAATCCGGTCGACACACACATTTGGATCCTAGTTTATCTTATTGTACACATGTATTTGTCCGTGTTGACAGCGTCAAACGACCGTTGCAATATTCGTATGATGGTCTGTTTAAAGTCATTTCTCGTAAGGACAGGCACTTTGTGATTGAGAGGAACGGAAAACCGGACTCCGTCAGTATTGACAAACTCAAAGTTGCATTCATCGACGACAAATCTCACTTAGACCCCCCTACTGTAGTCACTTTATCCACATGTTCCCGAACCTCCAGTACAGTCACCCCAGGGAATCCCGAACATTGAGCACGACATACTGACGATCACCCGTCACCTATCCTGAAGTAAACACGTGTTAGTCGAACCTGCAAGACTCCTTTTGGCTTCGCAGACTACATCCCGTGAGTTTTGTCACATTACCGAGCGTCATTCCCTTTCATCATTCCTGACGTGCTAGGGGGGAGTACTGTAGTGTCTGTAATCCATTTTCACATTTACCATTCTTCTTGAACTTGAACCACACTTTGTAACTGTCGTTCACATTGTTTCATGAAGTTTGTTTTAATGTTACAAATACACGATTTTCCGGTGCGACCTGCTGACTTCTTGCTGAACGAGCGTAGTAACGCTCAGTTGAACTTTTGTTTGCTGACTTCTGAACTAGTGGGACCGAATCCCTGTGTTTGTGTCAACCGCTGAACGTCACAACAAATCCCCGTGATACTTTTTAGCCGTGAATAATTCTACTACCGTGGAATATATCACGCACGCAGAACCATCTGTGGGAAATTCCGACAAGTGGATAATTCCTTTCGCAACCAGTTACTGCATTTGGATCGGTGTAGTGGACTATTGGATCTACACATTCGTGAGTCCCCATTTGACTACTCATTCCTTTCTTCTTGTGCTTTTCTGGATTTGTATTGGTTACTTTGTCTGTTAATTTATCCGAACTCGCCTGAATCCCGGAACCCGTGAAGGCAGCCGCTTTCTTCCATAGGTTCATTGGGTCTAGTCAGTGTCAACATTATTAGGATTCTGGAGATCTGTAGATTATCATCGATAGCGTTCAACATTGCGCCTTGTTATGCAGTAATGGAACGAAAGTAATGGAAACGACAACCGTCACTACTTTCTTAGATGAGTACTGCTGTATCCAAAGAAGATAAGTGGGCTCAAATCAAAGGAATGTGTTCAGTAAGCCAAATCATGCCGCTTCTTACACGCCAACTCCAATTTTCCCCGAAACCGTAGCTTGAAAGGAGGAAACTATTGAGTAAAGATTTAACGCTTGACGTTATCATCATCGACGTAGCTGGTGACAGTTTCACCCAGCTTTGCTTAGGCCTACCCGAGGTCCGCTTTGGGTGCGGAATTCATGTTTTTGTTGGCTTTCATGGCTGAACAAGACGGTAGAAATTTTTTCTGGAAAAGCTAGCTTCTTCACGTTTTCCCGAATGGCATCGAATTTATCGGCGACCAGTTTAATTCCGGTGTGGTCAGTAGTTTGTCCGAGAACAGATAGTGAACCGAAAGCAAAAACACTTTTTCGGGCGTTAATTACGAAACCATATTCCGATAAACGAGTGAATATTGCATGCAAATGTTCTAAATGTTTTTCAGGTGTGATACTAGCAACCAAAATATCGTCAAGGTGCGTAAAAACGAAAGAAAGATCACGTAGTACCTGGTCAATAAAACGTTAAAATGTTTATGCTGCATTATGTAGGTCAAAAGGCATGCGCGAAAATTCTAATAACCCAAAGGGCGTGGTGAAATTAGTTTTATGAACATTTTCGGGATGTACAGGGTTATGATGATAATCACGAAGAATGTCAATGTGGGAAAACACGGTGCATCCGTGAAATGTAGAAGAAAAATCATGAGGGTTTGGATGATGTATCGGACAGATATGGTGACATTATTGAGTGCTTGATAGTCTCCGCAAGGGCGGCAGTCGGAAGATGACTGCTTAGGAACCATATGGAAGGGTGAAGTCCACATACTCTGAGAAGGTCGGGTGATACCTAGCTGAAGCATGTGTTGAAATTCGTCCCTGGGCAACTGCAATTTCTCTAGAGCCGAACGATGTGGACGTGTAAAAACCGGAGGACGACGTGTATGAATGTGCTGAAGAACGGAGTATTTTGGTTTGGGGTCATGAAAATTTGGTTTAATCAAGTCTGCAAACAGATGTAGTAGTGCATGATAAGGTGAATTGCCGCCTTCAAAACATGTGATTGCATAGATGGAGGGCAGAATGATAGAATGTCCTTTCGTAGAAAGTTGAGTATTTGCGTCAATAAGACGTTGTTGACTCAGGTCTACCAAAAGGTTGAAATGAATGAGGAAATCTGCGCCGATAATGAGTTGCTGGACGTCAGCAATTACGAAGATCTACGGGAAATCGCGGCGTAACCCAAGGTTTAGTCATGGAATGCGCAGTCCATAAGTTTCAATTAGAGAACTATTTGAAGCGGTAAGTGTAAAAGAAGAGGGGACGGGTTTGCGGGAAACGGAACGCACAGGGATAATGCTGATATCAGCCTCAGTGTTTACCTAAAAATTGAGACCGGAGAGTTTGTCGACGAGTGTAAGGCGGCGTTATATTGGTTGGGCTTAGAATTTGCCCGCCTCTATAGTTCGGCCCGTGACTTTCCCGGCGTTGACTGAGAGTTCGAATAATCTGGTCGGAAAGAACACTTCCGGGCTCTATGTCCGAACGTACTGCGGTAACAACAAAATGTTTGTTCTCAGGAGGATTAATGTGACCGGGAAGTTGAAGGTGAATGAAAAAGCGGACAATGAATCGGTTGATGCCGGTTTATACGAATAGCTGCAACCCGATTAGCCAAATGATAGAATCGATCGTGAAGGGCGGACACCGAATCTGAAGTGTTTATTGAGGAGACTTTAGCGGGACATGGTTGAATTACGAGTATCTTGTCCGGAATGCTGGCCAGTCCAGCCGATGGGTGGCTATCGGGGGTGGACGCCAGGATGGTTTGTACCTTGGTGGTAGGCGTTTCAGAAAGCGTTGCATGAATAAAGCGCCATCAATTATAAAGCCTCCGTAAAAGTTTAGCTGGGCTGGACTCGTTCAGTGATTCTCCGCTGAGTAGCTGTTCCAGTCTCTTATGCTCTCATAAGCTGCAACGTTTAAGGAGTGCATTGCGCAATTGAGTGTACGGTTTAGTGTCGTCAGTGGTCTGCAGTATATCGCGCAAGTCTGATGCTATCTCTGATGGAAGCACCGCTAGAACGTGGTATTAGACAGTATGTTACTAGGTGATTCCACGGAAAAAAGAACTGAGCTTGGAATTGAGAGGACCATACGGAGGGATCGTTGTGAAAAAACGGCAGAGGATGGACGAAGACGGCATTCATGTTGGGTGCGAATGTAATGGGTGTTAGAGAAGTACCGTAATGTGAGAGCGATTGCATGGCTAATTAACTCGGGCTCACCAATTATTAGTGTTCTCTTTTTTTAAAAACATAAACCAATTGGCAAATCAAAAGGCGAAAAAGATACACTAATGAAACCTGTGTTTTGAGAGCGTGATGGTACAACAACTAGGTACACTTTAATCAAGTCCAATACAATACCAGAAATAAAAAGTTCCAAACAGAGTGTAAGTTGTAATAGTTCCACTGAGTTCGTTTGGGTGCAGGTAATCATGTTTCCTTTGCCAGGTTCACTGCTACACGTTCCTGGTTGTCCGCGGTTCTTGGCGTGCTGAGCCGGTCTATGTTCCAACGCGCACGATGCGTGTGTGAGAGTGTTTTGACTGTGTTGTCTCTTCCTGTGTATAGGAAAGTTTGACGTGTGTATAAAACGTGAATCGTTCCGATACGTGATAGACGGGAACTGTAGAGGAAAATGTTGGTAGCTCAGGTAGCGTAGGTGGTGATCGTTGGCTTGTTCGCTGAGCTGGGCAACTTGATTGCAAACGTGTGTTTGTGCCACAACAACCAACCCACCGCTACGCATTACTACGCTCCACAATAACGCACTGATGATGTCGCCTTGATTGGTGATGAAACGTTTGCAATCAAACTGCCCAGCTCAGCGAACAAGCCAACGAACACCAGACGGGAACTGACTTGCTGTCGGTCATGGCATTTGTCACGTGATTTGTGTGCTCCTGTAGCAGGTAAGTCGCGGGACCCAGTAAACACGCATGTACTGGACAAATTAGGTGAAGTTGTTTGAGGGGCCAAAGAAACTTCCGCTACAGGTGCAAGGCACAAACATACCCCCACCGGTGAACTGATTTCTGGATAGTCTCATGGAAGGATTTAGTTGGTTTATTTGTGATGCGAGCAGACAAGACGATAAGCTAACCAATACTTCGGAGTTTTTGCATGAGTTCAGTCGACGGAGACGACTTTGAGACGCATGTAACACGTTTAGCAGCGGAATATTTGGCCGTGGGCTAGACGCACGCCGAAAATACTTTCGTATGAAAAGCCTCCTACCGTTGCAGCAGACATCTCTGCAAATGAAGCAGAAGCCGTGGAATTCGTCGCACCTAGGAAGTTATTGGTTGACTGTGTATACGTTGTAGCACACGTCGTACTGTTTGTCCGGCAAAGTTCCACGTTCGCCGGTACCATGACTGCTTGAGGGTTACTTCCTACTACCTGGAACACAACTATCCACGCAGCAAGTTTATTTTTGACAGGCTTCCCATCAACCAGCGACTGACAAATGATGAATTAAAGGAGTGTTCTACCCTTTTTAAATACGGTGCTCCGTCATCGGAGATTCGGCAGTACGTCGCCGACCACTTTGGAAAGGTACTCACTATCAGGGATGCGCGTAACTACCACGTCAAGTGTCGACTCCTGTTGTTAAGTAGGTCGTTGGTTACCTTTTAGTTGGTTTCTCAGATGACATCTCGTCCATCATAGCCAAGTTCCGAGAGTGCGGTCGCGTGCTGCTGGTGGGATCGGAGGGTGGCATACGTAGTCACCTGTGCTTTTCCCGAACGCAGCAGATAGCACTCTTTAGACGTTTCCCGGACGTTGTAA